>NC_056744.1:1162291368-1162401368 GCF_019279795.1 Protopterus annectens
GAATCGAACCGGACAGCGTCTTACTGTGAGGTGATAATGCTACCGCAGCACCACCAGCGCAGGTCGCAGTTGGATGACTATAAAGTCAATAATTGTAATTAAGATATTTGGGCAAAGCCTCCTCATCAGAGTTTGGAAACAAAAGCGCCCCCTCACATAAATGTATGTTTGTTTGTTTTTTCTGGACAGAAGGAAGAAGCAATAGTTACTGTTTTCAGCAGTGACTTTGTTAAGCAACACAAATGCTACTGCGGTAGAACTGTATATGATATTGTGTGGATGTTAAATCAATGGTATAGCTGATGGTTTGTGGTCGACTATGTGACTGTTGATGGATAATCTCTGTAAATCAACTCTCCGCTGAAGTGCGGTCATGAAACCTGCACATTAAGGAAGTAACAGTACAGGGGGATCCAGCCCCTTACAAAAAGGTAAGTAATATCTAATATTTTACACTTCCCGTTCACAATTTCGAGTTACTGAAACTTGAGATTTTGAACTCAATCTTATGAGTTTTGAGCTTTCAGTAATTCGAACTTGTGAAGGGGAACCATATATATATATATATATATATATATATATATATATACAGAGCGAGATTGTCAAGAAGGTTTTTATTATTATTTTCTGTCCAACTTCAGTAAATTCACTGAGACATGTAGATTAGTAGCACATTTAAGCTAAACTAACAAGCCTAGACAAATACTAACAGACAAAGGTACTGTAGAGCATTCCTTCCAATCATAATTCTCATCCTTGATTGGCGATAGAAATATGCAGTTATTAACCTGTATAATACTGATGGTCATTGCATATTTGTACGTATTTTCCATTTTCTCATGACTTCTTCCATATAGTCACAAACAGGGCCATATTCAATACAAAACTGGTAGCAAAACATGGCCAAATTATAGAGACATATTGTTTTTCTAACTGCTTCATACAGGCACTCAACATTTCTTTGCTTCATAACAAATCAGTACTATGAGCCTTGTCTAGATTGCAGCATACAGTTGCTGTAAACATGTTTCTAGTCTAGTAAATCCAGTTTGTCAGTTGAACTGTTGTAAATAATTCTACTAGAGAAAATTTATTCTAACACTTACATTTTTTTATATTTTAATATAGGTCTAACATGTCTCTCTTAAATTTATCATTTATCAATAAATCAAACTTTCATCTACTTAAGAAAGTGGTTATGAGAGATGTGACTCCAAATACTTCAGATAACCATTTGATCATTCTATATTCAGGTTCACCTGAGAAATAACTCCATATGATAGACATGAGGTGTAGGAAAAATAAACACTAGGTTAGAAACACATCTACTAGCTGGAGTGCTTGAATGACAGCATTCACTCCATGCATTTATATGCATATGTATTTCATTATTATTAATAATAATTCCCTAGTACCCACATGTACTTTTTCATTAATGTCCTATACACGAAACATAGTAAAATATGAATAGTAAATACTGGAACTAAGATCCTTTAAAAAAAAATCTCATTCCCCAACCTGAAAACAGATTGGTTATCCTTCCCATAGTGAGCCATCACTGTTTTAGCATATAGAACATTTACAATTTTAAGGTGGGCCCAATTAATGTTTAAATTTAATTTCATCACCTCAGATAATCATACAGTATTTTATCTCATACATGTTTCCCTATCTTACTAGGAATAAATAGATTTTATTTACGTGTTAACTCCAGAAATACTTGTTTACTTGACATCATGTCACAAAGATCAGGCTTTATCCCCCATGAATCCCATTACATATAACAGACATTTCATAGTCATCTTTCATATGTCCATGTCTATAAGCCAAATTGCAAAATACATTTCCCTGTATTTGTCTTCATCTGTGTATTAAAATAATTTTTTTTTGTTTTTTGATTTTGTTTTTTTGCATCCTTTTGTTTTTTAAACCAAATCTGCAATGTCTTGCTTGCACTCTTTTATTTTTCATATTCCATGATATTTTACCCATTAATGTCTGGTCTGCAATATTTTCTGAATTTCACCGAATAACCATTACTGCTCCTTTCATCAGGTAATAATAACACATTTCGACCAACATGTTCCAATTAACATATCTCTTTGCTCTTTAAACCGATGTCTGAATATTCTCATCTACAAACTTGTTGAGTCACTTGCCAGTACTATGCATATCATGACAATAATACCCACATCCTGTTTATATTGTAAAAATCATGCACATTCTATGCATAATGTAAAAATCATGCACATTCTGTGCGTAATGTAAAAATTATATACACATACTGTGCATATTGTGGAAACATATGCATATGTTGTGCATATTGTGAAAACTGTATGGTAAATGTAAACATAAAATAAATATATTTCCTATTAATATATTTTTAACAAAATCTTGTTGTGCCCTAATAACACCACGTGGTTGACAGGTAAGTTTACATGCATTTTTTTTTTTTTCAAAAACAATCTGACAGCAATGCTGGTTAAGTGACTGCCTCAAGGTCACACCGTAGGCAAATAAGCACTGAGGGAATCAAACCTTCTACCAGAGGAACTGCAGTTCACAGCTTTAACCCTCTTTGACAACTTTGAAACTTATTGGTGATACCCTTTTCTTGAAAAGAAGAAGAAAGCAATTATATATGCCATTATAAAATAAAACTACCACCACTAAAAGTGTCTTACGGTTCCTAAGCAACTATTCCCCAGATGCACAGCCAAAAAACATTCCTTATGCTGGCTGATGCATCACATTCAACCCTGCAAGTAGTCCTCCTATATTTTGTCTCATGACTTTCAGTGTATTTCCATTATTTTTCTAAAGTTTTGCAACTAGGTTACCTGTTCTCTTTTTGTCCCTAATTTATCAATTAATTGATCAGTTAATTAATTAATTTATTTATTTATTTATTAGTTAATCCTTTTTCCCTTGTATTTTCCTTAAAAGAATTTAAGAATTACCAAATAACACTCCAATAAACTCCTGTAGGAAAAAAAATATGAACATGAAAACTTCGTTTAGAATGTTATCTTATCAAGTTCCCTGTAACTTTAGAAAAAAAAATTCTGTGAAAACGCATATATGTGGATTTGCGTAAGAAGATTTAGACAGAGTTGCAATACATTAACTATTCAACAAAGACAAAAAATAACATTACCTGAAACTGCAGTTTAACCACAAGCAGAACCCAAAAGAAGTTCTTTTCTCAACACCCTCACCAGAGTTCCCCAAGGCTCTGTACTTGGACCACTCCTATTTAGCATATTCATAAACAATTTCCACTCATCTCTGTTTCAAGGATCTATTATACAATGCGTAGATGACTCTGCTATTGTCTGCTCTGCCAACTCCATACCTGATCTACTACAACTAACTCAAAAGGCTTTCTCCTTTACTGAATCCTGGATGCACAACAACCACCTAGCCCTGAACCCAAATAAAAACAACAAAAAAAGTCATACTATTCAACCCTAAGAAAACAGCTACCTTAAATAAAACCATGTTCCCCATCTACTCTCATAGTAAGGCTATAATCAAAATCATTAACCACACAAAGCTCTTTGGAGTGACTATCAACAAACACATGAAATTCAACCTGCATATACAACACAACATTCACAAAACTCATCTTAAACTCAGTATCCTCTACAGACATAATCACTTCCTAAGCCCATCAATAAAACTAACCATAGGCACAACTTACCTAGTACGCTCAATCATCTACGGTGCATCTCTGCTTACCAACATTCAAAGCTCTTCAAAATCCAAACTTGAGACATGCTACAACAAAATTGCCAAATACTCCCTCCATCACTTCAGTGTTCTTAAGTCACTGAAATGGCTATAACTGCCAAACTATCTCTCCTTTTTGCAACTAACCACAGCTCACAAAATGCTCATTAAACCCCCAGATTGTTTTGCCCTGAGTTGTATATTTAGCTACTACTACCCAAACAGGCCCCTTATATCAGGGGATCAGAAACTCTTGCAGGTTTAGAAACATAACCTCCCACCTAGCCAGCTTCTTTATTCATGCTCAATAGCCAAAAACTGGAATGCTCTGCCTCTATCAATTAGAACAGCTCAAAACCCTAGGTCTTTCAAAACCACCCTTCCAAACCACCTATCCTCAAGCTGGAAGTGTACCTGTACTAAGCCCCCCCTAGATTATGAATACTATGCTACTTTTTATCAACCTTATTTTATGTGGTGAGAAAATACTACTGTAGAAACAGATTGCAGAGAAATTACATAATGTAAATCTTTACTTGATACATTTTGTTTGTTCATATTATACTACTCATGTTTTTTACTTAGTATTTTGTACATATTTATTCTTTGCAACTCACATTTTGTAATTTAAAATATTTAAATTCAAGTACTTGGAGCATTTCTCCCTAAGCCTCCACTGAAAATGGGTTCTCTATGGCCCAGTGGACTCTCCCTGTAAACAAAATGCAAATAAAAAAATAAATAAATTAGTTGTCATCGGTTTAAAGCAATTGCCAATTCCTTTTGATTACTATCCTCTACATGAATGAATGTTTCCATGTTGAAATCCTTTTGCAAAACTCATGTATTTTTCACAAATCATGGAATGAGCAAGAAAACATTGTTTGTCAGTTCCTGACACAAAAAAAATAGTTTTACTGGAGCTTAATATACATTACCAAGCAGTCTAATCTCTTATGAGTCTCATTAGCAATTATTGGTTAACCGGGAATGAAACCCTAAATCTTCTGATTTACATAACTTAAGATTTCACTTGGATTTTACTGTAAACACTCAAAAAAATGTGTAGCTTTAAACATTTCAGCCATATAACAGCTTATTATCTTTTACATTCTTAGATTTTAACTCTAGCTAATAAATAACAGAAATGAAATGTTTCATATTGCAATCCTTTGTTTTCTCAGTTATTACTGATTTGTTTTAACTGTGATCAGATTTTAGAACACTGATGAACTTCCTAGTCTTTTTCTCTGCATTACGTGTTAAACCATGAATGCTTCTCACTCCAACAAAAGTCAGTGAAGTATTTCTTATGCTTTAGTAAGTACATATTTTACACATGTGGGAACAAACATGTCCCCCTTGTAATGCTGACTTGTTAAATCTACTTCTGATTTCAGTTTACCTGTGATGTTCACCCTGTGACAATAAGAAAAAAAATATGAATTTAGTCAAAACAGATTTTGCCAAATTATTTACCCTTGTATATTTCATTCCCCCTTGGCAATAATGTTATCTTGAGCAATCTGGTGTATGACCATATCAAGTGGCATAATTTAACATTCTGGTGTTTTAAAGTTCACAAATTACCCTGTATGCAACTTGACTGCTTTATGAGAATATCAGTGTTAAAAATGTAACCCACTTGTTGAATATTTTCCTATCAACAAATGCAGTATGTACTGTAAAGTCACATTTTACCAAAAAATGATTACTCCCTGTTTTGAAAATGCAACAAATCAGAGCCAGCTATACCCTGCATTATCCATTTAGACATACAAGACACGTAATTTTCCTTATGGCATCTTCAAGAACAGATACAACATTTTGATTTACTGTTTAATATGCATATACTCTATACACTTCAGATGTTTATTAGCAAATTGTATTTGAAATATGCATGAATTTCTGTTACCAGCAACTTGGCAGTCTTGTGTGCATGCATTTTTCCAAATAAATTATTTGGATCAAATCTCTCTGAAAACATTAACTTGTAGATGTAACTGACATTTTCATCATGAAGCCTTTAGCATTAAAAATGCTATATGAAATAAAAAACACATTTTCAAGACAAATTGCACAAGGGTCACCCAATCTAAGGATGTAAACCTGGTCTGTGACATGAATAAAACATGCTGAAGAGACAAATATGTGCTCAGAGATCACCCCCTTCTCTGGAACAGGCTTCCTATTCATGTAAATGTAAAGCAAAGTCCTTCTCTGACACTCTTCAAACACAGTTTGGATCAATGTATAGGGAATCAAATTCAGTCCTGGGGTGGCAACCATGTCCCTTATTGTCATTGGCAGTCTGTAAAATATTCAAAGGCATAGTCACAAACCTAAGCCATCATCTAGCTCATAGAGATCAAAAATCAGGTAGAATTTGAGTAATAATGACTAGGCTTGTAAGGGTGCTTAAGCCATTAGCCTAGTAATCTCCTATGAGCCTATCAACCAAAATACCTGCATAAACCTTATATTGTCTTTTCGAATAAATCTGGTGAGGTATACCAATGCAGACAAATATCTTGCAAAAGTCTGTGAATGTCCACGCATGTGTGTGTGTGTGTGTGTGTGTGTGTGTGTGTGTGTGTGTGTGTGTGTGTGTGTGTGTGTGTGTATATATATATATATATATATATATATATATATATATGTGTATATATATGTATATATATATATATATATATATATATATATATATATATATATATATATATATATATATATATATATATATATATACTTGTGTGCCTTTATAATTACTTGCATACAACTCTGAAGAATTTCTGTTAAAATTATCAGAACACATTGGGCCGGATTCACGATGGCTTGCACGGAGTCTAAGAGTAGAGTAAGACTCCAGGCAGCCAACATGTCTGCCGAGCGATCCAGGTACAGCCGGCAGGGGCGTGCAAGAGAGCTCCTAAAACGCCTCTTACACAGACAGGGCTAGGTTATGCAAATTACCTCATTTGTTGCTGAAAGTTATGCAAATGAGGTAAATTTGCGATCAAGGAAACCCTAACTTGTCCGAGTAAGAGGAGTGTTATTTGCAGAAATGTACTCCATTGTCAAATGAGTACCGTTCTGCAAATAGCAAAACGGAGCCGTGACAGCTCCAAACAAAGGATGCATCCAGTTGAGGAAGCATGCCAATGGCCGAATATATGGCCATTGGCAATTCTACCTATTCCAAAATAAATAAAATAATAATTTTTTTTTTATCTCGATCTCCAAAGTTTAAGCGTAGCGCAAAAGTGCTGTGCTCTAAAAACCAAAAATAAATAAATAAAAGCCAAAAATAGGCATTTTATTACAAATAAACATCTGCCATGCAAGTGAATGGCAGGCTGAAGACAACATGGCTACTGAGTAGAGGTTGCTAAGGGGGGAAGCTCAGTCTAAGAGATGTAACCAAGCACTAGTAGGCAATCCAATGCAAATGAGGGTAAGGATAGTGAATCCCAATTTCACATGGCATATGAGCAAAGTCCGTGGAGTGTAAGAGTAGGATAAGGGGAGTATCAGAGTAAAAGATAGGTGACATCATGAGGAGGGTATGTATGAAAGAATGTAAGCACATTGGAGCAGAATGGCATGTGTTTGCTGTCAGTTACCCATCACTGGAAGAGGCGTGCCAACAGGTATCCTAGCTAAAGGCAAGAAATTGAAGGTGTATGCCGTGAATAACACCACTAAAGTTTCTTGTAGAAGTGCCTGCAACATGTATGCGTGCGTGTGCACGGCTGTAAAACCGAGTAAGACTGTGTGTGCGTGTGTGTGCCTGTGTTCGTGCATTTAAGCTGGAGTAAGCAAGTGTAAGGTTGTTAAAACCTGTGTAAGCACATTTGCACCTGTGTGCGCGCGTTTAAGCCAGAGTCAGCAAGTGTTAGGCTATGTAAGCATGTGTGCGTGCATGTGAACTTGTGTGCACATGTTTGCGCTTGTTTGCATGACGCTGCCCCCTGTGGAAACAGAAAGGGAAAAGGAAGCACAACAAATAGTAGAAAGTCAACCAAGGAGAACTAGCAGAGCTAGCAAGTGAAAACAATCAGAATCAGCCAATTACACAGGCAGTACACTAGCCCAGCCCAGCCCAGCACTTAAAACTCTGCAAACAACTTTCCACTATGTTTTTCTCAGAGACACTGCAACACTGCAGTAAGCTAATAGAAGTGAAAACTTAAAAAGCTTTACTGAGACAAAGAAATGTTAGGGGCTACCATTGTTGTTATAAGGCGACATATGCAACATGCTGAGAGTGGTGACAATGCGAATGCTGCTGAGCAACCCACAGTGAGGAGACGGAGAAGAGTGTACAGGCCCAGGGTAACCTACCAGGGGCTACATGAGCTGGAGATAGTGGAGCGCTATAGAGTGGACAGAGACCTCATGCAGCAAATTGTTGAGCTGTGCAGGCCACGCCTCACACACAGAACCAACAGAGGGGAACCCATCCCAGTGGAAACCAAGGTATGTGTTGGCCTAAGAATACTAGCAACAGGTACCTTCCAGAGACCAACTGGTGATATGATGGGGATTTCACAGGCATCAGCATCCAGGGTACTGCACCAGTTCCTGAATGCCATGTCAGTACATGTCGGTGATCATGTATATTTCCCCAATTCCCATGAGGTATTGGCCAGCAATATGCGTCTTTTCCAGCAAATAGCGGAATACCCTGAGGTAGTGGGTGCAATAGACTGCACGCACATACGCATCAAAGCACTAGCTGGTGAGCGGGGTAGGGTCTACTTTAACCACAAGGGTTTCCCCTCCATCAACTGCCAGGTCATGTGTGATGCCCAGGGCATAATAATGAATGTGTGTGCTGGCTGCCCTGGAAGCTACCATGATTCCCATATCTGGCATCTGACACAGCTGTACCAGACATTTGCCAATGGGGACATCCCTCATGGTCACCTAGTGGGGGGTGCTGGATTTGCACTGGAGCCGTGGCTGATGACACCCATCAGAAATGCACACACACCTGAACAGGAATGCCATAATGAAGCACATGCACAAACACAAAATGTAATTGAGCGTGTGTTTGGGCTGCTCAAGTCACGGTTCCGGTGCCTGAACACATCTGGTGGAGCCTTGCAGTACTCAACAACTACATGTACCCAAATAGTCATGGTATGTGCTATGCTATATAGTATGATCCTGTGAAAACAGCTGCAGCAGGAGCAGCATAGGGCCGGGCCAAACAGCCCTCCACCATTGCCAAGGCCATCACAGGCAGAGCGTGACTCAGAGGAGGAACAACCTGAGCCTGCCCCAGTAGGCAGAAGGAGGCGTGCCCAGTATGCTTTGGCCTTGGCAAAGAGGCAACGCATAGCATATACTCTGGCTCAGTAGGAACCCTGGACATTATACCTCTCTCTGACTCGCACATATAGTAAAAGGGATGCCTAACTTGACACTACCTGTTTTCAAACATGTATAGGGAGTGTACTATGTGCATCCGACATAGGCAGCCCTGCAGCACCACCTGAGGCATGATTGCCATGTTTTAAGCAATATAAAGCAGTGCTAAACAGCTTTTACCACTATTTAGTATATGTAAACAAAATTGAACACACTAAGTAGCACAACATTGGGCAATGTTGAGCAATATTGGGCAGTGCTCAGCAATGTTGGTTAACGTTGAGCAATGTTGGGCAAGTTTGGTCAAAGTTGGGCATAGTTGAGCAAAAGCAGGTAAACATGGTCATATTTGCTTTACTGTTCCTTAAGCAGTCTGGTCTGCCCAGTATGAAAATATGAAGCAGTGACAGTCCTCAAACCCAGGATACTGTGGACTATAGTCACAGTACTGAACCAGTAAACCATGACAGTATTTCACTGGTCAGCCTGTATGAATAAATGTTGATAAGTCTATGCAAAGTGTCTTATGGAAACCCCGCAGGCACAGCATAATCCTTGTAGAGTTATGACACAAAGGTGAGTCCTGCAGTAAAAATACAACTCGATTTACAACACACATATAGTATAAATGTTAATATTGGGCATGTTCACACATGTCAACAAATGTAGTGGACTTCACACAGCAACATACTGAAAGGTCACACTGGGCATGCTCGCACACTTGAATAAATGAGGCAAATGTCAGACAACAACATACTGAAAGGCCAAACTGGGCATGCTCACACAGTTAGGCCATGTCTGAGTACAGCAGTGGGCCACACATATCTGGCAGTTGCATGTGTTAAACCAGGAACCTCTCACAATTCACCAATCCTGACTTGTGCACACAATGATATGACAACAGACACATATATAATATATTGGAACCCTGTCATAATCAAATATGTACTACAGATACTTAGGTTGTTCATAGAAAGTTGAAATGCAAAGAAAAAAAACCCCAAAATCAGTATCATCAATAAACAATGTGCACTCCAAACACTATCCAATCCAGGTCATGGTAAGATTATCTGCGAAGGAGTCCATACAGAACCATGACACTTCCTTCAGCTATGTCATAAATAGCAATGTACACTCATATATGTCCTGAGTCAGGGCCAACTGTAAATGACTGACAATGCCAGCATCCTGTCAGACAGGCCCATACATACATACCCACCTCCCACTGACAAAAGGCCCTATCATCATACCAGGAGATATCACATGTAGAATGGGTAAACAGCTCCTTCCAAAGCTGAAAACATGGCATCAATTGGATTACATTGTGCCCCTATATGTGTCATAACTGAACTGCAGAACAAACAGACCCTGCACCTGAACAGTCCATTGAGTCTCACCCTCTCTACAGGATATGAAACTGTTGAATGGGTTACAGCAGCATATGACACACTACACAAGTGTTGGTGCACAACAGACCATGGGAACTATAGTCTTATAAACCGATGAAGTCTGGTCTGCAAGGCCATGGAGTCCATCATGATTGAAGTTAGAAACAGAGCTACTGGAAGCCTATAAACACACACCCCTACCAACTTTGGACTGTTCATGGGCAGATCATGTTTCCCAAACCTGCTAGACTGTTTGCAAGGCAGCCACCCAGGACATACATCAATGAAATGAGCTACACGCGTCCCACATACCCTTTGAATAGGCCTTTTCCAACATCCCAGACACATGTCATATCCACAAAATCAACAACCTGTGCATAAATATGTATTGTCATCGGATGGATTGGCAACTGGGCCACAGATAGATCCCACAAGGTAAGAATTGTGGTGTCCTGTTCAAGCTGGTAACACCTGCTGTCCCCCATGTCTCAGTCCTGGAATTGCATAAAACTAAGTGCACACACATTACCGTGTCTAGTCTGATGATGTCAGCATCCCACAAATATAGCAGTGGAAATAAAGACTCCCAATAAAGCATATAGCACATTGTGTTAATGCGTATCTCTCCAGTATCATAACATAATTAGGTAGGGGTTTGAATCCTGCAATTACTGAGTGTGTGTGGGGGTATGTGTCTGTGTGATTTCCTTTGAGAGTATTGCCCTTTTTGGAGACTAGGCAAACACCTTAAAAGTGTTATATTCCTGTTTGGCAAGTCTGATGATGTCAGCATCCTACAAATATAGCAGTGGAAATGAAAATTCCCAGTAAAGCATATAGCATGTCTTATTAATGCGTATCTCTCTAGTATCATAACATAGTTAGGTAGGGATTTGAATCCTGCAATTGCGGGATGGGGGGGGTGTATGTTTCTGTGTGATTTTCTTTGAGAGTATTGCCCTTTTTGGAGACTAGGAAAATACCTTAAAAGTGTTATATTCCTGTTTGGCAAGTCTGATGATGTCAGCATCCTACAAATATAGCAGTTAAAATGAAAGCTCCTAGTAAAGCATATAGCGCACCGTGTTAATGCGTATCTCTCTAGTATCATAATATAGTTAGGTAGGGGTTTGAATCATGCAATTGCTGAGTGTGTGTGTGGGGGTGTGTATGTTTCTGTGTGATTTCCTTTGAGAGTATTGCCCTTTTTGGAGACTAGGAAAACACCTTAAAAGTGTTACATTCCTGTTTGGCAAGTCTGATGATGTCAGCATCATACAAATATAGCAGTGGAAATGGAAACTCCCAGTAAAGCATATAGCTTGTTGTGTTAATGCGTATTTCTCTAGTATCATAACATAGTTAGGTAGGGGTTTGAATCCTGCAATTGCAGAGTGTGTGTGTGCGTGTGATACTGTTGGTCAATGTGTTGTGGATTTAGCTTTTACATACGTATGACATATCAGTATAACAACAGTATGTGCATTGCACACTTCAGGTATCTGTGTGACAAATACATATATGTGCATGTGACCTCAATTACTTCATAGGTGTGAAGGTTGCTTTCTACATGAATACATCTGTTACCTATGACAGACTGTGCTGCTGCTTCTCAGACCTTTGGTCACATATGTATGATTGTGACAAAGTCAGCCACTGTAGTGATCTGTGGCCTGGGTCATCTGTGTCACACACACCCATGACAGTTTCTATAGAATAGTGTGAGTGAGGGTTCATGCCTTGGGTATATTTCAGACATGTTCAAACACAACAAATTCTGTCAATAATGGACATTCATTATAGGTGTACAACAACTTTGTGGATATGCATACAGACCCCTTATTGGTTATGTGATACACTGAGGGACTTCAGAATACCTATGGAAATGTGAATACCAAAGGACAGATGACATAACACTTGGTTGTATGTACACATCGGTAACCGTTCTACATGTTTGGGGCTACTACATATGTGGTACTGTTGGGATACTATGTTTAATACATGTGGATGACTATGCTATATTTGGCTTACAGCTTTACAGCATGGGTTGGACAACAGGTATCTGTCTGTATGATACCCTTGTGGAGGATAAGTGTCTCATCCGGAGAATGCATTGTAGGCCACTGTATGCATTTCCAGATGTGGACGGATATATCCCTAGTGTGTTTGCTTGTACCTAAGAGGGCTATATGCCAAACAGGAGTGGTCCCAGGAATGGGTGGTGGTCAATACCACTGGTTACTGGTATAGTATAGTACCGGACAGATCCAAATGCTACTGAGTTTCCTACATCTGTGTGTCAGTTGTCAAGACATCATCTAATGATTGGTTATAGTCAGGCTGCTGAGGTTGTGTATACTACCAGAATGCAAACCAATGACGGATAATAACAGTATCACCCACAGCAAACCATGTCATACACACATGTGTACCCAAGTTAAAACATATGTGTATTAAAATGCATACTGGCCACCAATAGAAACAATGAAGTCTTGACACTGTGTAATACAGGGCATGTCATCCTTCCCATGTGTCCACTATGCACATACATGCAGACAGTGCACCTCCACCATGTTCACAAATGTACACCTGCAAATCTGTACTGCACACATCACACACGTACTGTCCACTCACCAACACATGCTGCCAAAACTACACACATCAGCCAAGTGGCACATGGGCAGACAATACATTTTTGGAGTTAACACTGTTGCAAATAATACTACATTGATAATCATAGCTTTAATGCATCATGCCTGCTGTTGACAACATACTAACATTGCTACACTGCTATAAAGTCACCCTGTGCATCAACACCATGTTATCCTGTTCCTGCATCAATGTTACAGATGACAGGAGGTGGCACAGTTTCATCATATGCACAGGGTGTGTTGTTTGTTTGCCAGAGCCTGACACTGACCCATCCAATCGACATGTATGTGTGTGCGTGTGAGGGACAACAGTACAGCATGGGTCAATGTTGATGTAATGTGTGTGTGTATGTGTTAGCCCTAGGTGTTTGGATTATGTGTGTGTGTCTGCATGCACACAGTTCCACCATGTGGCTGCCATATACGGGAGGTTGTGGGACAGCCACAGACTGTACCTGCCAGGTTGTACAGATCACTGTCTCTGGCCACGGACACAGTATCTGTGCCTGGCAGGGGTGCAACGGACAGTATCGGGTACAAAGCCAGACTGGGTACTATCATCAGAGGCAGAGGGATGTCGACTGGACCCATGTCCCTGCTGGGACTGGCCAGAGCCACGTGCATGTGGTCTTCTATGACAGTCTATTGACAGCCCTGCTCCAACATTGCTGGGGCTGGTACTGCCACTACAGGAGCGGCTGTGACTTATGTGTCATCTGCTACGACTGACAGCCGATGATGTTGCTGGCATATGTCCACATTGACATCTCGGCCATCCTGCACTGTCCTAGCACATGGACATGACATTGTGGAGGACATCTAATGTCTCCCCCCAACGTCTATCAATGACCTCAGTGTAGTGACACACTGCACCGGCAAAGTCACGGATACTGTCATTGATAGCAGTGTTATGGGCCCTCTGTGCCCTCAGTCCCTGTCTGGTGTACCGTTCCATACATGCCACTGCCTGCATTACAGGCCGGAACATACCTGAGGTTGTAAGGCCTGTGGGGGCACGTCTGCCAGGGGCATTATGACCAGCAGTGCTCCCATGAGAACCCCTGGACATCCGCCCATGTGGTACCATTCCAGGAATCTGGGTATGGCTGCTGTGAGGGGATGCATGTGCCATAGATACCACACTATCCTGGTCAATGCCTACTGTATGCTGTCCCTCAGCCAAGGCCATTGGTGATGAGGGATGTATTAGCAGTATGAATGTGCACATAGATGGTGTGGAAAGCTGTGTACTGTCAATTGGCAGACCAACGACAGACCCTGTCAAACCTGCCTGTGCCACAACACATGTTTCTTCATCTCCACTATTTGTGGCAGTGTCTTCAGATTCCCTGCTGCACTCAACCAACACAACCTCAGCACCTGTGAGAGGGAGACAGGAAACACACTTTACAATCTGTACATGATGTTAGCACACATGCACACATGAGCACATGCACACATGCACACATGCACACATGAACACAAATACACTACTCACTAAAGTAGACACACACACACACACACACACACACACACACACACACACACACACTCACACACCAACAGCAATCCAGAACATAACCCATTAGTGGTCGATGGTGGAGTACAGTATCACAAGCCAAAGAGTCCTATCACACGTGTCAACATGCAAGATGTGTGTTGCTCAACAGCATGCAGTGCGAGTGTAGAGAGTCCTTGTTAATAACAGTATACATGTGTTTGATGCATGTGTGTTGTTCAATGATTGGCCTCACCCTGGAACACAATGTGTACATGGGCACAACATTGCTGTGCAAGTATTAAATGCTTTTCAATGTCTTGTGCACCATCACTCACAGGTATACATACCATGGCTGGATGCACACAACTGTCAGGTGTATAGCAATGAATGCTATGTGTTGTACTGTAGGTACTGTAACTGGATGTAGTGTAGTACCATGAGCCATCATCAGGCAACATCATGTGGTCACTCAAGGCCACTAATGTGTGCCACACTGGCAACTATCTTGCTGTACCTGAACTGCAGCACTGTGGCTACAGTAACCATTTAACAGGCAGTTGTTACATGGGTATGTAAGGTGTTCAATAGGGAGCATTGCCTAACATGAATGTCTTGTTTGTTGAAGAGTTTTGCACCGCCTCATGATAGGCCTCTACTCCTCAGGTATAGTATGTGTGCTGTGTGGATGACATTTGGGATACTGGAGTCTGACCTTACAGCAGGTGTCTACATATGCCATGTGTATCATATTAACACATACTGCATATAACAAGGTGGTGTATGTTGTGTGCATGTGTATTGACTCTGCCTATACAATGTCCACTACAGTGTACCACAATTGTTTGGGATGCTCTGTGTATAGCATGTGTTTGAGGCAGCCACTCATGTTACTGGGATGTGCATAGTCCCACATAAAACTTGCAGAGCATGCATTATGTGTAGGTGTTGTACATGTGTATATGGCCTAAAACACAGCTATAACATGCACATGTTATTTGCCATATGAAATGTAGAACACTCACCAGCATGAGTATGCTGTCTTGCTGTCACACCAGGGGGACCTACAAGGATATGAGACAGTTTGTCAGTGTCAACAACTGTGGCATTGCTGCTGTGAGTTTGCAATTTTACAGTAGTACAATGGTTGACAGTCACAGGCATACAGATTATGTTCCAAATTATCAGTATTGCACAACACCAGGCTCCACATCTTCCAAATACACAGTACACATCTGACATGCATGTTCTAACAATCGAGCTAACAGTAGTCTACAGATATGGCATGTTACCTGCACACTCCGAGTCAACTTGCTGGGTGACTCCGGCCTCCATGATGACACAGGTTTGTTGTAGTGGTTGGCCAGGAGCCACCATGCTGAGGAGCAGCTCTTCCACTCTGGTGAGGGGCGGATGTGATGCTGCACCACCACCTGTGGCAAGCTGTTGTCTGTGGACATCAGAGGCATGCTGCCGGACATGTCTGATTAAATTACTGCGGTGATGGCATACCTGATCATAAGTCCAGTTATGCATGCCTACGTCATTAACCCGACGGACAACATCTTGCCACAGTGCAGTGCGCTCATGCTGGTCCTGGCTGGTTCTGGAGAACAGCAGGGTGTGATGTTGTAATAGGGTGGATATAATTATTTACTCCTCTTCAGGGGAATACGCAGGGTTGCGATGATGAGACATGTCCCTGGAAGAAAATAAAACAATTATTGTGAGCAAGCTTGTGGCACACTTAACATTCTAAAGTACAGATATCAATGAAATGCCATATATAGCAACCTACTGGCTGTCAGTAGATACACACTTTTAATACCACACATCAGTGCTCAGCCTACAACTGCCTGACAGTGCCTGGCATGTTCTATATATTAAACCATGTTCTGCACAGCAACAAAGTGAAACCAGTATGTAAGACTATACAACAGCACATGGCACACTGTATGTGACACAATGCACCACCTAGACACAGGAGGTATATATGAAGCTAATGCATACAGAAATATGCCATCCATTGAAATGATTGTAAAGTACAGTTACAGTACTACCAGTACACCACACTACTTGTTGATAGCAAACCCCTAAGTAACATATGTGCACATTCATCATTATAGGTGGCATACTGCTGTACTACACTATACATGTTGCTAGATATGCACTTATATCCTGTAACATACATAGAACTGAGGCCATGTTACAGGCATACCTACACACACATCAGACATACCTACAAGACACAAACGTATGGCAACCCAGATGAGCTTTACCTGTGTACCATACAGTACTGTGTGTCAGCACTTACAAAACCTTATGCCTGAGGTATGTAATGTGTGAGGACTACAGGTAACAAACAAAACAGTGTTTCCAAGCAATGTGGATATACACCATACTGTGCTGTTTAGGCCTACATCTTCAGGTAGTACTACAGTTCATACGGGATTTGTATTCACTAGTGTTAACAATCAATGAGCATACATGTACTGCTTTAGCCTACAATGGCACACTCCAGTCAACACCATGGGACTATGTGACACCGTATACCATACTACTTTTGCTGCCTAGCAATAGCATACATATCTTTTGCGGGGATCAGAGCTAGAACACTACATACCATGATATAAACAGTTTCCCACTAGGCTATCACATATATACACAACGTTGACACATTCACCTACACATTCACCATCGCACTCAGTCAACCTCACATAGCAATTAATGCAACGTGTACATGCGTGTGTCATAGGTAGCTCATAGGCTATTAGGCGTAGGGCCTATAGAAACCTAGGCATACGGTACCCTGCCCTTCAACACCCATGTAATTTAAGTTCATGTGCCCCTGTCATGCAGAGCCACAGAGGTGATTCCCGGGTTGTATTTCCTATCTCACATCCATTCATCATGATTAATCATGACGACTGCTAATGCGGACCTTTCTTTGCTATTGATAGGTAGTTAGTTCCAGAGTATGGTAAGTGTCTGAGATGAGAATGCACCACTCCAGCATGTTCCGATTTTTGACGTTACAAAGTTTAGATCAGTACAGTGTGTAGCTTGTAGGGATTTTGATCTGTTTACATGGAGCATGTCCAACACCTGTGCGTTTGGTATAGCTTCGTATGTTAGGCAGAGGTTGGCTCTGGGTGGGCGGTATGCGACACAGTGTAGCTGTGGTTTTGGAAGACAGTCTGCATAGGGCATCTGTTTGAGTCTGGTAATACTCTTTGTGGTGTTTGTGCCTGGCGTCTACAGTTGCTGTAGATGTCTTCTGAGGTACATACCAAAAGGCCCATTGTACTCTATGATGGGTTTTATGACTGATGAGTAGAGTGGAACACTGACCTCTCATTCCATGGATGACACACCTTTTGTGATGACATGTGGACCGTACACAGTTTACATGACTAGTGTGGCACTGGGATTATCAAAGGGGACACTACTGTCCACCTGTGTCCCGTGGTCTCTTATCACACTTTTGGTGTTGCGTAGACTACCACCTATGTGGTAGTTCATGGATACAAGGTTTTTAACAAAAGGATGGCAATACATTTACAACATTGAGCTTGAGCGTACATATAAACATCCATTGGTGTACATATAGATTTACATGTAGGCACATATACAGTCCACCTTTCATGGTGGGAATATCAATTATGCAAGGGTTGAGAGAGATACAGTTATGTAATAATTTTGCACAGTCTTGTGCAGAATGCATTGAGGGTATTTTCAGGCCATGTATCTTTAGCAGGACTCCCTGTCTGGAAGACTATAAACTTAGCAAATCATACCCACAGCGTTTAAACACCACATGTCATATACCAGCACTGTATGCTGTCTTGTTTGCCACACACAACCTACATGAAAATATGCACATAACAACCTTCACCAACATATATATGTCCACCCTTCACAAACAGTTGCAGCATGTACCTTGCTCTATGCACATGTTAAGATGCTAATATATCTGACACATAAATATCTCTACATATGTGTGTGCCATACACACACAAAGTACACAATGTGGTACTTCTGTAGACCTCATGGATGACCTGTTGGGCCTTGCTACAACATGAACAGTTGTAACATGTGTGCATAACAGTAATATTACAGGAAGTATTTATAGCTGCTAATGCTACATTACTATACTAGCCTGGTACAGCAGTTGCCAATGCTAAGCTACACATTATATGACTATCATGCATGTGTTACTCTGTCACATCCAGGTTTATATAGCTGTTTGCACTACTCCCCCAAACAGCCATTATACACAGTACTGTACAGAACATAGATGACATGATCGGATGTTTGACATTAAATGCTGAACTACACACTAATTTGTCCATGGCAGTAGTCATGCATGGCATCAGTGCATACATACCTACTGCTGCCACATATGCATGTTTCAAAGTATTTACAGTACTCTTCATAAACATCTACTACTTGCCGGTAATCACATATCTGTTGTATACCTGTTTGTCACTTTCAGGTCCATCTGTGTATGTTTTGACATTTTTTTTTTGGTGTTACTTAAGTAAAGATTGCTTTTACTTAATTCTTTTTGCTTATTAATTAAGTTTTTTTTTTTTTACTTAATTAATATATTTGTTTGCTGATTCACTCAAGTCTTTTTACTTAATTAAACTTTTGTGTTATTAAGTAATAACTAGTTTTTACTCATCCACAAGTTCAGTGATGCTTTATCATGTGCAATGTAATGATTGCATTTGGGGATAGCAAGTACAGTCTGCTTTTATAGGTATCTGCACATGTGCATGTGATGACCTCTGCACCAGTTGGTGCCCAGCATTTGGTAAATGCATACAGCCTGCTGTGTGGTAATTGCAGTACTCACTGTCATAGCAACCCAATGCTATAAATTACTAAGTTTTGTAGGCATAGCCCTTTCAGATTTCCAGAGTGGGGCCCATGCTTGTTTGCTGTGGACACTGCTGTTTAAGTCAGAAGGTTGGTATACTTCTTATATCTGAAGCTAGAGGTGCAGACAGTGATGTACATGCTGTACTCAGACCTAACTGTTGCCACTTCCAGTACAGAGCTATCAGTGTAGAGTTTAACTCACCCCTACAAATGCTTACACAAGATATATGTGAATATGTAGTTTCTTTTCTACTTATGTAATTAACTGCCATACAAAAGTAGTTATTGAGAAGTATTCTTTTGATACATGAACTGTTTGTGGACTGTTATACTGTGCATATTGATGTACTCACTTCTGCAGGGTTTGTGTATTTTTATTGTTGACATTAGCACAGGAGTCTCAGGTAAACTGGACAATTCCACTACTGAGTATGCCTACCTACATCCTTGGTTGACCCTAAACACATGTATATTTAAAATATGGGGGGATGCAGACATACAGACAGCATTACATCTTATTGTGTGAGTGTTATCTTACTGGACTTAATGGATTGGTGTGTACCTGTTAGTTTATCAAGGCAGGTGGTCTGTCTGCATAGTTCCCAACTGTGAACCTATCCAGATGGTAGCCAGATGTTAGCCTGTTATTCTTCGTCTCTGCAACCCACAGGTGTTTTCAGCACTGGTACAATGGCATTGTTACAGTCAGTTGCTACCAGTACATGGCTAGATCTTTTGGTATTTCTGTGTTGTACTCCTACATAAGGGTATGCTTGTGGAAGTCCACACAAAGCTATTTGCAGAGTGTGTAACAGCAGATGAGCTGATATGCCTGTGTGTTTGTGCCTCTGCCAGGCCTATGAAACACTCAGATACATATTTGCTTGGAGTCAGGGATAGGTAGTTAAAAGTGAGGTACACCTTCCAACTAATAGACAGTAAGTGTAGACTTGAGTGAAGCAGTGCATATGGATTAGTACTCCTTTTATGAAGAACAAGCGGTGTCTACTGTTATTATTGTGATTATTCATTGTGTAATACACCACCTCTCTGACTAACATCAGTACTTTTCAGAGGGATTCAGAGGGGCACAGGTAAAATATGTTTCACAATCAGGAAGTATGGCCTCTGCCCTAATCAGATATGCCAGTGTTTGTCCTGCTATGATACTGTGTGGGGGTTGTAAAGTGCCTCAATAACATTATTTGCTGCTAGAATGGCTGCTTCTTTATCACAGTCATGTAATGCACTTCCACAACAATTGCTGGTAAAGATCCACCGAACAAGCTTTGTGTTATGGCCTTCCTATTTTTCCTTTACATTCACTCATTGTTTTGCATGATATATTTATTTCAGCACCAAGTTATTGTATATCTGCTGTGGCTTATTGGTACTTCATACAGTCAAGTGTGTCCAAGGTCTGGGGTTCGAGACTGGCAGAGGTGTTTTATTTTGCTGCTGAGCAGAACAAGGGCCCTGACATACAGAGTAATTAAGGCACTTTTAAGCAGTTGTAAGCAGGTTTGTGCGAGTTTGCGCAATGCTTAGTGATGCTAAGCTTAGCGCACACATGTGCACACCTGCTCAAACCCGCTAACTACTGCTTAAAAGTGCTTACTCCCGCTAACCCCCCCGCTAATTTCTTTGAAAGAAAAGAAAATGGTGAGATAGGAAAGTGGTGAAAAAGGGGGCACAAAGAGGGAAAGACAGTGGGGAAACCAGCTCGGGATGTGCAGGGCGGGTGTAGGGAAGGTCCATAGCTGCCCATTTCTTTACCAGCAACAGCTGTGCATATGTTACAAATTTGGAGTGAAATTTGTAACCTTCCACCCCTGAGAGAGGGGTGAGGACAACAAAGTATGTTGTACTGCCAGTTCTAATTATCAGTTTACATGTCCAGCGGACATGTGTGCGAAATGGGCAGCTATGTATGGGGCGTAATTTTTTTGTGGGAACAGATTGCCCTTTTTTTTTTTCCAGGTGAGAGTGGAATGTGAGGTAGAGGAAATAGGTATATTTGGGGAGGTAGGTTGGGGAGGTAAACAGACAAGACAAACAAGATGCATACAGGGGCGGAGTATGACACATGGGGTGGGTGAACACAATTGACGGGGACGGATGTTTGTAAATCGTAAGCCCATGAGCCCACAGATGGTAACAGTGGGACTGAGATCCCCACCCATGGGCAGTCACCACTGCACCTTCACAGCCCCGAGGGAGGCTGTGCTGGGGGCTGCGTAGGATGGGCAGGCTCACCCGTGAGTCGCACCACTCTCGCCTCGAGCTGGCATAGGGGATCAGTGACTAAACGCTGCATCTCCCTACGCACCAAAACCCGGACCCTTTGGAGGGTGACAGGCGGCCCTTCTCCGCCCACGTTTGCAGGGGGGGTGAGCCCCATCCCCTGCAGCGCTTCCACCTGAAGGTGGCACAGGACCAACGGAGGAGGGGAGCCCAGGCTGGGCACCGGACCTGATGGTGCCAGGTGCAATCGCCAGCTGAGGAGGGACAGGTGGTTCCGCTGGGACCGGCCTTCCCATACGTTCTGTGATTATGTGTTTAATTACAACATAGACAACAGCATTCCAAATTAGTTGTAACAGCATGCAGTAATATTCCCATTAACCCAACACACCAGGGTTCCAACAGTTAAACAGCAAGCATAACACATGCATATATTGAATGACAGTGGACATTACAACAGCATGCAGGGATGATTGGTGGCAACAGGCCACCAAGATTGTGGTGTTTGAACAGGGCACATGCATCAAAGTAAATGCAGATATTTATAGAACAATAGGACATATGTCCCAACAAATGTTTTGAGATTACACATACCCATTGAGGTGTGGAATTGCGTTGTTTATGCACATAGAGTAGGGTGTAAAAAGAAACCTCCATTAACATCTTATAAGTACTTTTACTCTACACTACATTCCTATTGACTGCAGGTGTATATCCCCTACATGTATTATTACACTTGGCAACATGCATTAGATTGTGTAATGGGTTTGGCTTGTTCATTATATACCTGACCTATATCTGACATACTAACTGTCCAAGATGCAGATGTTATGCTACATAGTTATATTTTATATTTATATTTATGTATCTACATATCTGGATGTGTTCACGTGACATTTTCAGTTAAATTTCTACAGAACCCTACATTTCATGTAGCACACTCACATTTCTGGGGAACAAATTGACAAGCTACTCATGTGCCAGATTTTCCTATGCATGCCAGCCATTTACCGACTGTTGAGCACTGTATATATGCTTGACAGCTACTGGCACTTCCTTCATTCACTTTATATGGGACTGCCCAACTGTGGGTTGACAGCACTTAATACAACAGTACTATTTATTTAATGCAAGGGTACAACAGCATGTCAAAGTAAGTGACACAGACACACTCCAAGTATTATGTTGTTGTTGTGTCTTTCGGCTTATCCCGGTTAGGGGTCGCCGCAGCAGAACTCCAGTCCACTAATGTTTGGTAGTGGATTTTTACGTGCCGAGTTACCAGCCCTGATGCACAACCTTCAATGAAGGCACACACTGCAAGTATTATACCTTTATTAATTACATTACGCACTTTTCTACAGGCTCTCTCCTTTATTTGATATTACAGTGCATACGGAAGACCTATTCAAGACATATTATACCTTTATTGATAGGTTACAACATTCTTTTTCAGGCTCGCTCACTTATTTTATATGATGGTACATGCAGAGATAGTATTCCAGACTTATTTTACCTTTATTAATGGGTTACTACACTCTATTTCTGGCTCTCTGACTTATTTTATATAACAGTACATGCAGAGAAATTATTCAGGGCATTTTATAGCTGTATTATTGGGCTACAATACTTTTTTCATGCTCTCTCACATATTTTATATAACAATACATGCAGAATAATTACTAACCTGCCTGGCGGTGCAGCCTTAGCAGCCTATCTGCATAAGCTTGCTGATTCACAGCATGGACGCCTGCAGCTATGAAGTAAATGAAGGGATATTGAGACATACCTATCTATTATATAGACTATATTAGCATGTCTTACATACTGCATTCCATGGCTACCTACTGAGTAGTGGGGCATCTTGCATATGATGGGCCTCCTGGATCCATTGGTTCAGTAGGTCCTGCTTCTGTCTCTTCAGGTCTGCATGATGGTGACGGACCTGCTCACCAGTCCGAGGGACACCTGTGGCACTGGTGAGATCATGAGCTAACCGGTTCCAAGCCTCTGCCTTATACTCCATCCCTTGGAACTGGCCCTGCAGGAGTCGAGACTCATGACGATGGACAAGGAGCCAAACCATGTATTTTGACTCCTCGATGCCTCAGCGTTGCGCTCGAAAGCGAGTACCCTCTCCAGCACCAGACATTCTAACTGCAGATGGGAGCTACAATCAGTTATGGCAAGTATTCCCACCTATGAAGCTTAAATATGCCGCATTTCCCGTACTTTTTTGTGATTGGCCATCTTTGAAAATTGCAGACCTATTTAGCAATGGTTAATATACCATTTATAAGTATATGTATGTTAACAGTGGATGTTTATCCAAAGCTGTCATGGCTTAGTGGTTCAGTACTTTTATTATGGTGCACAGTGTCCCGGGTTCGAACCTTGTCATTGCTTTTTATTTTACTACTGTCCAGACAGGCTAGGGGGTGTGGCTGTGTTTAGGCAACTTTGCTCTACGTTGCTCCACGTTGCTCCATGGTGCACTGGTTAGCACGGTGCGCAGCTCTGCGCAAACTTATTGCACTGGGTAAAGCGCTGCTTAGCTGTGGCCAACTAGATTGCGCTGGGTAAAGTGCTGCTTAGCTACGGGCATTTATCTGTCAAGATCCTTCTTACATTTCTATATATACATTTTGTTCACTGATACATAGGCCATTTCAATGCTTTTTAGTAATATTTTAGTCATATATGTCAGGAATTATTTCATATGCTAATTTAAAACATAAAATAGAGAGGGGAGTGATGAGACTCGAACCGTGAATGCCTCCTCTTTGTGCGAAGGCTCTACCACTACGCTATTGCTATTTGGATTGATTTGCATAAACATTTGTTATTATGCTCTTCAATGGCGACATTGCTAACTGCAGCTAAGCTATGGGCACACCTGCGCAAACACGCTCAAATACAGGCAGCTATATCGGGAATTATAAAAAAAAAATTTTACATTTTATAACTCTACTGGGGGTTTACAATGTGAGGGAGTGTAGTTTGGGTATGTTGACATTTGAGCAAACTCGCTCATGTGTGTTGACATTTCACAATTCGGACACTTGCAGGGGCATGGACCTTAGGACTGCTCGGCAGTCAGACATGCCCCCTGCCTTCCTGCACAGTCCGTGTTAGACTTGGAGTGGAGTCAGCGTGCCCTCATGAATATGCATGGCATGCTGACGTCATACTGTTCAACTGCAGTTTCCGAGTAAGACTTATTTAGTCTTACACAGAGGATTCGTGAATCCGGGGGATTATCTTTCATGCAATGCACATTTTTTATGTGTTTGATTATCAGGAGTCCTGTCATTAAGACAGTAGTATAACATCAGCATTAAAATAAATATACACACTATAACTCTGTAGAATTGTGAGAAACTAAATTTAACACCATGTAATGTCATATTTAACTACCCATGAGATAAATTTATTTTTAAACATATGAAAAGTTACTGGTGATTTATAGCTGCAACATTTGGCATACTGCCATGATATCTGTTATTCTTTATTTGTGAATGACTGGAACCTAGAAGGGAAGCTTTTTGTTAGCTTAAATATTAAATGTCACTGCAGAAAGGAACATGTGAATTGAAAAAAAAGGTTTTTAAAATCGAAGTTCCTTCCTCTACAAAACATTCTTCTTTTCTTCTCTAGTCCTCTGTAAACAGGCAACTTGTCCCTGGGTAGTGTGAACATGTATGTGTCGTGTGTCTGCGTGATTCTGTCTAAAGTTTTAAGATTTATAGCAATCTCTCTCTCTCTCTCTCTCTCTCTCTCATGTAAACAAAACTGTTTTAATGGATTATTTTCTTTTTAAACTCTCCATACATAGTTTAGTCTTAATTTTTGTGGGAGTACAAGCATTGAAAAACCATTGCCAGGTAGAATACTATTTTAAATTATGACATATTTTCATTCACCTTCCTTGGGCAACTCAGAATAACAAAGACCATGTGATGAACTCACACATAGTCTACTGCTTAGAGACTTTTAACCAGTTCAGGGCTAAACTCTATGCTGCAGTAAGTCAAACTCTGAGCTTCTTTTTCCATAGTAGTTGCAATGCTAAAGAGTCCTGTCTTTAACATGACAGCTTCTAAGAAACCTAAACTTACATTCATTAGTATCATTAGTTCCTGTCTGCACAACAATCAAAAAATAACCTAATGTATTTTTTCTCTCTTTCTTCCTGCCATTAGCAGAGATTATTTTTTACCACTTACTCTACTAAACCATGCAGTATGTCATTAATTCTCTCTAGGACCAAAAGTATTAATTTATTAACATCTTATGCCAAAGAGAAATTCCCTATTAGAATTTAGATAGACTCTCTGTCCATGCATCTAATAGCAAAATGCTGAAGTTGGTACCTGTACTGCAGTTACATTTTATCATGATGTGTTCTTTTATAACCTACTGTCCTGCTGCCCTAACCTCCCCCATTTTCATTCACTGAAGATGTTTGAGGTTCTGTTCATTTTGGCTAGTATGAAGAGCTGGGATCCAATTTCTTTCTTTCCTTTTTTGCCATTGGTTTCTCCCCCCTTATCTGTATTTTTAAGACAGGCATGGCAAACAACTGGTGTCAGAGCCATGGACTAAAGCTAAATGCCAAGAAATGCATACTAGTATCCTTCAGGAACTCATCCTCTCCTGGTACCTATCATATTGACAGTACATCCCTTAGAGCTGACCCAGTAGTGAGGGGCTTAGCCATTGACCATCACTTGTCTATGATAGTGAGGAAATTGTTCTATTTTGAGCAACTTATAAACAAAGGTATGGCATCTGGGTCCATGGAAGTCATTGTTCCACTGTATTCAGAATTCATCAGACCTATCATTGAACACAATGCCCCTTTTGGTATGTACCTAACCAGACCTATCCAGCAATTGGAACATCCACAGAGGTTCTGGACTAAAAGAATACAGGGAGTAAGTAACATGTCCTTTGCAGACCACCCCAAGGTCATATCCCTGTATTCTGTCTCCTACAGGCTGTTGAGAGGAGGTCTATGTCTGGCATACAGTGCATTTTCAGACCCCCCTCTTATGGACCTCCTGCATATCTACAAAACAAACAGCATTAGAATTACCCATTGTATAAACATAAACCTTGCCTGTGATATAAATAGGACCTGCTGAAGGGACAGGTATGTATCCCAGAGACTACCCTGTCTCTGGAACAGACTCCTCATCTATGTGAAGCAGAGTTCCTTCCTAACCCAATTCAAGTGTAACTCAGACAACTGGATGAGGAACAGGAAAGTCATCCCTGGTTGGCACCTCTGTCTCTACTGGAAACAGCCAACCTATAAATAGTTCATCTCCCAGACTCTTGTTTGTAAACATATCATCTCCCAAGCTATTCCTTACATTTATTAAGGGTACCAGAACTTGTCAGAGATTTGTGATACATGGCTAAGCTTAAAACTCTCCTGTGTTTATTAGCCCAGTAAACACCTATGAACCTAGGAATAACATGCTGGGTTCTTTTAGAAAAGATATCTGAGCATGCCATTGTTAGGTAGGTTCCTCTTCTTATTAGCATCTGTCTTCAGTAAATTCCCTGAGACATGAAGAAGTTAAAGCAATGCATTATTATCTGAATAGATCAGCAGCACATTTAAACTAAGGGCCGGATTCACAAAGGCTTGCACGGGGTCTAAGAGTAGTGTAAGACTCCAGACAGCCAATATGTCTGCCAAGCGATCCAGGAACAGCCGGCAGGGGCGTGCATGAGAGCTCCTAAAACTACTCTTGCACGGACAGTGTTAGGTTATGCAAATTACCTCATTTGCTGCTGAAAGCTATGCTAATGAGGTAAATTTGCTATCCAGGAAACACTAACCTGTCCAAGTAAGAGTGGTGTTTGTAGAAATGTACTCGGTTGGTAACTGAGTACCGTTCTGCAAATAGCAAAATGGAGCAATGACAGCTCCAAATAAAGGATGCATCCAGTTGAGGAAGCATGCCAATGGCCAAATATAAGGCCATTGGCATTTATATGTGTTTAAAAAAAAAGTAATATTTTTTCCCCCGATCCCCGATGTTTAAGTGTAGCGCAGCGTCGTGCAAACTTCGGTGCTCTAAAAACCAAAAAATAAATAAATAAAAGCCAAAAATAGGCATTTTATTACAAATATACATCTGCCATACAAGTGAATGGCAGGCTGAAGACAACATGGCTACTGAGTATTGGTTGCTAGGGGGGAAGCTCAGTATGAGAGATGTAACCAAGCATTAGTAGGCAATCCTATGCAAATGAGTATAAGGATAGTGAATCCCAATTTTCCCTGCTATGTGAACCATGTCCCTACAGTGTAAGAGTAGGATTAGGGGAGTATCAGAGTAGTAGATAGGTGACATCATGAGGGGGGTATGTATCAAAGACTGTAAGCTTATTGGAGCAGAGTGGCATGTGTTTGCTGTGAGTTACTCAGGACTGTAAGAGACGTGTCTACAGTTGTCTAAACTGAAATCCAGAAACCGAAGGCATACGCTCTGGCTACAACCAAAGTTTCTTGCAAAGATGCTTACACTGTGTGCGCGTGTGTGGGCGCCTGTAAACCCGTGTAAGCCTGTGTGCACGTGTGTGCACCCGTGTAAGCCTGTGTAAGGCTGTGTGCGCAGATGTGCACCCGCCTAAGCCTGTGTAAGCATGTGTAAGGCTGTGTGCACGGATGTGCGCTCGTGTGCACGTGTTTGCGCTTGTTTGCACAACGCCGCCCTGTGTGGAAACAGAAAAGGGAAAAGGAAGGAAAAGTAGTAGTAGGAAGTTAACCAAGGAGAACTAGCAGAGCTGCCATGTGAAATCAATCAGAATCAACCAATTACACAGGCAGTGCACTAGCCCAGCCCAGCACTTAAAACTCTGCAAACAACATTCCCCCATGTTTTACTCAGAAACACTGCAACACTGCAGTATACAAAGAGAAGTGAAAACTTAGAAAGCATAACTGAGAAAAAAAATGTTAGGGGCTGCAATTGCTATTATAAGGCAACATGTGCAAGATGCTGAGGGTGGTGCCATTGCGGATGTTGCTGAGCAACCCACAGTGAGGAGACGGAGAAGAGTTTACAGACCCAGGGTAACCTACCAGGGGCTACATGAGCTGGAGATTGTTGAGCGCTATAGAGTGGACAGAGAACTCCTGCAGCAAATTGTTGAGCTGTGCAGGCCACACCTCACACACAGAACCAACAGAGGGGAACACATACCAGTGGAAACCAAGGTATGTGTTGGCCTAAGAATACTAGCAACAGGTACCTTCCAGAGACCAACTGGTGATATGATGGGGATTTCACAGGTATCAGCATCCAGGGTACTGCACCAGTTTCTGAATGCCATGTCAGCACATGTCAGTGATCATGAATATTTCCCCAATTCCTGTGAGGTATTGGCCAGCAATATGCATCTCTTCCAGCAAATAGCAGAATACCCTGAGGTAGTGGGTGCAATTGACTGCACGCACATACATATCAAAGCACCAGCCGGTGAGCGGGGTAAGGCCTACATCAACCGCAAGGGCTTCCACTCCATCAACTGTCAGGTCGTGTGTGATGCCCAGGGCATAATACTGAATGTGTGTGCTGGCTGCCCTGGAAGCTACCACGATTCCCATATCTGGCATCTGATGCAGCTGTACCAGACATTTGCCAATGGGGACATCCCTGACGGTCACCTAGTGGGGGATGCTGGATACGCACTGGAGCCATGGCTGATGACACCCATCAGGAATGCACACACACCTGAACAAGAACTCCATAATGAGGCACACGCACAAACATGAAATGTAATCAAGCATGTGTTTGGGATGCTCAAGTCACGGTTCCAGTGCCTGGACACATCCGGTGGAGCCTTGCACCAACTACATGTACCCAAATTGTCATGGTATGTGCCATGCAACACAATATGATCCTGTGAAAACAGCTGCAGCAGGTACAGCATGTGGCAGGGCCAAACAGCCCCCCACCATTGCCAAGGCCTGCACAGGCACGGAGGAGGAACAACCTGAGCCTGTCCCAGTAGGCAGAAAGAAGCATGCCCAGTATGCCTTGGCCTTGGCAAAGAGGCAACGCATAGCACATACACTGGCTCAGTAGGAACCCTGGAAATTATACCTCTCTCTGATTCGCACATAAAATAAAAGAGATAACTTGACATTACCTGTTTCCAAACATGTATAGGGCGTGTAGTATGTACATCCAACATAGGCAGCCCTGCAGCACCACCGGAGGCATGATTGCCATGTTTTAAGCAATATAAAGCAGTGCTAAGCAGCATCTAACAATATTTAGTACATGTAAACAAAATCACCCGTGCTAACTAGCTCAATGTTGGGCAACGTTCAGCAATGTTGGCCAAGGTTGTGCAAAGTCGTGCAAAGTTGAGCAAAGTCAGGTAAACATGCTCATATTTGCTTTACTGTTCCTTAAGCAATCTGCTCTGCCCAGCATGAAAATAAAAAGCAGTGACAGGGCTCGAACCCAGGATACTGTGTACTATAGTCACAGTACTGAACCACTAAGCCATGATAGCATTTCAATGGCACAGACACAGCAGGACAATTGTACAGTAATGCAAACACAAAGAAATGCTGTATCATGTCCCTAAAGAAGCATATGGGTAACCTCCCCCACAGGCCTATGCAGACAGAGAACATCAGGCCAGGTGGTGTGATGTGTGTTGTGTAGGCTATGAAGTTGCAATCTAATATATGTGACATTGGACGCTAGGAAATGTAGCACAGTAGTAGGCCTCAAGCCAGTACGATAGGCAATAGTACAGAATGAAATGGTGTATGGTACATAGCAGTGCAGGCATAGCAAATCCGTATAAGTGTCAAGTGAAACCCTCATCCTGTGTACACCCACAGTAACAATCAAGTGTGCCCCTGGGCAGAAATGTACAAAGAATAGCTGCCCCCCCCCCTGTATGTAGAAATGTTGATAAGTCTATGCAAAGTGTCTCATGGAAGCCCTGCAGGCACAGCATGATCCCTGTTGATCTATGACACAAAGGTGAGCCCTGCTGTAAAGATACAGCTTGACTTTCCATACACATATAGTATAAATGTCTATACTGGGCGTGCTCACACACTCCAACAAATGTAGTGGATTTCATTCAGCATCACACTGAAAGGTCATACTGGGCATGCTCAAACACATGCCAAATACGGAGGTGAAAATAAGGGATCTATGGACAAATGTGGATAGACATCTCTACTTCCAGAAACACATTCACAAAGTTGTCAGAAAATCATGCTATGTATTCACATAAACTGCCAAGGTCTGTGCATGTAGGTCAAAGGAGGTTCCCAGTACTCAGCAGTCATCAGACCCATCAGAGAGTACCACAACACACCTGCGATGAATCAGACTAGGCATGTTCAACAGCCAGAAAGACCACTGAAGTACCCTAACAAGAGGATTACTGGCCTCAAACAGTTGTCCCATGCAACAAGACTGAATGTAACCCAATCTGTACTCTGTTGCATACTGTCTACTCAGGAGATCTCTGCCCAGTGGACAGGTCCATGTCATGGCTACACTCAGATCTGTACTGAGTTACAGCTCAATAGCAGTAAATATACAGACACAACTGATATTGCCAACATCCTGGCAGATAGAACCACTGTTAACTGTACCCCCCTCTCACCCATGAAAGAGCACACCTCTATAATGGAAGACTGCAAAGTTGCTGTCATCATGGCTGCACAGGTAAAAAACACTCTCCAAAGACAGTATCACAGCAGCCATGGGACCAGATAACTTCACAGGCTGTGTTCCACACAAACCACAGAATGAACAGGCACCATACTGACGTATCATATACAGTCATAGCCTCACCTCATGCTTTGTGCCCATTGAATGGTGCACAGTGATGGTTATCCAACTACACAAGGGTGGAGATACCACGGACCCCAGGAAATAGCGCCCCATTAGCCTGACAAGCCCGCTCTCCAAACCCATGGAATATATCATCATACAACATATAAACAATTACATTTGTAATCCCCAAACCCTGGACCACAACCATGTTGGGTTAGTAAAATGCAGATCATGTCACCTAAACCTGATAGATGATATTGAAGTAGTCAACAGAACCGTCAACAAGGGTAAGGTAGTTCACACAGCCTATGTTGATCCTGCCACGGCTTACAACACCACCCCACACTCTGTAAATATAGATAATCCCACTAAACTAGGTATAAATTGCTATGTCACAAGATGGGTTGCCAACAGGCTTACTGACAGAACACACATTGTAAAAGAAGCAGACTCCAAGTATGACTTTGGACCAGTAACGAGTGCAGTACCACAGGGTCCAGTCCTGTGTCTTGTCCTGTTTAGTATCTACCTCTCTGAAGTAAACTTCAACATGGAAGGGCTGAGGCTACAGAACTTACCAGAGGACTGTAAACTAGGAGCCATAATTGTAAACACTAAAGATGTGGACATCCTACAAAAGGGCCTCACTGAGACAGATGGCTGTTGTCAAAGCCATGGGCTCTAGCTCAATGGCAAAAGGTGCATTGTCATCCCCTTTGTTCAAACCTCTGTAGCCAAGAACTACAACATAGGCTGTAGTATACTTAACAGTGAAAGCGTGACAAGGGACCTTGGGTCACAGGTGTACACTGGACACAAGTGTGATAATCACATCCCCACAGTAGTCAGGAATCCTTGCTATGTGGCACACCTCATCACAAAATGTTTCTCATGCAGGATAGAAGAGGACATTGTTCCCCACTACTCATCACTCAGTAGAACTGTAATAGAGTACAATGCCACTTTTGCTATGTACCTCACAAGACAACTACAAAACTGTAAAGCTTGCAAAATGCTCCATCTGTACTCCCTTGCATATCACCTACCCAGATGTGTTCACTGCCTAACATACAAAGCTATGTCAAACACAGAGCTGTTGGACATACTCCACGTAAAACACTCACAATCCCCCTGACCTTCGGACCCAAAACCATGAGTGAAATACAAAAGGAAGGGGTGTACCCATTTACCATATGGATACCCACACCTTCAGGTTAGTGGCACAGCATGAGGCCTTGGAGACTATGCAAGTGCAACTAACATTGGGCAAAGATGCTCATCAGATTGTAGCCTGCTACAGATCACCTACCTTGTCACAGAAACCTCACTCAGTATTCCTGAGAACAGTGGAAAATATAGAGGTCCTATCAAACACCATTATATGAGGTGATTACAACTACCCAAACAGTGAGTGTGAGAATTACTTGTGTACAACATCCTTTGCCCAACATTCCCTAGACTTTAAAAGCTCTAACACCCTGGAACAGCTGGTCACCATGCCCACTAGAGGTGACATCATACTGGACATGATCATCACCAACATGGGGTAACAGTGTTCCACAACAGAGATAAAGCCCTCACTGGCAATATCAGATCATAAAGTAATTACAGTGGACATCCACATCGTGCCCCCTCACCCAGTCAATGAAACCACTGTGAAGACATTTTCAAAAGCAAACTGCACACATCCCAAGACAAAAGTGGAAAGTTCAAAATACCTCTTGCTGTAAGATAATGGTATACAATCTGCCGAATCAGTTACAAGTGAGTCCTATGAGCATCTACAGGGATGCATGGATCGACACATCACAAATAAAACCAAGATGCACTTCTCCAAAAATAAGAAAACAATCCGGTGGTCATTGCCCATAAACAAGCTAGACAACAGAAGGAGGAAACACCTGATAGAGCCAACTTCACTAAAGGAAAGGCATCACTGATCATTATTAGGAAGAAGCAATGATCCCTCATAAAATAATTCAAGGACACTTTCAAAAGGCAAATTGCCAAGGACTGTAAGAATGACAACCACAAAGCATGCGGTAGCTATACCACACATGTAGGTGTTAACTTCCAAATATGCTGTCAGCTACTGACAAATGGCAAGGAATACACTGAACCAACTTTCATTGTCCACATCCTGTTCAGTGCAAATTTCCCCCCATCACCCCCAAAAGGGTCTGTGTCCATCACAGAAGGATGCAGAGCCCCAAACATCATGGACATGCAGGTAAGAACAGCCCTCTCCAAAGGCAAGAACACAGCATCAATGGGACTGGATAGTGTCCCAGGCTGCGTCTTACAGTAGGCACAAAAGGAACCACACCCTCACATTCACTGGCCAGATTCAATCATACCACAGGGTATGTACCCAAAGAATGGCATACACCAACAGACATCCAGCCCCACAAAGGGGGTGCCACAACAGAACCAGGAAATCATTGCCCTATACGTCTACTCAACCTGGTCTACAAAGCTATTGAGCAAAATGTCATGGAACCCATAAACAGTGACATTGGGGACCTCAAGACCCTGGGTTCTACACAACCCCGCCTTGTTAAAGGCAGACCCTGCCTCCTAAACATAGTTGACTTACTACAAACAGTTACTAAGGACACTGATGGAGGTAAAAGTAGTCCACACAGCCCACCTGGACCTCACTAAGGACTTTTTACACCATTCCCCACTCTGTCATCATGGACACACTTACCAGCCTGAACATCAACAGCTATGTCACAGGATGTGTGGCCAAGTGGCTCACAGATCAAACACACATTTTCTGAGTTGTGGGTGCCATGTCCGACTCTAAGACATTCACAAATGGCATCCCACAGGTCCTGGCCCTGGGACCCCACCTGTTCAGTAGACACTGCTCTGAGGTACAGGCAAGCATGGGAGGAGTATGGCTGAACAGGTTTGCAGATGACTGCTAACTGTGGTCCATAATCGACTCTATGGCTGACACCCACATCCTCCTGAAGGGGCTTACAGGGACAGATACCTGGTGTCAAAACAATGCCCCAAGAAGAATGGCAAAGAATGTATAGTCATCCCCTTTGGCTAAAACGCAGTGCAAACAAATTACCACATAGGTGGTACTCCAGTATGCATGGAGAAAGTCATGAAGGCCCTGGGGACACAGTTAGATAGTACACTCTTCTTTGATGATCACATGGCCAAAGTGTTTAGACACTCCTTCTATGTAGCCCACCCAATGTCACCTAATGTAACCCACTTTGTCTAGTCTGATGATGTCACCAACCTACAAATATACTTGTGGAAAGTAGAACTCACAGTAATGTGTATAGCACGTCATGTAAATGCGTTCTCCTGTAGTATCATAAACCAGTTAGGTAGATGTTTGAATCCTGCACTTGTAAGTTTGTGTATGATCTCCTTGGAGAGGAACAACCTTTTTGGAGAGTACTCATACACCTTAAAAGTGGTATACTAATCTTTGTCATTTCTGATGATGTCACCATCCTTCAAACATACCTGTGGAAAAGAGAACTCACAGTAATGTGTATAGCACGTCATGTAAATGTCTACTCCTGTAGTATCATACACCAGTTAGTTAGGGGTTTGAATCCTGCACTTAACAAGTGTGTGTGTGTCTCTTTGCGTGTGATCTCCTTGGAGAAGTGCAACCTTTCTGGAGAGTACTCATACACCTTAAAAGTGGTATACTAATCTTTGTCAGGTCTGATGATGTCATCATCCTTCAAACATACCTGTGGAAAAGAGAACTCATAGTAATGTGTATAGTGCATTGTGTAAATACATACTCCTATAATATCATAAACCAGTTAAGTAGGGGTTTGAATCCTGCACGTGAAAAGTGTCTGTGTGTCTGTTTGTGTGTGATCTCCTTGGAGAGGAGCAACCATTTTGGAGAGTACTCATACACCTTAAAAGTGGTATACTAATCTTTGTCAGGTCTGATGATGTCACCATCCTTCAAACATACCTGTGGAAAAGAAAACTCAAAGGAAAATGTACAGCACGCTGTGTCAATGTGTACTGCTCTAGTATCATGAAGTAGTTAGGTAGTGGTTTGAATCCTGCACTCAGTGAGTGTGTGTTCTCTATGTGTGTGGTACTGTTGGTCAATGTGTAGTGGGTTTTGCTTTTACTACTGTATGACACGTCAGTATGCATTGCACATGTGAGGTAGCTGTGCGGCAAATACATATACGTACATGTTACCTCAATTATTGCATGTGTGTGAACCCTGCTGTTTCCAAGGACACAACTGTCATCTTTGCCAGACTGTGCTGCTGCTGCTTCCCAGACATTAGGTCACATCTGTATGCTTGTGGCAAGGCCAGCCACTGCAGTGATCCCTGGCCTAGGTCATCTGTGTCACACACACTCATTACAGTTACTATTGAATTGTGTGAGTGAGGTTTTATGGCCAAGGTATATGTTAGACTGGTTCTAACGCAGCAAAGTCTGTCAATGATGGCTATTCATTATAGGTGTACAACAACCTTTGTGGATATGCATGCAAACCCCTTATTGCTTATGTGATCCACCAAGGTATTTCAAAAAACCTTAGGAAATGTGATTATTAAAGGAGGAATGATGTAACACTTGGTTGCATGTACACACCGGTACCTGTTCATCATGTTGGTGGCTACTGCCTATGTGGTACTGTGGGGATACTATGTTCTGTAAAGGTGGATGACTATGCTTAGTTTGGATAATAGCTTTACAGCATGGGTTTGACAACAGTTATCTGTCTGTATGGTACCCTTGTGGAGGATGTGTGTGTCATCTGGAGAATGCATTATAGGCCACAGTATTCATTACCAGATGTGGACGGACATATCCCTACTGTGATTGCTTGTACCTAAGAGAGCTATATGCCAGACAGGAGTGGTCTCAGTAATGGGTGCAGGTGAATACCACTGGTTACTGGCATAGTATAGTACCTGAAGGATGCAAATTTTGCTGTGTGTCCTACAGCTATGTGTCAGTCGTGAAGACATCATCTAACGATTAGTTATGGTCAGGCTGTTGAAGTTATGTATACCACCAGAATGCAGAATAATGACAGATAGTAACAGCATCACCCACAGCACAGTGTCAAACCATGACATACACACATGTGTAGTCAGGTTCAGAAATGTGTGTAGTACAATGCATAGTGGCCACCAATAGAAACTATGTAGTGTTACTGTGTTACAGACAGTGCACCTCCACCATGTTCACAGATGTACACCTGCAAATCTGTGCTACACACATCCCACACATACTGTCCACTCTCTAACACATGCTGCCAATACTACACACATCAGCCAAGTGGCACGTGAGTGGACAAGACACTATTTTAACGAACACTGGTGTATACAATACTACAATGACAATCATAGCTTTAATGCATCATGCCTGCTCAGCTACACCTTCAAGCATATCATTACACTCTACTGCTGACAACATGGTAACATTGCTGTACTGATATAAAGTCACCCTGTGCATCAGCACTACGGTAGCCTGTTCTTGCATCGATGTTACAGATGACAGGAGGTGGCACAGGTTTCATTATATGCACAGGGTGTGTTGTTGATTTGCCAGAAGCCTACAGTGAGCCATTCAATCAACATGTGTGTGTGTGTGTGTGTGTGTGTGTGTGTGTGTGTGTGTGTGTGTGTGTGTGTGTGTGTGTGTGTGTGTGAGGGGCAAGAGTGCTGCTATGGGCCAATGTTGATGTAATGTGTGCAGATATGTGTTAGCCCTAGGTGACTGGTTCCTGTGTGTGTGTCTGCATGCACACAGTTCCACCATGTGGCTGCCATATACTGGTATTTGTGGGACAGCCACAGACTGTACCTGCCAGGCTTTACAGATTACCATCTCTGGCCATGAATTTGGTACCTGTGCCTGGTAGGGGTGCTACTGGTACTAAGCCAGACTGGGTACTATCCTCAGAGGTAGATGGATGTACACTGGACCCAGGTCCCTGCTGGGACTGTCCAGAGCCACGTGCACGTGGTCTTCTAGGATGGTCTATGGACAGCCCACCCCCAGCATTGCTGGGGCTGGTACTGGCACTATGGGAGTGGCTGCGACTTGAGGGACATCTGCGGCGACTTCCAGCTGCTGATGTTGCTGGCATACGTTCACGTCGATGTCTCACCCATCCTGCACTGTCCTGACAAAAGGACATGACATTGTGGAGGACATCTAATGTCTCACCCCAACATCTATCCATGACCTCAGTGTAATTATGGATGGCACTTGCTAGGTCATGGATACTGTCAGTTAAAGCAGTGTTATGTGCCCTCTGTGCCCTTAGTCCCTGTCTGGTGTACTGTTCCATACATGCCTGTGCCTCCATGACAGCCTGGAGCATGTGTGACATTGTCAGACCAGTGGCATGTCTGCCAGTGGCATGATGAGCAGCAGTGGTCCATCAAGAACCCCTGGACATCTGCCTATGTGGTATCCTTCCAGACATCTGGGTATGGCTGCTGTGTTGAGATGCATGTGCCATGGATACCACACTGTCCTGGCCAATGCTGGCGGTATGCTGTCCCTCAGCTAAGGGCATTGGTGATGGATGTATTGGCTGGTGTACTGTTCCATACATGCCTGTGCCTCCATGACAGCCTGGAGCATGCGTGACATTGTCAGACCAGTGGCATGTCTGCCAGTGGCATGATGAGCAGCAGTGGTCCATCAAGAACCCCTGGACATCTGCCTATGTGGTATCCTTCCAGACATCTGGGTATGGCTGCTGTGTTGAGATGCATGTGCCATGGATACCACACTGTCCTGGCCAATGCTGGCGGTATGCTGTCCCTCAGCTAAGGGCATTGGTGATGGATGTATTGGCAGTATGACTGTGTGCATGGATGGTGTGGACACTTGTGTACTGTCGATTGGTGGCCCAACGACAGACCCTGGCAAACATGCCTATGCCTCAACACACCTATCATCATCATCATCACTATTCTGCTCAGTTACATTGGTTTGCCCGCTGCATTGAACCAGCCCAAAGTCAGCACCTGTGAGAGGAAGACAGGAAACACACTTTACAACCTGTACATGATGTCTGCACACATGCACACATGAACACGTGCATACATGCACACATGAACACATGAACACATGCACACATGAACACATGAACACATGAACACATGCACACATGCACACATGCACCCATGAACACAAACACATGAACACATGCACGCATGCACGCATGAACACATGAACACATGCACACATGCACACATGAACACATGCACACATGAACACATGAACACATGAACACATGCACACATGAACACATATACACTCCTCACTACAACAGATGCACACAGACACACACACACCACCAGCAATCCAGAACATACTCAATAGCGTGTGATGGTGGGGTACAGTATCACAAGCCAAACATTTATATCAAACGTGACAGCATGCAGGACATGTGTTGCTCAACAGCATGCAGTGTGAGTGTAGACAGCCCTTGCTAATAACAGTATACATGGATTTTATGCATGTGTGTTTTGTTCAGTGATTGGCCTCACCATGGAACGCAATGTGTACATGGACACAACACTGCTGTGCGAGTATTAACGTCTCTGCAATGTCCTGTGCACCATCACTCACAGGTATACATACCATGGCTGGATGTGTATCAGTGTGTCACATAGATATCCATTTCTGATTAGAGCATCTGTGTCTTTAGCAGACAATTGTGGACACAGGTTTAGCATATGCATGCTATATATACATACAGAATGAGTGGTGCATGTATACCTGATGGAATACCATTGCTCAACATAGACATTGTACAGTGGTTATGGTGAGTGTAGGACATATTGTGGACATGCCAGTGCCAAGCATGACATGGCATCCTACTACACAACTGCAACATTAAACCTCACACATACACACTGTGTGTCATGTGACCTATACACTCAATAGTATTACAAGACATGTGTGTCACTTTGTACAAATGGTGATTGCTATGCAGATTGTGTATCGTTGCATATGTCTGCACACACACAACATTGAGGTGCATAGCAATTAATGATATGTGTAGTACTGTGGCCACTGTAACTGGATGTGGTGTAGTACCATGTGACATCATCATGAAGCATCATGTGGTCACTCAAGGCTACTAATATGTGCCAGACCGGCACATAGCATGCTGTACCTTAACTGCAGTACCATGGCTACATTCACCATTTCACGCACAGTTGTTACATGGGCTCGTAAGGTGCACAGTAGGGGGCATTACCTAAGATGAATGTGTTATATGTTGAAGAGTGTCGCACAGCCACATGAGAGGGCTCTACCCCTCAGGTATGTTATTTGTGCTATGTGGATGACATTTGGGATACTGAAGTGTGACCTTACAACGTGTGCATGAGTATGCTATGTGTAGCATGTTAACATGTACTGCGTATGACACAGTTGTGTGTGTTGTGTGCATGTGTATCGACTGTGCCTATCCAACGTCCACTACAGTGTTGCCATAATTGTGTGGGATGCTCTGTGTATTGCATGTGTTTGAATCAGCTACTCACATTACTGAGATGTGCATAGTCTCACAGCAAACATGCACAGCATGCATTATGCGCTGGTGTGTGACGTGTACATGGCCTACACCTCACCTATGACATGAACATTTATTTAGCAATAATAAATGTAGAACACACTCACCAGCATGGGTCTGCTGCCTTGCTGTCACACCAGAAGGACCTACGAGGCTATGAGACAGTTTGTCAGTGGCAACAACTGTGGCATTGCTACTGTGTGTTTGCAATCTTACAGTAATACGACTGTTGACAGTCACATGCCTGCATATTATATTCCAAAATATTATTATTGCACAACACTAGGCACCACATCTTGTAACTACACACTACACATCTCACATAAGCATGATCTACCAATAGAGGTAACAGTAGTGTACAGCTATGCCATGTTACCTGCACGGTCCATGTCAACTTGATGGATGGCTCCGGTCTCCATGATGACGCATGTCAGTTGTTGTTGTTGCTGTTGTTGGCCAGGAGCCACCTGGCTCAGTAGCAGCTCCTCCACTCTGGTGAGGGGGGATGGATGGCTACCCCACCACCTGTGGCAAGCTGTTGTCTACGGATATCAGACGCATGCTGCCGGACATGTCTAATTAAATCACTGCAGTGATGGCGTACCTGCTCATATGTCCAGTTATGCATGCCTATGTCATTTACCCTACGGACAAGATCTTGCCACAGTGCAGTCCGCTCATGCTGGTCCTGGCTGGTTCTTGAAAACAGCATGGTGTAGTGCTGAACCATGGTGTCCGTTATCACTTCATCCTCTGCTGTGCTGTATGAGGGATTACAATGGTGGGCCATTACCCTGGAAGACAAAGAAACAATATATGTGAGCAAGTCAAGTGGCACACAATATTCTAAAGTGCGGATATCATTTAACTGCCATATATAGTAACCTATTGTCTGTCAAATGATATACACTTTCAATACCACATATCAGTGCTCAACCCACAACTGCCTGACAGTGCCTGGCACACTCCATATGTCAAACCATGTTCTACACAGCAACAAAGATAAACCAGTATGTAAAACTATACAACAGTATATGGCACATTGTATGTGACACAATGCATCACCTAGCCACAGGGGGTATATATCATGCTAATGCATAATGTAACATGTAATCCATTGTAATGATTGTAAGGTCCAGTCACAGTATTAGCAGCATACCACACTAGTCATTGATGGCAAACCCCTGCCTAACATATGTGCTCATTTGTCAATATGGTTGGCATACTGCTGTACTACACTATACATTTTGCTAGGTACACACCTATATCCTGTAACACACATATGACCGAGGCCATACACACACGCACATCAGACATACATACCAGACACAAATGTATGGCAACACACATGACCTTTACCTGTGAACCATACAGTACTGTGTGTCAGTAGTTACAAGACCTTATGCCTGAGGTATGTCATCTGGAGGACTACGGGGAACAAACAATACAGTGGTTCTGGGACATGTGTACATACACCTTATTGTGCTGTTTAGGCATACAGCTTCAGGTAGTACTACAGTTCAATCAGGGGTTGAATTCACCAGCAGTAACACTCAATAAGCATACATGTACTGCTGTAGCCTACAATGGGACACCCCAGTCAACACCAACACACTATGTCAGACCGTCTGGCATACTGCTTTTTGTGCCTAGCAATAGCATACACATATTTTGCTGGGATCACAGCTAGGACACTACATACCATGACAGAAACAGTTTCCCACTTAGCTATCACACATATACAGAACTCAGACACATTCACCAACACATTCACCATCACACTCAGTCAACCTCACAAAGCAATTATTGCAACAGGTACATGTGGGTGTGTATTGGTTCATAGGTAGGTTATAGGCTATTGGCGCTAGGACCTATAGATGTTTAGCCATACGCTACCCTGGCCTTTGACACATGGGTGATTTCATTTCATGTGGTCCTGTCAAGCAGAGCCACAGAGGTGATTCCTGGGGTGTATTTCCTATCTCACACACAATCATCAGGTTTATATATGATGACTGCTAATTAGGAGCTTCATTTGCTATTGATAGGTGGTTTGTGCCAGGGTATGGGATGTCTCTGAGATAGGGATCTATCCATCCAGCATGTGCTGTTTATTGAGGTGACAAGCTTTATGTCCCTAGAGTGTGTAGCTCGTAGGGATTGTGATCTGATTACGTGGAGCATGTCCAACAGCTCTGGGTTTCACATAGCTTTGCATGTTAGGCAGAGGTTACCTCTGGGTAGATGGTATGCGACACAGTCTAGCTGTAGTTTTGTGGGATGGTTTGCATAGGGCATCTGTTTGAGGCCAGTATTACCCTTTGTGAGGTATGTCTGTGTCCTTTCCAGTTACTATAGATGTCTTGTGGGTACATACCACATGGGGCATTGTACTCTATAATGGGTTTTCTGTATGTGGAGTACAGGGGAACACTGACCTATACTTCCCTGGATGACACACCTTTTGTGATTACGTGTGCCATGTAGACAGGTTACATGACTAGTGTGGCACTGTGACAATCAAAGGGGAGACTACTGTCCACCTGTGTCCCATGGTCTATTATCACACCTTCAGTGTTAAGTAGACTACCACCTATGTGGTAGTTAATGGGTACTGAGTTTTTACAAGGAGGGATGCCAATGCAGTGTCAACATTGAGCTTGAATCCATGGCTTTGTCACCAGGCATCTGTTGCAGTAAATTTGGCCCTGTCTCTCTCTCTCTCTCTCTCTCTCTATATATATATATATATATATATATATATATATATATATATGTGTGTGTGTGTGTGTGTGTAGATACACACATACATATGAACATCCATTGGTGTACATATTGATATACATATAGGCACATATACAGTCCACATTTCATGGTGAGATTATTGAGTATGTGAAGGTTGTGAGGTATACAGTTATGTCATAATATTGCACAATGTTGTGGGGAATGCATTGAAGGTGTTCTCAGCCCATGTAGCTTTAGCAGGCCTCATTGGCTGCAACACTGCAAACCTGATGAATCATACCCACAGCGTTCAACCACCACATGTCATATACCAGCACTGTATGCTGTCTGGTTTGCCACACACTACAACCTATATAGGAATATGCACATAACAACCTTCAACAACATATATGTATCCACCTTTCACAAACAGTTGCAGTATGTCCCTTGCTCTATGCACATGTACAGATGCTAATATATCTGACACAGACAGATCTCTCCGTATGTGTGTGACATACACACACACAAGGACCACACTGTTGTAGGTCCATGTACCTCACAGCTGACCTGTTGTGCCTTGCTGCAACATGAACAGGTGTCACATGTGAGCACACAGTAATATTAGAGGGTGTATATATAGTTGCAAATGCTTAAATACCATACTAGCCTGGTACAGCTGTTGCCGATGCTAAGCTACACGTTGATATGACTATCATGCATTTGTTACTCTGTCACATCCATGGTTATATAGCTGTATGCGCTACTCCCCCAAACAGACATTGTCCACACTACTGTACAGAACACAGATAACATGGTTCAGATGTTTGACATTTAATGCTGAGCTACATATATCACAGTTATGTCCCACTGCACACTGATATGTCTATGGCAGTAGTTATGCAGGGTATCCGTGCATAGATATGTACTGCTGCCACATGCTGATGTTTCAAAGTATGTAGAGTGGTCTTCAAATACATCTACTACATACCAGTAAATACATATCTGTTACATACCTTTCCTTTGTACGTGTTCATATTTTTCACTTAGCTGTCTCTTTGGCTGAATGTAATAACTTTGTTTTATGTTTTCTTTTTTTTATTAGTTTATATATATATATATTTTTCACTGGTGTGGGTGGGGTGTGAGTCTCTCTCTCTCACTATCTCTGTCTCTGTGTGTGTCTCTCTCTCTCTCTCTCTCTCTCTCTCACCATCTGCAATGGGATGATTGTATGTGTGGCCAGCAGGTACAGCCTGCTTTTATAGGTATCTGCACATGTGCATGTGATGGCCTCTGCACCAATTGGTGGCCACCATTTGGTAATTGCATGCAGCCTGCTGTGTGGTAATTGCAGTACTCACTGTCATAGCAAAGTACTCACTGTCATAGCAACCCAATGCTCTAAATTGCTATGTCAGGTAGGCATAGACCTTTCTGCTTTCCAGAGTGGGGCCCATGCTTGTTTGCTGTGGAGACCATTGTGTAAGTCAGAAGGTTGGTATAGTTCTTATATCTGAAGCTAGGGGTATAGCCAGTGATATAATTGTTGTACTCAGACCTGAATGTTGCCACTTCCACTACACAGTTGTCAGTGTAGAATTGTACTCACCAGTACATATGCTAACACAAGATACATGGGAGTATGTAGTTTATTTTCTACTTATAAAATTTACTGCCATACAAAAGTAGTTATTGAGATGTATTCATTTGGCACATGAACTGTTTGTGAACTGCTATACTGTGAATATTTATTCACTCACTTTTGAACAGTTTGTGCTTTTTTACTGTTGACATTGGCACAGGCTGCTCAAGAAAATTGTATAAATTTCTGTACTGAGTATGCCTACCTACATCCTTGGTAGACCCTGAACACACAGGTTTATTGTACATTTGGGTAGGGGTGCAGTAGGACAGAGAGCATTTATATCTTAATGTGTGAACTTTATCTTGCTGGACTTAAAGGGTTGCTGTGTACCTGTTAGTTTACCAAGGCAAGTAGTCTGTCTGCGTAGCTCCCAACTGTGGACCTATCTAGATGGTAGCCCGAGGTTAGCCTGTTATTCTTTGTGCACCACACCGGTCTTTTCAGCAATGGAACAATGGCATTGTCACAGTTGGTTGCTACCAGTACATGGCTACATCCCTTGGTATTTCAGTGTTGTACTCCTACATAAGGGTATGCTTCTGGAACTCCTTCCAAAGCTATTTGCACAGTGTGTAACAGCAGAATAGCTGATATGCCTGTGTGCTTCTGCCTCTGCCATACCTCTCAAACATTCAGGTACATATTTCAACAGACTCAGGGTAAAGTAGGTCGAAGTGAGTTACACCTTTACAATATTAGTAACATTAGGTTGAGACTTTGAGAAAACCAGAGCATATGGATTAATACACATATCCTGAAGTACAAGTGGTGTCTAACTCTTACTTTTTGTCACAGTTGGGAAGTATGGCCTCTACCCTAGTCAGATATGCTAGTGTTTGTCCTACTATAATACTGTGTGGGGGTTGTGAAGTGCTGCTGTAACATTATTTCCTGCTAGAATGGCTGATTCTCTTTTCACTGTCATGTAATGCAGTTCCACAAGAACTTCTGGTAAAGATCCACAGAACAGGATTTGTGTTATGACATTCCTATTTGGCCTTTACATTCACTAATTCTGATGCATTATATATTGCTTTCAGCACCAATTTGTTATATGTTTACCATGGCTCAGTGGTACTTCATGCAGTCTAGTGTGTGTATAAGATCCAGGGTTCGAGACTGACAGTGGTATTTTATTTTGCTGCTGAGCAGAACAAGGGCCCTGACATACAGAGCGACTAAGGCACTTTTAAGCAGTTGTAAGCGAGTTTGCACGGTTTTGCACGATGCTTAGCTAAGCGCACACAAGCTTAGCTAAGCGCACACTCACATAAACATGCTAACTACTGCTTAAAGGTGCTTACTCCTGCTTACCCCCATGCTCATTTCTTTGAAAGAAAAGAAAATGGGGAGATAGGAAAGTGTTGAAAAAAGGGGCACAAAGAGGGAAAGACAGTAGGGAAAACAGATCGGGATGTGCAGGACGGGTGTAGGGAAGGTCCATAGCTGCCCATTTCTATAACAGCAACAGCTGTGCATATACTAGTAATTTGAATGGAATTTTGAAACCTTCCACCCGTGAGAGAGGGGTGAGGACAACAAAGTATGTTGTACTGCCAATTAAATTTCTGTTTGTGTCCAGTGGACATGTGTGCGAATTGGGCAGCTATGTATGGGGCATAATTTTTTTTGGGTGCAGATTGCCCTTTTTTTTTCGGGTGAGAGTGGAATATGGGGTAGGGGAAGTAGGTATATTTTGGGAGGTAAGTTGGGGAGGTAAACAGACAAGACAAACAAGATGTATACAGGGGCGGAGTATGACACATGGGGTGGGTGAACACCACTGATGGGGAAGGGTGTTTGAAAATCGCAAGCCCATGAGCCCACAGATGGCAACAGTGGAACTGAAATCCCCACCCATGGGCAGTCACCACTGCACCTTCACAGCCTGGGGGGTGGCTGTGCTGGGGGCTGTGTAGGAGGGGCAGGCCCACCCGTGAGTCGCGCCACTCTTGCCTTGAGCTGACTTAGAGGATCAGCAGCTGAACGCTGGATCTCCCTATGCACCACAGCCCGGACCGTTCGGAGGGTGAAAGGTGACCCTCCTCCACCCACACTTGCACAGAGGGACAAGCCCCATCCCCTGCAGCGCTTCCACCCGAAGGTGGCACAGGACCAACGGAGGAGGGGTCCCAGGCTGGGCACCGGACATGCTGGTGCCAGGTGCCATCGCCAGCTGAGGTGGGACAGGTGGGTCTGCTGGGACCGGCCTTCCCATACGTTCTATGATTAGGAGGATTTAATGACAATATGGGTTAGTGATTGCCAACAGCATTCCAGTTTAGTTGTAACAGCATACAGTAATATTCCCATTAACCCAACACACCAGATTTCAAACAGTTGAACAGCAAGCATAACACATGCATATATAGAACAACAGTGGACATTCCAACAGCATGCAGGATTGATTGGTGGCAACAGGCCACCAAGATTGTGGTATGTGAACAGGGCACATGCATCGAGGTAAATGCAGATATTTATATAACAATAGGACATGTGTCCCAACAAATGTTATGAGATTAGACATACCCATTGAGGTGTGGAATTGCATTGTTTATGCACATACAGTGGGGTGTAAAAAGATACCTCCATTAACAACTTATCTATACTTATAGTTTACACTACATTCCTATTGACTGCAGTTAAATATCCCCTACATGTATTATTACACTAGGCAATGTCTGTTAAATTGTGAAATGGGTTTTGCTAGTTCTTGATATACCTGACCTGTATCTGACATACAAACTGTCCTGAATGCAGACGTTACTGCTACATATTTATATTTTTCATTTATATTGATGTATCTACATATCTGGATGTGTTCAGATGACATTATCAGGTATATGTTAACAGCCCCCTACATTTCTAGCAGCATACTGACATTTTTGGGGAACACATTAACAAGCTACTCATGTGCCAGATTAACCTGTACATGCCGGCCATTAACCGACAGTTGAGGACTGTATATATGCTTAACAGCTACTGGCACTCCCTTCATCCACTTTAAATGGGCCTACCCATGTGTGGGTTGACTGCACTTAATACAACAGTACTATTTCTATTATGCAAGGGTACAACAACATATCGCAGAAAGTGACACGGACACACTCCAGGAATTATACCTTTATTAATTACATTACACACTTTTCTAGTGGCTCTCTCAATTATTTGATATATCAGTGCATGCAGAGGTCTTTTGTTCAATACTTTTTGTACCTTTATTAATGGGTTACAACACCTTTTCACGCTGTCTCACTTATTTTATATGACAGTACATGCAGAGAAGTTATCCCACACTTTTTATACCTTTATTAATGGGTTACAACACCTTTTCTCACTTATTTTATATGACAGTGCATGCAAAGGAGTTATTCCACACTTTTTATACCTTTAATAATGGGTTACAACACTCTTTTTCAGGCTCTCTCACTTCTTTTATATGACCACACATGCAGGATATTTACTAACCTTCCTGGTTGCGCAGCCTTAGCAGCCTATCTGCATAGGCTTGCTGATTCACAGCATGGACACCTGCAGCTGTGAAGTAAATGAAGGGATATTGAGACATACCTATCCATAATATAGACTACAATAGCAATTCTTACATACTTCATTCCATGGCTACATACTCAGTAGTGGGGCCTCCTGTATCCAGTGGTACAGTTGGTCCTCCTTGCGTCTCTTCAGGTCTGCATGGTGGTGTCTGACCTGCTCACCAGTCCGAGGGATGCCTGTGGCACTGGTGAGATCATGTGCTAAACAGTTCCAGGCTTCCGCTTTGTAATCCATGCCCTGGAACTGGCCCTGCAGGAGTCTTACATCATGATGATAGGTGAGGAGCCAAACCATGTATTTTGACTCCTCAATGCCCCACCATTGCGCTCAAAAATGAGAGCCCTCTCCAGCACCGGCCATACTGTCTGCAGATGGGAGCTACAACCAGTTATGGCAATTATTCCCACCTATGGAGCTTAAATATGCCTCATTTCCTGCACTTATTTGTGATTGGCTGGTTTTGAAATATCTCAGCTAAGAGCAAACCTGCTTAGCAATGGGTAAACTTCCATTAATATATACGAGTGTGTTGGAAATGCTTCCATATTTAAAGCTGTCATGGCTTAGTGGTTTAGTACTCTGATTATGGTGCACAGTATCCTGGGTTCGAAGCCTGTCATTGCTTTTTATTTTACTACTGGCCAGACCGGATAGGGGGTTTGGCTGTGTTTATCTGAGTTTGCTCAGCTTTGCCCAACGTTGCTCAACTTTGCTCTATGTTGCTCTATGCTGCCTGATGTTGCCCGACGTTGTGCTAGTTGGCACGGTGCGTAGCTCTGCGCAAACATGTTTTGTTTGCGCTAGTTGGCGCGATGCGCAGCTCCACGCAAAACTATTGCGCTAGTTAAAGCACTGCTAAGCTATGAGCAATTATAATTCACTATGCTTAATACTATTGGACATTGCTTAGCAGTGCTTCACATTGCTTAAGATACGTTACTTATGCATTTATCAGTATGCATGACCATTCCACCTTCTTTTATATATATATATATATATATATATATATATATATATATATATATATATATATAATATTGTTCACTAACACATAGGCCATTTCAATGAATTTTACTGGGATTTAAAATGTAAATGTTAGGAATTATTTTTATGCTCATATGTCCTACAGAAAATAGGTAGTGGAGTGGCAGGACTCGAACCCGGAATGCATACTCTTTGTTCGAGGGCTCTACCACTACGTTATTGCTATTTCCCTTAATTTGCATATACATAGTTTATTATCCTCTTCGATGTCTACACTGCTAACTGGAGCTAAGCAATGGGCAAACCCGCGCATACATACGCAAATACGGGCAGGAATAATAAAAAAAAAAAGGAAACCTTTACATTTTACACTTGTACAGGGATTTAGAATGTGGAGAAGTGTAGTGTTGTGTATGTGGACATTTGAGTGTACTCGCTCATTTCTGTTGACATTTTCAGTTTAGGCACTTGCAGGGGTGTGGATATTTGGACTGCTCAGCAGTCTGACACGTCCCCTACACTCGTGCACGGTCCGTGTAAGCCTTAGAGTGAGTCAGCGCGCCCTCATGAATATGCATGACGCGCTGACATCATACCCTTACACTGCAGTATCCGTGTAAGACTTAGTTAGTCTTACACAGGGGATTAGTGAATCCTGGCCTAAATCTAAGCAGTTCAGAAGCCCATGAAGAACCACACTCCAAAGACACCCAAAAATATGTAAATGCAACTTTTATTTTCACATAAACGTTCAGGTAAATACGTTTTCATCCACAGACTTCATCAGATGAATTAGCACAATGAATTTGGTCAGGGTGAATTCAAATTTTAATTTTTATTTTTTGTTTTTACTGTGTTTTTATATACACACATATTTTCTGTGTTAGCAGTATTTAGCCATGGTGTTTGGTTTATATTTATTTTTACATATTTTTGTTTGTTTATGTGTTTGTTTTTAGAACATCTTAGTAGACTGATGAGTGTTCATGTAGTAGTTCACGTTTTTTAATGTAAACTTTGTAGACACAGTTCTGAATTAAACTTTCCAAAACATCAGTATATTTGCAACAGCATGATGAAATGGTTTATGTATGATGCATATTATATTGTTTAGATATCTGCAATATATGTCTTATTTATTATATCTGAAATCTATTATATAAGTTGTGGTTGGAACATACTAAAATGTACTTATTTTGCTAAAGTGTTAGGTTACTTTAAGTCACATGGTTTCCACTAATTATTTAATTGGAGGAAAAAAGGTTGCTATCACTGATTAGTTTAACAGTGTTTAAAATGTTTACGTTTGTGATAGAATTATATGTTGGACGACGCATAGGAGTACTAGGTGAAAGAGCTTACATGTTTTCTACTAAATAAATTATTTGGTTTTATGCTGTATGTGTCCTTTGCCTGCTTGGATTTCTTGCATTATATTTTTGGAGCCTGGTCTGGACTTTATCTGGTGTAGTGATTTTGTTTTGCCTATTGTCCCTGTATTGTTGAAGATCCCTTGCCACCTTCTTCATTTTCTGTGCAACTAAGGTGGCAATGTGTCTAGTAATTTTGGTGTCTATCTCATCCCAATCTCATTTAAGCTGGTCAAAGTATTTGTGTTTTTGGATAGAATGTCTGAGGCCCCTAATCTGGTCATTGAGATTGAGACTGATACTTGCAGTTCATGGGGACACCGTCTTCATGTCTGGGGGAGGAAAGGTTAAAGCTCCGATCTCAGGGGTAGAATGTAGAACTCCTGGATGGGCTTGACTCCATTTGGTGCCAAGAGTCATTCCAGGAAGCAGCACATCCCCTCGGGTGCTGCCATGCTAGGGGCTGACCATGTGGGGGAGTGGCTGCTCAGTGGTGTCATAGATGGCTGGGCAGGTGTTGCCATAGTCCCTCAGGATACCTTGTACTTTCCTACAACGTTGCCTAATGAGTGGAGGACCAAAGAGATGTCTGCTGGTATGCTGTACATGGAAAGCCCGGCTAGTTCAGGCTTTTGTTGCTAAAGTCCACTTGAAAAAGCACTAGTAGCTATAAAATTATCCCTAAAACTCTGATAAACTATTAGACATATATATCTATTTGTGTGTATGTATATATAGATAGATAGATAGATAGATAGATAGATAGATAGATAATAGACAGATAGATAGATAGATAGATAGATAGATAGATAGATAGATAGATAGATAGATAGATATAGGAGAGTGATATTCAGATTTCAGACTTACAAGGCAAACAATATAATAATAATAACTCCAAGCAAGTAATCAGCCATTGCAAAATATGCATGCATCTGTTCCTCAACATGACACTATAGAAAGACTCCCATGTGCCCTTCAGTATCTGTGCAAATGCAAACAATACATTCATTTTTCCACAGCCAGATGAAATCCAAATTGCTTATCCTGAATTAAAAACTCAGCTATAAGATGAACTATACATTTTGTAGCAAAGGAATACCAGTCCTGATCCTTTTTGAAAATGGGGACTACTACTCCAGTATGACAGTCTGGTGGGACTGTCCTAGCCTTTAACACAACATTGAAATGTGTGCTAACCAAGACACCCCAATAGTGTCCAGTGCCTGCAACATTTCCAGATTGCTTTCATTCTCTCACGCAACCCTGTCATAGTGGAACTATAATTACTGCTGAGACTTAATCATCCAAACTGGATCCAGTTGCAATACATGATTCTGGAACTGTTTATTCAAAGGAAAACATATCACTTCACAAGACCTCAGCTAAAAGCTGCTCAGTGGGAGTCATATCAATGTAGCTGTCTGTTGCAGAGAAAGAGAGAGAGAGAGAGAGACTTTACTGAGACAATGTTGTTGGGGTAAAAACATCTAACACGTCAGAATATTTTAACTTCCTGGAGTGGGTGATGGTGGTGTTTGATAGGGTGTCATCTATAAATCTGGTGGTTCTTCTGGGAGATATCAACATTCATGAGAAATGATGGAGATAGCTATTGATGCATGATTGGAAGGCACAGCTTGTTTAATATAAACTTGAATAACAAATTGTTTTTGTGCTTCTGATTTACTTATGAATTGTTCTTGGGTCAAAGATCAAGAAACATCTTTGTAGTCAGTCATCAGATCCGAGATCTGTACATTCCAGAAACATAGCTCAGGAGAGGTTCTAAATTGTTAAATGATCATCATTTAGTACTGAGTTGGTTAGGTGTCTTCAGCAGTGGCACAGCAGACTCAGGAAACCCAAACATTTAGTGAGAATGTTAGGAAGGAAGCTGTTAATCTAAAGAAAGAGACCTTCCATGCCATGCTGGCTGGGGGGGGGGTCTCTGAATCTGACTGAGAGGTGCTGACAAGCCATGTAAGCAGTAGTTATGGTAGTCAATAAAACAAAGGCCTGTGCTATCGAAGAAGCTTTTTAAGTCCATGGAAAAATGGCCCTCAGATGGTCTCAAATACACTCTAACAAACCATCCAGTCAAGGCGAGATCCAGCAAAAAGTGACCTAGGCAGCTCCCTAGGGCCTGATGCTGGTTGGGCAGCCCTATCAACATTATCAAAAAAAGAAAAGAAAAAAAAGTCCCATTCCCACCCACTTCTCCCAACCACAACTACTGTTCCATTTTGATGTATACAAAAGCTGCAGGAAGTCTCTGTCTCACTCCCTCATTTTTTTCTTACCCCTGAAAAGGTATAGTTTGTCTAGTGGCTTTACCTAGTTAACAAATAGAAAAAATAAAATAATTTTTAAATATGCCCCTTTTGGGCATTTGTCCACCTATTATATTTGGCTTTGTCCAGAATTCTTGAGAAAATATGTTGAGAGGGAGTTTGGACTGTTATCTGTAAAATTTGTTTCTCTTATTCAAATTGTTGTGGATTGCAGTCACTAATTCATCTTCCAGAAAATGATTGTTAATGCAAAGCTTATTATACTACCAACTTTCAAAGTATATATGAAAAATATCTAAGATCTCTTCCTGATTTTGGGTGTTTATTTCCGATTCCAGAGATAAGTCGTTAGGAGGGCAAGTGAGCTCATTAGGGTGCACTAAATGTTTCTCATAGCAGCAAGCTGAAGTGCACTTCTAAATCATCATTTATATTTTTTCTTAATTCATTTGATCACAAGCAAACATCATACAAGGGCCTATAGTTGGTAGACACATCTGTGTGTGTATATTAATACTTGGTTCCTGCATCCTAGTTATAGTGTAAAAGAAGAATTGATTGTTCTACGCAGGAACAGAATTATATGAGTCATATTCTTTGTTTAAAATCCTTGGTTTCCTTCTTTTCAACAGTAGGCTTATTTTTGGCTGTGAAATACATGGAAAGTAAGAAATCTATGAGTTTAATGTTAAAATTAACTATAAACACATGCGTGTGAAATGCAATGTGTTGGGCTACAGCAGTTCGTCTGGTACATGGTCCAGGGAAGTTGAGCTGAGTTATTTCTTGTACAAAGTTTGATCCCCCTCAACCTTTCTTTGTCTAGTATGTGACTCTGACAAAGTCCTTTCACTAGACATTACTCTTTGTTTACTGTGAAGTTCCAACTGGGGTTTATCCCATTTTCAGCAGCAACCTAGATAATAGGTCCAGATATTAGGAAGTCACATTTAAAAACAAACACAAAAATTACATTTTGCAAAATACATTGGGCCAGATTTACGAAGGCTTGCATGGAGTCTAAGAGTAGTGTAAGACTCCAGAAACCAATATGTCTGCCGAGCGATCCAGGAACAGCCGGCAGGGGCATGCATGAGAGCTCCTAAAACTACTCTTGCACGGACAGTGTTAGGTTATGCAAATTACCTCATTTGCTGCTGAAAGCTATGCAAATGAGGTAAATTTGCGATCCAGGAAACACTAACCTGTCCGAGTAAGAGTAGTGTTATTTGCAGAAATGTACTCGGTTGGTAACTGAGTACCATTCTGCAAATAGCAAAACGGAGCAATGACAGCTCCAAATAAAGGATGCATCCAGTTGAGGAAGCATGCCAATGGCCAAATATAAGGCCATTGGCATTTATATGTGTTGCAAAAAATTTAAAAAATTAATAATTTTTTTCCCCCAATCCCCGATGTTTAAGCATAGCACAGCGTCGCACAAACTTGCGGCTCTCTAAAAAACAAAAAAAAAAAAATAAAAGCCAAAAATAGGCATTTTATTACAAATATACATCTGCCATGCAAGTGAATGGCAGGCTGAAGACAACATGGCTACTGAGTAGTGGTTGCTAAGGGGGAAGCTCAGTGTGAGAGATGTAACCAAGCATTAGTAGGCAATCCTATGCAAATGAGTATAAGGATAGTGAATCCCAATTTTCCCTGCTATGTGAACCATGTCCCTAGAGTGTAAGAGTAGGATTAGGGGAGTATCAGAGTAGTAGATAGGTGACATCATGAGGGGGGTATGTATCAAAGACTGTAAGCTTATTGGAGCAGAGTGGCATGTGTTTGCTGTGAGTTACTCAGGACTGGAAGAGGCGTGTCTACAGTTGTCTGAACTGAAACCCAGAAACCGAAGGCGTATGCTGTGACTACAACCAAAGTTTCTTGCAAAGATGCTTACACTGTGTGCGCACATGTGCGCGCCTGTAAACTCGTGTAAGCCTGTGTGCACTTGTGTGTGCCCGTGCAAGCCTGTGTAAGGCTGTGTAAGCCTGTGTGCACAGATGTGCAACCGCCTAAGCCTGTGTAACCCTGTGTAAGGCTGTATGCATGCGTGTGTGCTCATGTGTGCGTGTTTGCGCTTGTTTGCACGGTACCGCCCCATGTGGAAACAGAAAAGGGAAAAGGAAGGAAAAGTAGTAGTAGGAAGTTAACCAAGGAGAACTAGCAGAGCTGCCAGGTGAAATCAATCAGAATCAGCCAATTACACAGGCAGTACACTAGCCCAGCACTTAAAACTCTGCAAACAACATTCCCCCATGTTTTACTCAGAAACACTGCAACACTGCAGTATACAAAGAGAAGTGAAAACTTAAAAAGCTTAACTGAGACAAAAAAATGTTAGGGGCTGCCATTGCTATTATAAGGCAACATGTGCAAGATGCTGAGGGTGGTGCCATTGCGGATGTTGCTGAGCAACCCACAGTGAGGAGACGGAGAAGAGTTTACAGACCCAGGGTAACCTACCAGGGGCTACATGAGCTGGAGATTGTGGAGCACTATAGAGTGGACAGAGAGCTCCTGCAGCAAATTGTTGAGCTGTGCAGGCCACACCTCACACACAGAACCAACAGAGTGGAACCCATCCCAGTGGAAACCAAGGTATGTGTTGGCCTAAGAATACTAGCAACAGGTACCTTCCAGAGACCAACTGGTGATATGATGGGGATTTCACAGGCATCAGCATCCAGGGTACTGCACCAGTTCCTGAATGCCATGTCAGCACATGTCGGTGATCATGTATATTTCCCCAATTCCCGTGAGGTATTGGCCAGCAATATGCATCTCTTCCATCAAATAGCGGAATACCCTGAGGTAGTGGGTGCAATTGACTGCACGCACATACACATCAAAGCACCAGCTGGTGAGTGGGGTAGGGCCTACATCAACTGCAAGGGCTTCCACTCCATCAACTGCCAGGTCATGTGTGATGCCCAGGGCATAATACTGAATGTGTGTGCTGGCTGCCCTGGAAGCTACCACGATTCCCATATCTGGCATCAGACACAGCTGTACCAGACATTTTCCAATGGGGACATCCCTGACTGTCACCTAGTGGGGGATGCTGGATAAGCACTGGAGCCGTGGCTGATGACACCCATCAGAAATGCACACACACCTGAACAAGAACTCCATAATGAGGCACACGCACAAACACGAAATGTAATCGAACGTGTGTTTGGGATGCTCAAGTCATGGTTCTGGTGCCTGGACGCATCCGGTGGAGCCTTGCAGTACTCACCAACTACATGTACCCAAATTTTCATGGTATGTGCCATGCTACACAATATGATCCTGCAAAAACAGCTGCAGCAGGAACAGCATGGGGCAGGCCAAACAGCCCCCCACCATTGCCAAGGCCTCCACAGGCACAGCATGACTCGGAGGAGGAACAACCTGAGCCTGCCCCAGTAGGCAGAAGGAGGCATACCCAGTATGCCTTGGCCTTGTCAAAGAGGCAATGCATAGCACATACACTGGCTCAGTAGGAACCCTGGAAATAATACCTCTTTCTTCTAAAAGGGATGCCTAACTTGACACTACCTGTTTCCAAACATGTATAGGGAGTGTAGTATGTGCATCCAACATAGGCAGCCCTGCAGCACCACTGGAGGCATGATTGCCATGTTTTAAGTAATATAAAGCAGTGCTAAGCAGCATTTACCAATATTTAGTATATGTAAACAAAATTGCCCGTGCTAACTAGCGCAATGTTGGGCAACGTTGAGCAATGTTGGGCAAGGTTGGGCAAAGTCGTGCAAAGTTGAGCAAAGTCAGGTAAACATGCTCATATTTGCTTTACTGTTCCTTAAGCAGTCTGCTCTGCCCAGCATGAAAATAAAAAGCAGTGACAGGGCTCGAACCCAGGATACTGTGCACTATAGTCACAGTACTGAACCACTAAGCCATGATAGCATTTCAGTGGCACAGACACAGCAGGACAATTGTACAGTAATGCAAACACAAAGAAATGCTGTATCATGTCCCTAAAGAGGCATATGGGTAACCTCCCCTACAGGCCTATGCAGACAGAGAACATCAGGCCAGGTGGTGTGATGTGGGTAGTTTAGGCTATGAAGTCGCACTCTAATATACATGACATTGGACGCTAGGATCTGTAGCACAGTAGTATGCCTCAAGCCAGTATGATAGGCAACAGTACAGACTGAAATGGTGTATGGTACATAGCAGTGCAGGCATAGCAAATGTGTATAAGTGTCAGGTGAAACCCTCATCCTATGTACACCCACAGTAACAATCAAGTGTGCCCCTGGGTAGAAATGTACAAAGAATAGCTGTCCCCGCTGCATGTAGAAATGTTGATAAGTCTATGCAAAGTGTCTCATGGAAGCCCTGCAGGCACAGCATGATCCCTGTTGATCTATGACACAAAGGTGAGCCCTGCTGTAAAGATACAGCTTGACTTTCCATACACATATAGTATAAATGTCTATACTGGGCATGCTCACACACTCCAACAAATGTAGTGGATTTCATTCAGCATCACACTGAAAGGTCATACTGGGCATGCTCACACACTTAGAAAATGAAGCAAATGTCAGGCAACAACATACTGAAAGGTCATACTGGGCATGCTCACACACTTATGCCAAATACGGAGGTGATAATAAGGGATCTATGGACAAATGTGGATAGACATCTCTACTTCCAGAAACACATTCACAAAGTTGTCAGAAAATCAGGCTATGTGTTCACATAAACTGCCAAGGTCTGTGCATGTAGGTCAAAGGAGGTTCCCAGTACTCATCAGTCATCAGACCCGTCAGAGAGTACCACAACACACTTGCGATGAATCAGACTAGGCACGTTCAACAGCCAGAAAGACCACTGAAGTACCCAACAAGAGTATTACTGGCCTCAAACAGTTGCCCCATGCAACAAGACTGAATGTAACCCAATCTGTACTCTGTTGCATACTGTCTACTCAGGAGATCTCTGCCCAACAGACAGGTCCATGTCATGGCTACACTCAGATCTGTACTGAGTTACAGCTCAATGGCACTAAATATACAGACCCAACTGATATTGCCAACATCCTGGCAGATAGGATCACTGTTAACTGTACCCCCTCTCACCCATGAAAGAGCACACCTCTATAATGGAAGACTGCAAAGTTGCTGTCATCATGGCTGCACAGGTAAAAAACACTCTCCAAAGCCAGTATCACAGCAGCCATGGGACCAGATAACTTCACAGGCTGTGTTCCACACAAACCACAGAATGAACAGGCACCACACTGATGTACCATGTGCAGTCATAGCCTCACCTCATGCTTTGTGCCTGTTGAATGGTGCACAGTGATGGTTATCCCACTACACAAGGGTGGAGACACCACGGACCCCAGGAACTAGCGCCCCATTAGCCTGATGAGCCCGCTCTTCAAGGCCATGGAATGTATCATCATACAACATATAAACAATTACATTTGTAATCCCCAAACCCTGGACCACAACCATGTTGGGTTTGCAAAATGCAGATCATGTCACCTAAACCTGATAGATGACATTGAAGCAGTCAACAGAACTGTCGACAAGGGTAAGGTGGTTCACACAGCCTATGTTGATCCTGCCATGGCTTACAACACCACCCCACACTCTGGAAATATAGATAAACCCACTAAACTAGGTATAAATTGCTATGTCACAAGATGGGTTGCCAACAGGCTTACTGACAGAACACACACTGTGAAAGTAGCAGACTCCAAGTATGACTTTGGACCAGTGATGAGTGCAGTACCACAAGGTCCAGTCCTGTGTCTTGTCCTGTTTAGTATCTACTTCCCTGAAGTAAACTTTAACATGGAAGGTCTGTGGCTACAGAAGTTACCAGAGGACTGCAAACTAGGAGCCATAATTGTAAACACTAAAGATGTGGACATCCTACAAAAGGGCCTCACTGAGACAGATGGCTGTTGTCAAAGCCATGGGCTCTAGCTCAATGGCAAAAGGTGCATTGTCATCCCCTTTGTTAAAACCTCTGTAGCCAAGAACTACAACATAGGCGGTAGTATACTTAACACTGACAGTGTGACAAGGGACCTTGGGTCACAGGTGTACACTGGACACAAGTGTGATAATCACATCCCCACAGTAGTCAGGAAACCCTGCTATGTGGCACACCATATCACAAAATGTGTCTCATGCAGGATAGAAGAGGACATTGTTCCCCACTAGAACTATAATAGAGTACAACGCCACTTTTGCTATGTACCTCACAAGACAACTACAACAACTTTGAAGCCTGCAGCAATACCTCACAAAGAGCATTAGCGGCCAGAAATACATGCCATACACAGACCATCTCAAAATGCTTAATCTGTACTCCCTTGCATATCACGTACTCAGATGTGTTAACTGCCTAACATACAAAGCTATGTCAAATGCAGAGCTGTTGGACATGCTCCACGTAAAACACTCACAATCCATCTGACCTTTGGACCCAAAACCATGAGTGAAATACAAAAGGAAGGGGTGTACCCATTTACCGTATGGATACCCACACCTTCAGGTTAGTGGCACAGCATGAGGGCTTGGAGATCATGCAAGTGCAACTAACATTGGGCAAAGCTGCTCATCAGATTGTAGCCTGCTACAGATCACCTACCTTGTCACAGGAACCTCACTCAGTATTCCTGAGAACAGTGGAAAATATAGAGGTCCTATCAAACACCAGTATATGAGGTGATTACAACTACCCAAACAGTGAGTGTGAGAATTACTTGTGTACAACGTCCTTTGCCCAATGTTTCCTACAGTTTAAAAGCTCTAACACCATGGAACAGCTGGTCACCATGCCCACTAGAGGTGACACCATACTGGACATGCTCATCACCAACATGGGGTACCAGTGTTCCACAACAGAGATAAAGCACTCGCTGGTAATATCAGATCATAAAGTAATCACACTGGACATCCACATCCCACCCCCTCACACAGTCAATGAAACCACCATGAAGACATTTTCAAAAGCAAACTGCACACATCCTAAGACAAAGGTGTAACGTTCAAAAGACCTATTGCTGTAGGATAATGGTATACAATCTTCCGAATCAGTTACAAGTGAATCCTATGAGCATCTACAGGGATGCATGGATCGAGACATCACAAATAAAACCAAGATGCACTTCTCCAAAAATAAGAAAACAATTTGTTGGTCATTGCCCATAAATAAGCTAGACAACAGAAGGAGGAAACTAAGACCTGATAGAGCCAACTTCACTAAAGGAAAGGCATCACTGATCATTATAAGTAAGAAGCAATGATCGCTCATAAAATAATTCAAGGACACTTTCAAAAGACAAAATGCCAAGGACTGTAAGAATGACAACCACAAAGCCTGTGGTAGCTATACCACACATGTAGGTATCAACATCCAAATATGCTGTCAGCTACTGACAAATGGCAAGGAATACACTGAACCAACTTTCATTGCCCACATCCTGGGGGACAAGTTCAGTGCAAATTTCCCCCGTCACCCCAAAAGGGCCTGTGTCCATCACAGAAGGATGCAGAGCCCCAGACGTCATGGACATGCAGGTAAGGACAGGCCTCTGCAAAGCCAAGAACACAGCATCAATAGGACTAGATGGTGTCCCAGGCTGTGTCATACACTAGGTCTAAAAGGAAACACACCCTCACCTACATTCACTGGCCAGACTCAATCATACCACATAGTATGTACCCAAAGAATGGCATACACCAACAGTCATCCAGCCCCACAAAGGCGGTGCCACAACAGTACCTGGAAACCATTGCCCTACACGTCAACTCAGCCTGATCTACAAAGCTATTGAGCAAATTGTCATGGAACCCATAAACAGTGACATTGGGGACCTCCAGACACTGGACTATACACAACTCCACCTTGTTAAAGGCAGACCCTGCCTCCTAAACATAGTTAACTTACTACAAACAGTTACCAAGGACATAGCTGGAGGTGAAAGTAGTCCACACAGCCCACCTGGACCTCACTATGGACATTTTACACCATTCCCCACTCTGTCATCATGGACACGCTTACCAGCCTGAACATCAACAGCTATGTCACAGGATGTGTGGCCAAGTGACTCACAGATCAAACACACATGTTCAGAGTTACGGGTGCCATGTCCAACTCTAAGACAGTCACAAATGGCATCCCACAGGTCCTGGCCCTGGGACCCCACCTGTTCAGTAGACACTGCTCAGAGGTACAGGCAAGCATGGGAGGAGTATGGCTGAACAGGTTTGCAGATGACTGCTAACTGTGGTCCATAATCAACTCTATGGCTGACACACACATCATCCAGAAGGGGCTGACAGAGACAGATACCTGGTGTCAAAACAATGCCGCAAGAAGAATGGCAAAGAATGCATAGTCATCCCCTTTGGCTAAAACAAAGTGCAAACAAATTACCACATAGGTGGTACTCCAGTATGTATGGAGAAAGTCATGAAGGCCCTGGGGACACAGTTAGATAGTACACTCTTCTTTGATGGTCACATGGCCAAAGTGTTTAGACATTCCTTCTATGTAGCCCACCCAATGTCACCTAATGTAACCCACTTTGTGTAGTCTGATGATGTCACCAACCTACAAATATACCTGTGGAAAGTAGAACTCACAGTAATGTGTATAGCACATTGTGTAAATGTGTACTCCTGTAGTATCATAAACCAGTTAGGTAGGGGTTTGAATCCTGCACTTGACAAGTGTGTGTGTCTGTCTGTGTGTGATCTCCTTGGAGAGGAGCAACCTTTTTGGAGAGTACTCATACACCTTAAAAGTGGTATACTAATCTTTGTCAGGTCTGATGATGTCACCATCCTTCAAATATACCTGTGGAAAAGAGACTTCACAGTAATGTGTATAGCGTGTCGCATAAATGCGTACTCCTGTAGTATCATAAACGAGTTAGGTAGGGGTTTGAATCTTGCACTTGACAAGTGTGTCTGTGTGTGATCTCCTTGGAGAGGAGCAACCTTTTTGGAGAGTACTCATACACCTTAAAAGTGGTATACTTATCTTTGACAGGTCTGATGATGTCACCATCCTTCGGAAAAGAGAACTTCCAGTAATATGTATAGTGCGTCATGTTAAAGCATACTCCTGTAGTGTCATAAACCAGTTAGATAGGGGTTTGAATCCTGCACTTGGCAAGTGTTTGTCTGTGCGTGATCTCCTTGGAGAGGAGCAACCTTTTTGGAGAGTACTCGTACACCTTAAAAGTGGTATACTAATCTTTGTCAGGTCTGATGATGTCACCATCCTTCAAATATACCTGTGGAAAAGAGACATCCCAGGAATGTGTATAGCATGCCATGTTAATGCGTACTGCTCTAGTATCACAAAGTAGTTAGGTAGGGGTTTGACTCCTACACTCAGTGAGTATGTGTGCTCTATGTGTGTGGCACTGTTGGTCAATGTGTAGTGGGTTTTGCTTTTACTACTGTATGACATGTCAGTATGCATTGCACATGTGAGGTAGCTGTGTGGCAAATACATATACGTACATGTTACCTAAATTATTGCATGTGTGTGAACCCTGCTTTCTCCAAGGACACAACTGTCATCTTTGCCAGACTGTGTTGCTGCTTCACAGACCTTGGGTCACATCTGTATGCTTGTGACAAGGCCAGCCACTGCAGTGATCCCTGGCCTAGGTCATCTGTGTCACACACACTCATTACGGTTACTATTGAATTGTGTGAGTGAGGGTTTATGGCCGAGGTATATGTTAGACCGGTTCTAATGCAGCAAAGTCTGTCAATGATGGCTATTCATTATAGGTGTACAACAACCTTTGTGGATATGCATGCAAACCCCTTATTGCTTATGTGATCCACCGAGGTATTTCAAAAAAATCTTAGGAAATGTGATTATTAAAGGAGAGATGACATAACACTTGGTTGCATGTACACATCGGTACCTGTTCATCATGTTGGTGGCTACTACCTATGTGGTACTGTGGGGATACTATGTTCCGTAAAGGTGGATGACTATGCTTAGTCTGGATAATAGCTTTACAGCATGGGTTTGACAACAGTTATCTGTCTGTATGGTACCCTTGTGGAGGATGTGTGTGTCATCTGGAGAATGCATTATAGGCCACAGTATGCATTACCAGATGTGGACAGACATATCCCTACTGTGATTGCTCATACCTAAGAGAGCTATATGCCAGACAGGAGTGGTCTCAGTAATGGGTGCAGGTGAATACCACTGGTTACTGGCATAGTATAGTACCTGAAGGATGCAAATTTTGCTGTGTGTCCTACAGCTGTGTGTCAGTTGTGAAGACATCATCTAACGATTGGTTATGGTCAGGCTGTTGAAGTTATGTATACTACCAGAATGCAGAACAATGACAGATAGTAACAGTATCACCCACAGCACAGTGTCAAACCATGTCATACACACATGTGTAGTCAGGTTCCGAAATGTGTGTAGTACAATGCATACTGGCCACCAATACAAACTATGTAGTGTTACTGTGTAATACAGGGCATGTCACCCTGCCCATGTGTCCACTATGCACGTACATGCAGACAGTGCACCTCCACCATGTTCACAGATGTACACCTGCAAATCTGTGCTACACACATCCCACACATACTGTCCACTCTCTAAAACATGCTGCCAATACTACACACATCAGCCATGTGGCATGTGGGCAGACAATACACTACTTTAACTAACACTGGTGTATACAATACTACAATGACATTCATAGCTTTAATGCATCATGCCTGCTCAGCTACACCTTCAAGCATATCATTACACTCTACTGCTGACAACATGGTAACATTGCTGTAGTGCTATAAAGTCACCCTGTGCATCAGCACCATGGTAGCCTGTTCCTGCATCGATGTTACAGATGACAGGAGGTGGCACAGGTTTCATCATATGCACAGGGTGTGTTGTTGGTTTGCCAGAGGCCTACAGTGAGCCATCCAATCGACATGTATGTGTGTGTGTGTGTGTGTGTGTGTGTGTGTGTGTGTGTGTGTGTGTGTGTGTGTGAGGGGCAAGAGTAGTGCTATGGGCCAATGTTGAGGTAATGTGTGTGGGTATGTGTTAGCCCTAGGTGTCTGGTTCCTGTGTGTGTGTGTGTCTGCATGCACACAGTTCCACCATGTGGCTGCCATATATGGGTATGTGTGGGACAGACACAGACTGTACCTGCCAGGCTTTACAGATCACCGTCTCTGGCCATGGATATGGTACCAGTGCCTGGCAGGGGTGCTACTGACACTATCAGGTACTAAGCCAGACTGGGTACTATCCCCAGAGGTAGATGGATGTACACTGGACCCAGATCCCTGCTGGGACTGTCCAGAGCCACGTGCATGTGGTCTTCTAGGACGTTCTATTGACAGCCCACCCCCAACAGTGCTGAGGCTGGTACTGGCACTACGGGAGCGGCTCTGACTTGTGGGACGTTCGTGGTGACTGCCAGCTGCTGATGTTGCTGGCATACATCCACGTCGACGACTCAACCGTCCTGCACTGTCCTGACACATGGACATGACATTGCGGAGTACATCTAATGTCTTTCCCCAACGTCTATCTGTGACCTCTGTGTAATGACGGATGGCACCTGTTAGGGCACGGATACTGTCAATTATGGCGGTGTTGTGTGCCCTCTGTGCCCTAAGTCCCTGTCTGGTGTACCATTCCATATGTGCCTGTGCCTCCATGACAGCCTGGAACATGCATGATGTTGTCAGACCTGTGGCACGTCTGCCAGTGGCATGATGAGCAGCAGTGCTCCGTCGAGAACCCCTGGACATCTGCCTATGTGGTATCCTTCCAGACATCTGGGTATGGCTGCTGTGTTGGGATGCATGTGCCATGGATACCACACTGTCCTGGCCAATGCTGGCTGTATGCTGTCCCTCAGCTAAGGGCATTGGTGATGGATGTATTGGCAGTATGACTGTGTGCATGGATGGTGTGGACACTTGTGTACTGTCGATTGGCGGCCCAACGACAGACCCTGGCAAACATGCCTGTGCCTCAACACACCTATCATCATCATCACTATTTTGCTCAGTTACATTGGTTTGCCCACTGCATTGAACCAGCCCAGAGTCAGCACCTGTGAGAGGAAGACAGGAAACACACTTTACGACCTGTACATGATGTTGGCACACATGCACACATGCACATATGAACACATGCACACATGAACACATGCACACAAATGCACTCCTCACTAAAACAGACACACACACACACACCACCAGCAATCTGGAACATACTCAATAGCGGGTGATGGTGGGGTACAGTATCACAAGGCAAACAGTTGTATCACACATGTCAGCATGCAGGACGTGTGTTGCTCAACAGCATGCAGTGCATGTGTAGACAGCCCTTGCTAATAACAGTATACATGGCTTTGATGCATGTGTGTTGTTGTTCAGTGATCGGCCTCACCCTGGAACGCAATGTGTACATGGACACAACATTGCTGTGCAAGTCTTAAAAGCTCTGCAATGTCTTGTGCACCATCACTCACAGGTATACATACCATGGCTGGATGTGTATCTGTGTGTCACATAGATATCCATTTCTGATTAGTGCATCTGTGTCTTTAGCAGATGATTGTGGACACAGGTTTAGCACATGCATGCTATGTATACACACAGGATGAGTGGTGCATGTATACCTGATGGAATACCATTGCTCAACATAGCCATTGTACAGTGGTTATGGTGAGTGTAGGACATATTGTGGACATGCCAGTGCCAGCCATGACATGGCATGCTACAACACAACTGCAATGTTAAACTTCACACATACACAGTGTGTGTCATGTGACCTATACACTCAATAGCATTACATGACATATATGTGTCACTTTGTACAAATGGTGATTGCTATGCATAATGTGTATCAGTGCATATGTTTGCACACACACAACATTGAGGTGCATAGCAGTTAATGCTATGTGTGGTACTGTGGTCACTGTAACTGGATGGGGTGTAGTACCATGAGCCATCATCATGCAGCATCATGTGGTCACTCAAGGCTACTAATGTGTGCCAGACCTGCACATACCATGCTGTACCAGAACTGCAGTACCATGGCTACATTCACCATTTCACAGCCACTTGTTACATGGGTTTGTAAGGTGCCCAATAGGGAGCATTGCCTAACATGAATGTGTTGTGTGTTGGAGAATGTCACACTGCCACATGATAGGCCTCTACCCTTCAGGTATATTATGTGTGCTGTGTGGATGACATTTGGGATACTGGAGTGTGACCTTACAGCGTGTGTCTGAATATGCCATGTGTAGCATATTAACATGTACTGCGTATGACTGAGTTGTGTATGTCGTGTGCATGTGTATCGACTGCCTATCCAATGTCCACTATAGTGTAGCCACAATTGTTTGGGATGCTCTGTGTATTGCATGTGTTTGAGGCAGCCACTCACGTTACTGAGATGTGCATAGTCTCACAGCAAACATGCACAGCATGCATTATGCATAGGTGTGTTACATGTGTACATGGCCTACACCTCACCTATGACATGCACATTTTATTAGCAATATTAAATGTAGAACACACTCACCAGCATGGGTCTGCTGCCTTGCTGTCACACCAGAGGGACCTACAAGGATATGAAACAGTTTGTCAGTGGCAACAACTGTGGCATTGCTACTGTGGCTTTGCAATCTTACAGTAGCACAATGGTTGACGGTCACAGGCCTACACATCATGTTCCAAATTATCAGTATTGAACAACACCAGGCTCCACATCTTCTAACTACACAGTACACATCTCACATATGCATGATCTAACAATAGAGGTAACAGTAGTCTACAGATAAGCCAACTTACCTGCACGCTCCATGTGAACTTGCTGGGGGGCTCCGGCCTCCATGATGATGCATGTGTGCTGTTGTTGTTGTTGTTGGCTGGGAGCCCCCAGGCTCAGGAGCAGCTCCTCCACTCTGGTGAGGGGGGGATGAGTGGCAACCCCACCACCTGTGGCAAGCTGTTGCCTATGGACATCAGACCCACGCTGCTGGACATGTCTGAGTAAATCACTGTAGTGATGTCGTACCTGCTGATAAGTCTGGTTATGCATGCCTATGTCATTTATCCTATGGACAACATCTTGCCACAGCGCAGTCCGCTCATGCTGGTCCTGGCTGGTTCTTGAAAAGAGCAGGTTGTACTGTTCGATGAGACAGTTTGTTAGAATCTCATCCTCTGCACGGCTGTATGCAGGATTGCGATGGTGGGACATGTCCCTGGAAGACAAGAAAACAATATGTGTGAGCAAGTCATGTGGCACACTTTACATTCTACAGTACAGATATCACTGAACTGCCATAATTAGCAAACTATTGTCTGTCAGAGGATACACACTTTCAATAACACATATCACTGCTCAACCCACAACTGACTGACACTGCCTGACACGCTGTATATATTAAAACATTTTCTGCACAGCAACAAAGATAAACCACTATGTAAGACTATGCAACAGTACATGGCACACTGTATGCGACACAATGCACCACCTAGCTACAGTAGGTATATATCCAGCTAATGCATAATGAAATATGTAATCCATTGCAATGATTGTAAAGTCCAGTTACAGTATTACCAGTATACCACACTAGTTGTTGATGGAAACCCCTTGCCTACGATATGCGCACATTCGTGAATATAGGAGGCGTATCGCTGTACTAGACTATACATGTCACTAGATACATACTTATATCCTGTAACACACATATGACCGGGGCATGTTACAGGCATACCCACACACACATCAGACATACATACAGGACACAGAGTTATGGCAACACAGATGAGCTTTACGTGTGTACCATACAGTACTGTGTGTCAGTACTTACAAACCCTTATGCCTGAGGTATGTAATCTGTGAGGACTACAGGGAACACACAGAACAGTGTTTCCAAGCAATGTGGACATACACCATACTGTGCTGTTTAGGCCTACAGCTTCAGGTAGTACTACAGTTCGTACAGGGGTTTGATTCACCAGCAGTACCAATCAATGAGCATACATGTACTGCTTCATCCTCCAATGGCACACCCCAGTTAACACAAGGGGACTACATCGGACCGTATGCCATACTGCTTTTTCTGGCTAGCATTAGCATACACATCTTTAGCTGGGATCAGAGCTAGGACACATAATACCATGACAGAAACAATTTCCCAATAAGCTATCCCACATATACACAACTGTGACACATTCACCAACACATTCACCATCACACTCAGTCAACCTCACATAGCAATTATTGCAACAAGTACATGTGGATGTGTATTGGTTCATAGGTAGGTTATAGGCTATTGGCCCTAGGGCCTATAGAAGCCTAGCCAGATGGTACCCTGGCCTTTGACACCCAAGTAATTTAGTTCCATGTGTCCCTGTCAAGCAGAGCCACAGAGGTGATTCCCAGGGTGTAATTCCTATCTCACATCCAATCATCAAGACTATTCATGACGGGTGCTACTGAGGAGCTTTGTTTGCTATTGCTAGGTAGTTTGTTCCACAGTATGGGATGTCTCTGAGATAGGAATCTATCCCTCCAGCATGTTCTGTCTATTGTGGTGACAAGCTTTAGGTCCCTAGAGCATGTAGCTCGTAGGGATAGTGATCTGTTTACGTGGAGCATGTACAACAGCTCTGGGTTTGACATAGCTTTGTATATTGGGCAGGGGTCACCTCTGGGTTGCCGGTATGCAACACAGTGTAGCTGTGGTTTGGTGAGATGGTATGCATAGGGCACCTGTTTGAGGACAGTATTACTCTTTGTGAGATATGTCTGTGGCCTTTCCAGTTGCTGTAGATGTCTTGTGAGGTACATACCAGAAGGGGCATTGTACTCTATAATGGGTTTTGTGAGTGATGAGTAGAGGGAACACTGACCTATTTTTCATGGGATGACACAGCTTTTGTGATGAGGTGTGCCATGTGGACAGATCACATGACTAGTGTGGCACTGTGATTATCAAGGGTGAGACTACTGTCCACCTGTGTCCCATGGTCTCTTATCACACTGTCGGTGTTATGTTGACTACCACCTATGTGGTAGTTCATGGGTACAGAGTTTTTAGCCAAAAGGATGCAAATGTATTTCAGACATTGAGCTTGAGGCCATGGCTTTGTCACCAGGCATCTGTCACAGTAAATGTGACTCTGTCTCTCCCTGCCTATATATATATACATATGTATATATATATATATATATATATATATATATATATATATATATATATATATATATATATATATATATATATATATATATATATATATATATATATATATATATATATATATATATATATATATATATATATATATATATATATATATATATATATATATATATATATATATATATATATATATATATATATACACATACATACAAACATCCATTGGTGTACATATAGATATACATATAGGCACATATACAGTCCACCTGTCATGGTGGGAATATCAATTAAGTAAAGTTGCGGAGGTATACAGTTATGTAATGATATTGCACAGTCTTGTGTGAAATGCATTGAAGGTGTTCTCAGCCCATGTGGCTTTAGCAGGCCTCACTGGCTGCGACACTGCAAACCTGACAAATCACACCCACAGCGTTTAACCACCACATGTCATATACCAGCAAACAGCCATTGTCCACACTACTGTACAGAACACAGATGACATGGTTCAGATGTTTGACATTTAATGCTGAGCTACATATATCACAGTTATGTCCCACTGCACACAGCTACACACTGATTTGTCCATGGCAGTAGTTATGCAGGGCATCTGTGCATAGATACGTACTGCTGCCACATATTGATGTTTCAAAGTATGTAAAGTAGTCTTCAAATACATCTACTACATGCCAGTAAATACATATCTGTTACATACCTTTCCTTTGTATGTGTTTGTAGTTTTCACTTTGTTGTATCTTTGGCTTTATTTTAGATGTTTATTGTTTTAAATTTTTTTTCCACTGGTGTGGGTGGGGTGTGCGACTCTCTCTCTCTGACTCTGTCTCTGTCTCTGTGTGTCTCTCTCTGTCTCTCTCTCTCTCTCTCAGCGTCTGCAATGTGATGATTGCATGTGTGGCCAGCAGGTACAGCCTGCTTTTATAGGTATCTGCACATGTGCATGTGATGGCCTCTGCACCAATTGGTGGCCACCATTTTGTAATTGCATGCAGCCTGCTGTGTGGTAATTGCAGTACTCACTGTCATAGCAACCCAATGCTATATATTGCTATGTCAGGTAGGCATAGCCCTTTCAGCTTTCCAAAGTGGGGCCCATTCTTGTTTGCTGTGGACACTGTTGTGTAAGTCAGAAGGTTGGTATACTTCTTATATGTGAAGCTAGGGGTGTAGCCAGAGATTTAAATGTTGTACTCAGACCTGAATGTTGCCACTTCCACTACACAGTTGTCAGTGTAGATTTGTAATCACCCCTACAAATACTAATGCAAGATACATGGGTTTATGTGGTTTCTTTTCTACTTATACAATTAACTGCCATACAAAAGTAGTTATTGAGATGTATTCATTTGGCACATGAACTGTTTGTGAACTGCTATACTGTGAATATTAATTTAGCCACTTTTGAACAGTTTCTGCTTTTTTAGTGTTGACATTAGCACAGGCTGCTCAAGAAAGATGGACAAATTTCAGTACTGAGTATGCCTACCTACATCCTTGGTAGACCCTGAACACACAGGTTTATTGTACATTTGGGTAGGGGTGCAGAAGGACAGAGAGCATTATGTATTAATGTGTGAACTTTATCTTGCTGGACTTAAAGGGTTGCTGTGTACCTGTTAGTTTACCAAGGCAAGTAGTCTGTGTAGCTCACAAATGTGGACCTATCCAGATGGTAGCCAGAGGTTAGCCTGTTATTCTTTGTCTGTGCACCACACCGGTCTTTTCAGCACTGGAACAATGGCATTGTCACAGTTGGTTGCTACCAGTACATGGCTACATCCCTTGGTATTTCACTGTTGTACTCCTACATAAGGGTATGCTTCTGGAACTCCTTCCAAAGCTATTTGCACAGTGTGTAACAGCAGAATAGCTGATATGCCTGTGTGTTTCTGCCTCTGCCAGGCCTCTCAAACACTCAGGTACATATTTGAACAGACTCAGGGAAAAGTAGGTAGAAGTGAGGTACACCTTTACAATATTAGAGACATTAAGTTGGGACTTTGAGAGAAACAGAGCATATGGATTAATACACATTTCCTGAAGTACAAGCAGTGTCCAACTATTACTTATTGTCATTATTCATTAAGTGTAATTCACCACCTTTCTGACTAACGTCAGTAGCTTTCAGAGGGATTCAGAGTGACACAGCTAAAACCTGTCTCAAAATCAGGGACATGCCTGAAATGTAGTCACAGTTGCAAAGTATGGCCTCTGCCCTAATCAGATATGCTAGTGTTTGTCCTACTATGATACTGTGTGGGGGTTGTTAAGTGCTGCTGTAACATTATTTCCTGCTAGTATGGCTGGTTCTCTTTTCACAGTCATGTAATGCAATTCCACAAGAACTGCTGGTAAGGATCCACAGAACAGGATTTGTGTTATGGCATTCCTATTTGTCCTTTACATTCACTCATTCTGATGCATGATATATTGATTGCAGCACCAATTTGTTGTATGTTTACCATGGCTCAGTGGTACTTCATGCAGTCTAGTGTGTCCAAGGTCTGGGGTTCGAGACTGACAGAGGTATTTTATTTTGCTGCTGAGCAGAACAAGGGCACAGACATACAGAGTGACTAAGGCACTTTTAAGCAGTTGTAAGTGGGTTTGTGCGGGTTTGTGTGATGCTTAGCAATACTTAGCTAAGCGCACACAAGAGCACACTCGCGCAAACCCGCTAACTACTGCTTAAAAGTGCTTACTCCTGCTAACCACCGCGCTCATTTCTTTGAAAGAAAAGAAAATGGGGAGATAGGAAAGTGGTGAAAAAGGGGCACAAAGAGGGAAAGACAGTAGGGAAAACAGCTCGGGATGTGCAGGATGGGTGTAGGGAAGGTCCATAGCTGCCCATTTCTTTAACCGCAACAGCTGTGCATATACTAATAATTTGGATGGAAATTTGAAACCTTCCACCCCTGAGAGAGGGGTGAGGACAATGAAGTATGTTGTACTGCCAATTAAATTTCAGTTTATGTGTCCAGCGGACATGTGTGCAAAATGGGCAGCTATGTATTGGGCGTAATTTTTTTGTGGAGCAGATTGCCCATTTTTTTTCAGGTGAGCGTGGAATGTGGGGTAGGGGAAGTAGGTATATTTGGGGAGGTAGGTTGGGGAGGTAAACAGACAAGACAAACAAGATGCATACAGGGGTGGAATATGACACATGGGGTGGGTGAACACCATTGACGGGGAAGGGTGTTTGGAAATCGCAAGCCCATGAGCCCACAGATGGCAACAGTGGAACTGAGATCCCCACCCATGGGCAGTCACCACTGCACCTTCACAGCCCAGAGGGTGGCTGTGCTGGGGGCTGCATAGGAGGGGCAGGCTCACCCATGAGTCACGCCACTCTTGCCTCGAGCTGGCATAGAGGATCAGTGACTGAACACTGGATCTCCCTACGCACCACAGCCCAGACCATTCGGAGGGTGATAGGTGGCCCTCCTCCAGCCACTCTTGCACGGGGGGGATGAGCCCCATCCCCTGCAGTGCTTCCACTCAAAGGTGGCACAGGACCAATGGAGGAGGGGGTCCCAGGCTGGGCACCAGACCTGCTGGTGCCAGGTGCCATCACCAGCTGAGGTGGGACAGGTGGGTCCGCTGGGACCGGACTTCCCATACGTTCTATGTTTAGGAGGATTTGATGACAATATGGGTTAGTAATAGCCAACAGCATTCCAATTTAGTTGTAACAGCATACAGTAGTATTCCCATTAACCCAACACACCAGAGTTCCAACAGTTGAACAGCAAGCATAACACATGCATATATAGAACAACAGTGGACATTCCAACAGCATGCAGGATTGATTGGTGGCAACAGGCCACCAAGATTGTGGTATGTGAACAGGGCACATGCATCAAAGTAAATGCAGATATTTATAAACCAATAGGACATGTGTCCCAACAAATGTTATGAGATTAGACATACCCATTGAGGTGTGGAATTGCATTGTTTAGGCACATACAGTAGGGTGTAAAAGATACCTCCATTAACAACTTATATATACTTGTAGTTTACACTACATTCCTATTGACTGCAGTTATATATCCCCTACATGTATTATTACACTGGGCAATGTCTGTTAAATTGTATAATGGGTTTTGCTAGTTCTTGATATACCTGACCTGTATCTGACATACAAACTGTCCTGGATGCAGATGTTACTGCTACATATTTATATATTTCATTTATATTTAAATATCTACATGTCTGTATGTGTTCAGGTGACATTATCAGGTATATGTTGACAGCCCCCTACATTTCTAGCAGCACACTGACATTTCTGGGGAGCAGAAAAACAAGCTACTCATGTGCCACATTAACCTGTATATGCCAGCCATGAACCAACAGTTGAGGACTGTATATATGCTTAAAAGCTACTGGCACTCCCTTCATCCACTTTATATGGGCCTACCCATGTGTAGGTTGGCTGTGCTTACTACAACAGTACTATTTCTATAATGCCATGGTACAACAACATATCGAAGAAAGTGACATGGACACACTCCAGGAATTACACCTTTATTTATTACATTACACACTTTTCTAGTGGCTCTCTCATTTATTTGATATATCAGTGCATGCAGAGGTCTTTTATTCAAGACATATTATACCTTTATTAATGGGTTACAACACCTTTTCATGCTGTCTCACTTATTTTATATAACAGTACATGCAGAGAAGTTATTCAACACTCATTATACCTTTATTAATGGGTTACAACACTCTTTTCAGGCTCTCTCACTTCTTTTATATGACAACACATGCAGAATAATTACTAACCTGCCTGGTGGCGCAGCCTTAGCAGCCTATCTGCATAGGCTTGCTGATTCACAGCATGGACACCTGCAGCTGTGAAGTAAATGAAGGGATATTGAGACATACCTATCCATAACATGGACTACTATAGCAATTCTTACATACTTCATTCCATGGCTACATACTCAGTAGTGGGACATTTTCCATTTGACGGGCCTCCTGTATCCACTGGTTCAGTCAGTCCTCCTTGCGTCTCTTCAGGTCTGAATAGTGGTGTCTGACCTGCTCACCAGTCCAAGAGACACCTGTGGCACTGGTGAGATCATGTGCTAGATGGTTACAGGCTTCCGCTTTGTATTCAGTGCCCTAAAACTGGCCCTGCAGGAGTCTTGCATCATGATGATGGATGAGGAGCCAAACCATTACTTTTGACTCCTCAATGCCCCACCATTGCGCTTGAAAACAAGAGCCCTCTCCAACACTGGCCATACTGTCTGCAGATGGGAGCTACAACCAGTTATGGCAATTATTCCTGCCTATGGAGCTTAAATATGCCTCATTTCCTGCACTTATTTGTGATTGGCCGGTTTTGAAAATTCTCAGCTAAGAGAAAACCTGCTTAGCAATGGGTAAACTTCAATTGATATATATGAGTGTGTTGGACATGCATCCATATTTAAAGCTGTCATGGCGTAGTGGTTTAGTACTGTGATTATGGTGCACAGTATCCCGGGTTCGAGGCCTGCCATTGCTTTTTATTTTACTACTGGCCAGACCAGCTTGGAGGTGTGGCTGTGTTTAGCCGACTTTGCTCAACTTTGCCCAATGTTGCTCGATGTTGCTCTACATTGCTCTATGCTGCCCGACGTTGCCCGATGTTGCCCAATGTTGCACTAGTTAGCGCGGAGCTGCGCACCGCGCTAACATGTTTTGTATGTGCTAGTTGGCACAATGCACAGCTCCGCACAAAACTATTGCGCTAGTTAAAGCAGTGCTAAGCTATGAGCAGTTGTACTTAACTGTGCTTAATACTAGTAAACTTTGCTTAGTAGTGCTTCACATTGCTTAAGATACATTACTTATGCATTTATCAGTATGCATGACCATGCCACCTTCTTATATATATATATATATATATATATATATATATATATATTGTTCACTAACACATAGGCCATTTCAATGCATTTTACTGAAATTTAAAAGGTAAATGTCAGGAATTCTTTTTATGCACACATTTCCTACAGAAAATAGGTAGCTGAGTGGCGGGACTCGAACCCGGAATGCATACTCTTTGTGCGAGGGCTCTACCACTATGCTATTGCTTTTTCCCTTAATTTGCATATAAATAGTTTATTATCCTCTTCGATGTTTACACTGCTAACTGTAGCTAAGCAATGGGCAAACCCGCGCATACAGGCGCAAATACGGGCAGCTATATCGAGAATAATAAAAAAAAAAGGAAACCTTTACATTTTACACTTGTACAGGGATTTAGAATGTGGGGGAGTGTAGTGTTGTGTATGTGGACATTTGAGCATACTCGCTCATTTCTGTTGACATTTGCAGTTTAGGCACTTGCAGGGGCATGGATATTTGGACTGCTCGGCAGTCTGACATGCTCCCTGCACTCGTGCATGGTCCGTGTAAGCCTTAGAGTTGAGTCAGTGTGCCCTCATGAATATGCATGAAGCGCTGACATCATACCCTTACACTGCAGTGTCCGTGTAAGACTTAGTCTTACACGGGGGATTAGTGAATCCCGGCCATTGACTTTACATAAAAACACATGTATATGAATAAATTTAGAACATATTATATAACATACAAAAGCTTATGAATTTAAGGAAATACATTTTTTCATGAGGTAGTAAGTTACAGAGAAATTATACAGATAAACGGTGGCTATGTTATGTAATATGCTTTTGATATGAATACATTTAGAACATATTATATAATATACAAAAGCCTATGAATTTAAGGAAAACCTTTTTTTATGAGGTAGTAGGTTACAGAGAAATTATACAGATAGTGGTTATGTTATGTAATATGCTTAGCAGCTGGAGGTACAGAGAAGGGTAGCAAAGGCAGCTAGGAATTTAGCAGGAGGTAGAACTTAAGAGAAGAAGCAGTTATATGAAATATTACACAGCTTGAAGTAGAAAGCTTGTATAGACCTGCATTAAAGAAAATAGAGGAGTTTTGTTGGAGAGAAACTAGGTAGAAGGTGGAGAGGCAGTCTGTAGAAGAGCAGTGTCAATGACCGTTGTAGGAGGATATACATAAAGATTTCTTGGTGATAGAGATATTTTGTTGTCGATAGAGATATAAAGTTATATATGTAAGATTAGGGTACAGAAAGCTTAAGTAAAGGGATTGTAAACTTTGAAGATGGCATTTAGGTTGAGTATGGGGGGCTGGCCTGAGGTAGTACATGAGCACAAGAGCACAACCAGTTATTTAGCAGGTGATTCTTTAGTGATGTTTTGAAGACATGCAGTGTGTCAACCTGTCTTATTTCAAAGGGGATTTGGTTTCAGATTTTTTCTACCTGTTTATAGAGTATAGTGAGCCTCCTGCACTGTTATTTGATTTTGTGATGGATAGAAAAGCTTTGTTTTTGGATAGTAGGGCTCGATTAGTGGTATAGGGTTGTAGTATTCTGTTATAGCTGGGTATTTTTCTGGAGAGTTTATTAGTTTATGGGTTGTAATAATTTGTTGGTAGTTGAGGTGTTTTTTAAGTTTTAGCCATTTCAGGTTTTTTTAGTGCTATACAGTGGTGGGTTTTGTGAGTAATAGTTGTGGCAAATGTTTTCAGGAATAGGCACTATGCATAGAAAATACACTCTGCAACTGGATCCTAGACTTTTTGACCGACAGGCCCCAAACTTTTCAAGTTGTCAAGAACCACTCACAATGAATCACTTTGAATACAGGGGTCCCACAAGGTTGTGTACTAAGTCCACTACTTTGCAAAACATCAGACAAATCACATCATCAAGTCTGCTGATGATGCCACCATGATTGGCCTCATCAGGAATAATGGCAAGGAGGCATACAGAGAGGATGTGAACCAACTCACCAGACTGTACACTAGCACTAAATGTTGACAAAACAAAAGAAATCATTGACTTCAGGAGGAAGCAAGGGTCCCATGCACCTATCACCATCAGTGAAATGGCAGCCTTGTAAGGAGAGCCTGATAATGTCTCCACTTCCTCCAGAGACTAGGCAGACCAAACATCCCCTCCCACATCCTCGTGACCTTCTACAGGGACAAGATTGAAAACATACTGACTAACAACATCAGGGCCTGATATGGAGACTGCTCATATGCAGATCGCAAGACATTAGAGAAGGATGTAAAGCAAGCCATGAAAATCACAAGATCAAACCCCCGGTCATTACAGGGTCTTTACTCTTGCTGATGCTATGGCAGGGTCATGAAACTGATAAAGGACAGGTATCATCCCACACATGGAATGTTCCACCTCCTGCCTTCAGGGAAATGATACAGAGGCATCATGTGTAGAACTTTAGGATTCAGGAATAGTTTCTTTCCACAAGCGATCAGACTGTTGAGCAACTAACCTTAACAATGTCAACACTCCCTCAGTTCATGAGAACATCATAACTACAATATAACAGTCTTTACTGTCCTATAATTTTAATTATTCTATTTATCTAAGTTATGCAATCTGAACTAAATTATTATTTGTAGAAGTACAGGAACTATAAATTATGCTATGCTGCTATTCTATCTTAAAAATGGTAGTGGGTAAGTTATCTATGGGTGCATTTATATCTGCACTGTCACCCTCTTGTGAAAACTGTTTTCAATGCACACGAGCCTCAAGCAACAAAACTTCATCCAGTGATATATTGCATTTGTTTATCTGAATGTCAATAAAGTTTACTTTGACTCAGACTTTGACAAATAATATTACTGAAATTTGTAGGCCTGAAATGCCCAGGTCTGTAGAAGGACCACCTTTATGCATGGATACCATAAATGCCATTCTGTACAAAATTATCTCCCATTTGTGACCAAACTTTTGTAAAAAAAAGTGACAATTAGAAATATAGTTTGCAGTACAGTAAATAGTATTTTTTCATATTCAGTTCTCGTTTATTAGCAGTTCATTTATTTTTATTTAACACCTCATTAAATACAGAATATTCAGAGCTTTATCACTGCAAGCATTTTCAGACAGAATCATCAGCCTTTAACATCTTTGCCTATTTAAATGCAGTTCAGTTTTTCCAGCATTAATCATTTTTTCTCATTATAACATGCCATGTACGTCTTTTACTAACGTGCAATATTCTTCTTAAAGAGCATTTACCACTACCAGCAATACTGTGATTTCCAGACCGATCCCACTTTTGCCTTAATATTATCCCCTTCTTTGTGTCTTGTTATAGAAACACACACTAATCTGCATCATAATTTATTAAATCATTTTTATTGACATGTTTCTGCTTATGCTGCCTTTTGTGATGTATATGTTGATGGTAGCATGTTTTACACATCTATACTTTGCATATTATCTTATTAATAGCACAAAATATGCAATGTGAACAACATTTTCATTAATAAAAACAGATGTCTTATAAAGTCTTTTATAGATTTTAAGGAAAATGAGCAGTTTCATTCTTGGGTTCCAAATCAAAACAGCAAGTTCTGAAATGTGTGCTGCAAGCCTTGTTTGTGTTTATGTTTATATAATATTCATTAATGTATTTGCAGTCTTATAATGGATCTTTCTCAGTAGACATGGCAACGGTTCAAGTTCCTGGACAGTACTTGTGGTATAATATATAAGTTTTGTTTTCCAGTACTTGAGATAAAAAGAAACAGTTTTCGATTGCTGAACTAAAATACTGCTGAAGAGTTTGCCGACACACTGCACTGTTCACTCACTCACCAGGCAAGTTTATTTATTGATTTATTAGTGCTTGTTTTCTAGGCTACAACAGTGATGAAACATAACCAATTCCAAGCTCAGCCTGGGTTGCATAATACAACAGGGGTCACAAGTAAAAAGAGAATTGTATTTATTTATTATGGTTTATTTTATTTTCAATACTTAGAATTTAATTTTATTTACAAACAAATAATGTAAAATAGAAGAAACCAGCAATAAAATGAGCTAGGTTACAGATTTACAAGATGATATAGATATAAAAATAGACACGTAAATGTCCTTTAAGACAATTTGTATATGAACTATGTATAAATTTACATAAAAACAATTTGGCAAACAACAATATGCTTTGCATCAGTAGATGTAATAGCAGTTCTGAAATATTCTAATTTTCTCACAGCCCAATCACAGTAGAATATGAGTCAGTCATGCTGATGGTTAATATTCGTGCCGTCTTCTTTCAGGTGAGTTTTATTTTGCCTGTAACAAGTCTCTGCTTAGATACATACAGTAAGCTATGTATAAATAATGCGGAAAAAGGTTATGTCAGAATTAAATATAGAATGTAACAGTCTGTTGTTGTAGTCTGTAGTGACAGGACTAGGGCACTGTATATCTTTAGACCCAATAAATTATTCTCTGTGAGTTTATGGAATAATAAGCATGCCCATTGAACAATTTTATTTCAGCCTGCATTTTTGTATGCTGAAAAAACTGTACAATCCCAAATCATTTGCAGGAACTAAATATTCCATTGTTCTTTACTGACTGCAATCAATATATGTATAGCAAACAGTTATTTAATCAAATAAAACAGTCACTTTAAAGGCTTGAGGAAAGAGGGGGGTTGCTATAACATTTGTACTATTTTCATGCAACAAAAGTGTCCTCCCTCTGGAGTTACAGCGTGAGTCACAGATTTTCCCTTCAGGGAACCTCAGGTTTGGCCCTCAAGAACTGAAATGGATGGAACTCCTGGTACCCCAGGAATGCAGTCTTCATTCTTGCTGATTCTTTGTTTACAAATGTTCATCTGGCCCTGTCTTCTTGCTGGTATTACTCACAATCTGCGCTGGCCGGTGTGGTTTCACGCCAATGTTCTCTATACCAGGTAGAGCCCATTTCAGAAAGCCTTAAGTGGACTCATTTTCTGAAACACCTGAAACCCTAGCTCATGACCTCATCAAAGACGAAATGCAAGATTCCATTGGTATTTTTGAGATGCTGTTCCTTGGGCAAAAGAACTTTAACAAACTGAATTAGAAAATCAGCTTTAATTTATTTATAATATTATGAGTTATTAGTAACTATCACAGCACAATGTACATGAAAGTGACATTTGTAGTTTCATGGGATGACCCAGAAGCACACATCCACTTAATAAAACAGAGGTCACCTTTTGACATTCATTTAACTGCATAAAATCCATGAGACATTTGACTGGGTCCCATAAAGTTGGCTTAGTTTCCTCCTTTGTCTTGTCCTATGATTAAAAAGGAAATGCCAGCATCATAAATTCTGTTTAAAGTCAACGATTACTCATTAGTTCAATCAAAATCATTGCAGATTTAGAATCCTAAGTGGTTTTAATCCATATTATGGATTTTTTTAACAAAGTCTACCTCTTTCAAGAGAAATCATGGCTTATTTTTTTATTTGCTTGGTCTTTTCCTTTTTGATTTACTTCTATCAACTAGCCCTGCTAGCAATCACTGCTGGCAAGCAAAATATGCAGATGACTGCAACTAAGGATTAATCTTGTGTTGAGAGGGTATCTCCTCACATTTTAATACATTTCTAACTCAATTCCCTAAATGGGGGGAAAAGTTAATTTAAACTTTAAAACTAATAAGTGTGAAGTTTTGTATTTTGGTGGACCCTCATTAAGCTCAATATTAATATTAAATAGTGATATATTACACAGAGCAAGTGAGTACAAATATTAAGGTATCACTCTTTCTTCAGATTTTTCTTTTCTTTCACATGTCGCTAGTATTAAGAAGTGAGTTATTTCCTTAATAGGCCGTATGTATAAATCTCTATCTCTAACAGATTAATACAGGTTAGAACATTTTTATATACTATGTATATCCATCTTATTTTTGAATATAATAACACATTCTGTTCTTTCAATCGGAGTTAAATTGACTGAATCTGTGCAGCAGAGATTTAGTAAAAGGATTTCCTCAGTAAAACACCATACTTATAAGGAAAAATGTTGGGTATTGAACTTATGCCTACTACACTATAGATATAGAAGGAACAGGCTATAACTGCTTTTAGAAGTTTTTGATCAGATGTTAGAGGCAATTTACAACATTTCCTTTTCAATAACATTAGGGCACACAGGTATGATCACATCAATTTTAAAATCCCAAAAAAGTAGAACATCTTTGAGATGTAACAATATTACTCAAGTAATTCAAAGATTATGGAATTGTATACCTATCTATTTAAGGTTATCTGCAGATTTAAAGGCCTCTAAATCTAATTTTGACTACTGGATGTGAGATTATGTTTTTGACCTTGAGTTTAAAGAGGCAGTGTTCATAGACAGAACTTTGTGCCCAACACTGGATAAATCTATGAGAAACCTATGAGATCCTATCTATCTATATACATGCTGCATCTGTTTATCTCAAATCACTTCAGTTAACTTACCTGTATCATAGGTCAAATCAGTAAGAAGCTCTATAAATTACTATTTCCTTAAATTAATAGGATATCTCTAGGTAACGGCTATAAATTAAGTCACATGATGTTTCCACTGCAGTACCTCATTTCTTGATTAAGGTGATTAGTAATGGGCATGGAAGCCTCCTTGCACCATTTGTGTAGTTACATATTTGAATCTGGGGGTTTAGTTAATAATTACATATTGTGTCACTTGGTCAAACTTTATAATTAAAAATGATGTGCACAATAATTGCCTTCTGTAGCAAGTTTTAAAACTAGTTATGACACAACCAACTCTACAATGTAATGTATGCCTTACAAGAAGTATTAATTCACTTATGCAGATAATTACCAGTTGCAATAGCAGACTTTATAAGATCTAACAATTTTATATTACATGAATACTTCATGCACAAGGCTGTCAGCTCACTAGACACAAGTGATCAGCTGTCAATCAAACAAAAATGCTAATTTTACTGATGCATACATATTATATCTAAACATATTTTCTAGGATTGTATTTATAGGGACATCGCATTAATTTACAGCTTAGCTAGTGTCTCCGTGTGCTCAAGCACATTGACACTGTTTAAAATACTCATAAAATTGATGACATACTTTTATAAACATAAAACCCTTCAGTAAAACATTTGAGATACAGAAATATAAATTGTGTCATTCTTCAGTTTTAGTAGAAACTGTCTACAATTGTGGGATGCTCACATCTGTTAATTTAACCATTACTTCTCTTTGTAATGGTTTTAAATTACAACATCAAAATACCAAAATCTTGAGGCTTACAAGATCAAACACAAATGGTTACATCTTGCATGCTTGAAAAACAAAACAAAAAAAATGCAAAACACATGTTTTGCAGGGAAGCAAGCCCCCCTGCAGGGCCCACACCTTCTGCTACTTATATATTCCAACTCTTCAAGATCACACCACAGTAGAGAAAGGATCAATACCCCAATCTCCAATGTGCTGTGAATCTGCACAGTTCAGCTTCTGGCAAAAAGAAACACAGATGAGAAAAAGATTCACCAAAACAGGGTCCAGGGATGCCAGGCCAAGATCACTTCACAGAAGTCTGTATGGTACCATGTAAAGCGACATGGCTTTGAGGTGATCAGCACAGGACTTTATGTTTACTCCCTACATTCTTTTTGTAAGGAAACTTTGTGGGCATTCCAGTTGCTGCATGTGTCTGGTCTGGTACATACTGAAGGAGACATTATACTCTAGGATGGATCTAAAGAGGGCTGAGTACAGAGATCATAATGATCTCTATGGACCTAGGTGTCATGCCCTTGTTTATAAGTTGAGCAATATAGAAGGATTTTCTGACTATCTTGTGCACATGTTGGTCAAAGGTTAGGTTATCTACAAAAGTTCCCAGATCCCTGACTACTGAATAAACTTTTAAGGGTATTTTATTGATGGAATATTTCCCCAATGTGGTAGACTTCCCTAAAGGTACTCTACTGCATTTCTTGGTATTAAGTTTTAAGTCATAGATTTGGCACCAAACGTTTGTCTGCATTAGACTTTCCCGAAGGGTGTTATCATCTTGGGGTTATTCATTGACTGCTCCAATTTTTCAATCATCTGCATACTTGGTTAACCAAAGGCCTTTGACATTGACTTTGACAACCAAGAAGTAGATGCCAAGTTGGAGTGAGCACAATACAGACCCCTGGGTAACTTCACTGGTGACTGGCCTTTTTGTGGAGGTGTCTCACTGATTCTAACTTCCTGTGTCCTATCAGTAAGCCAGCTAGCTATCCAGCATGTCCTATAAATTTGTTAACAATGCCCATCTCGGGTATTGTATCAAATGCTTTAGCCAGATATAGGTAGGTGGTATACACCATTTTCCCCTCATCTATTACCTTAGTGACATTTTCAAAGAAGTCCACCAAATTCAGTAAGCATGACCTTCCTTTGAAAAAGGCAAACTGGGATGGATCTACTATCTGGAGGTCTCCTATATCCTTGTTGATAATTTCCATGATAAGTCTTTCCATGGCTTTGCAAATAAGACTGGTCAGATTAATGAGGCTATAGTTTCAAGGATCTGTTGAAGGTCCTCCCTTATGAAGGGGAATGGATGACCATCACAATCCTCCATTCACTTGACACAAAGCCTGTTTTGAGACTATAGTTACATAATGACTCCAGGTGTCTTGATAAAATGTGAGTATATTTAAACATTTAACTGCTATTTCTGACTAGGTGTCCAGTCCATGTTTTAAAATGTGCTCTTTTGTTTCACATTTGTAGTGTAGTAACAATGGGGGCAATGAAACAGACCTTTTTTTTAAATAAACAAAAATTGCCATGTCCCTACACTTATCCATTAAGACATAAAAGTACATTTTAAGCATAAGCATCAGTCTTTATCAGTTCTGACTACTTACGTAAATGCATTCTAGAATTTTCTCCAGCATTAATCATTATTTCTCATTGTGTTGTGCTGCAAATATGCAAGGTGACAGACCCATGGCACATGATTCCAGAGAATTGACAGATGTATTGAATAAATATGTTCAAATTCAGAAGGCAATGTTGGCTACTGTTAATGGATAAGATAAATTCCATAAATATGCATATAGTACTTGGAGAACCACAATTCAACTCTGATTATCAGGAAGAAGTTAAACTTGTTAAGGGCATGCCTAGAGTGAAACCCGATCTTAGCAGAACTTAGGGGTTCTTAACAAAAGCTTAAGGGCAACTAAGTACTATTAACATCAGATCTCATACTATGGACTAACACATGGACAGTGCAGATCAGCAAAGAACAGAAGCAAATAGTAAAATAGTTTTTTTTAAAAGCTGTTAAATACAATTCTTATAAACAAAAAGTGTGGCATAACAACTTTTAAAACCATTAGTTCTAGAGAGGAAAACTTTGTTTCTGCTGGCTGTCTAACTGGCAATGCTAAATGCTTTACTCTCTTTCAAAACCTTTGAAAGCTGGAAAAACACTTCAGAGTCCTACTTTTTTTTTCTGTAACTGGTAAAACATGGAGCATATAAAGCACCATGCACTACAAAGAATTATGATCATTTCTCATATCTTGGCATCCATATCTTAAACACATAATAAGCTGGCAGTGATTAGAAACTACACTATAATTCTCTGTATGGTATACCATTCTTGATGAAGACAGGTTATGAGTCATGCAGAAAATACAGAGGAAATTCTTACATAAAGTATAATATAAATTGTAAAGGATTTTGCTGAACTGGCAAAATTATGACTTAAAAGAGTTCACTACAGTCTAAGAAAGCAAACATCCAGCTATTCTGTTGTGTAGAGAATTTTACATGAAAAAAAGATGTACAGGAAGAACTTGAGGTTGTATGAGTTGTTCTACAATTACCGCTAGTACATGAGAATCTGCTAGAGTTCAAAAGATGCACAGAGGAGGATAGAAAGAATTTACAATGAAAGGCCGGCTAGATCAGTTCACAGCAGTGTGTCCTAATAAGAAGGTGCTATCCACATAAAAGCAAAAACAGCTGTATTTCGGATCATGTTTACATTTGATAAATTGATTTATACCTGATCAAATAACAGAAGTCATCTTGGAAGACATCTATGAATCATACTTGTGTGTTATGAAACTGTAAAAGCAGATCTCAGAATGTTCTGTTAAGGTCAAAAATGTCAGAACAGATAGAAAAAAAATGTACATATTTGTCAGACCTGTAGCAAGTTCCATAATCAGAATCCAGAGGAAGAGTTGTTGTCACGTGATATTCCAGAGTTGCTAGAAAACAAACTTGGGACACATTTGTTTTTGTTCAAACGTGACCAGTTTCTGAGCAGAAATAACTGTTATTCTAGGTGTAGAGTGGTATTTAAACTGAAAAATAATATAATTGTTGCAGTGATTGCAATGCTGAAAAGTACTTTTTGCTAAATATGGAATTCAGAGTCTATCATTTTAAATAAAGGGATATATTTTAATAGTCAAGAGTTCAGAAATTTTGCTTTAGGATGAGAATCCAACACATTATGAGCAGTTCAGGATAACCTCAGAGTAACGGTCAGGTGGAAAGAATGACACAGACAGTCAAGAATTTAATGCAGGTATCTAGTACTACTGGTAAAACAGACTTCTGTTTCTTTATGTTGAAATACAGAAATATTCCACTTCGAAAAATAAAAATGTTCCTTGCTCATTTACTCACGAATAGGAGATTTAGAAGCAAACTGTCTACTGCCACTACTTTTCCAGTTTCAGAACATAAAAATAATATTGCTCAGCTGAAAAATCAGCAAAGACAGAAACATTATTATGTCAAAACAGCAAAATGATATCTGATTTGCAAAAAAAAAAAAAAAAAGTGAGATAAGGTATAATGCAAATTTCAAAATCACTCTGAGAATCAGGCAGAGGATACTTTTGACCAATGAACAAAGGTCATAGCCTGTTCTGGGTCAAAGTCTAGAAGTCTGTTTCAAGAAATGGAAGACAGTTTAAACTAAAGCAAGGTCAGTTTATTCAAGCACACTGTCTTCTCAGAGTGAGAAAAGTACAGAAACTGCTGAAAAGGATAATGCTAACAATCCAGATGAAGAGTCAGAAGAGATGATAAAAGGAGAGTTAGTTAATACTTAGGTTAAAACTAAGACATTTAAAGAAGCAAAGAATGATGACCAGACATCCAGATACAGAAAAATATGTAAGCCTATCTGCTACACTGATTGTACATATATTTAAAATGCCAATATCCAATATAAAGCAGAGAGAACCAAAAAAAAAAAAAAAAAAGTAAACCACTTGAAACAAATAACACAAAAACAAATGAACTACAGCAAAGGGTTACCACTCCAGCCACTTTTTTAACAATTCCAATCCATAAAAGACTGCGCGCTTTCACCCAGTGAATCCAGGGCTTCTTCAGAGTAATGGTAGAAAGCCATCAACCCTTCTTAAATATTAAAATCACATGATTAATCAACTAATTAACAAATTGAATAGTGCTGCCTTAATGCAACCAACCTATCTAAAACTCTAAAAACACATAAAATACTTGACCTCATAAAATATTATATCAATAAATCTACTAACAAATGAATACAATTAAAAATTAGTGGATTTGAACTATTAAATAATAGTGGATTAAATAACATCCTTTTAATACAATAACATTAAATATTAAATATTCTATTCAAAACACAATAAAAATAAAAACTAAAAGCATACCATATTAAATCTCATTTGCTCTCTATTTTAATATGCTCATAATAGTCTTAGTCTTTTATAGATTGAAATTGTTAATAAAGTGGCTAGAGTGGTGATGCTTTACCATGGTTCATTTGTTTTTGTGTTTTTTGTATAAAGCAGAGAGAGACTGAATAAGCTGTTTAATATCAGTGCAGTATGTTGAAAGTATATTTCTATCACTGTACTAGTCAAGACATGCTATGAGCAGAGGTAAAAGCAAAGTTTCTCAAATCAATGTACAGGTAATGCTGCTTCTTCATTATTTATCCATTCTAAATTATTTATTTTTGAAACCATGTAATAGCATATAGATTTAGATAGGGAGGTTATGGTAAAAGGGATGCATGCTAATTGTTCAAGCACCATGAGGTATTCAATTGATTCATTAACTCTGAGATGTGGAATGTAATACATCTAGCAGACTTCACACATTCTTAGGCTGCAGAGCATTTTATGAAAAATCAAATCATAAAGCATAAGCCAACTAAATGTAAATATGTAATTACACCAAATGCTATGAAAAACTGCAAACAGTGAAGTTATTTTACAATGATAATACTTAGTATTTTCACAGTCTTTACAACAATAGTGTAACATAGTATAAAGCACACAAACTTAAAAATTATATTTTTCTCTGAAGTTTCACAAAATATTTATCTTAGAAGTTATTTAATCTTGATAAACAGTATCAGAGTACTTTAGTGCGTATATAGGTCAGCAAGAAATTTCATCTGCGTGACTGTTTATTGAGATATCTACAAAAATATGAAAAATTATGTCTAGTTGTATAATTAATGATAAAAATAGCACTGAATCTCACTCAAGATGTGCAGCTTACTATGGAAATAACAGTTACCTCCACCATAGCCTTCAGCTGGGGTTGCTTAAGGTGTTGACTGCTACACCTTGGAAATAAGGTGCTGACTGCTACACTTTGGGCATAAGGTGCTGACTGCTACACCTTGGGCATAAGGTGCTGACTGCTACACCTTGGACATAAGGCACTGACTGCTACACCTTGGGCATAACATGCTGACTACTACACATTGGGCATAAGATGCTGACTACTACACCTTGGACATAAGGTGCTGACAGCTACACCTTGGGCATAAGGTGCTGACTCCTACATCTTGGGCATAAGGTGCTGACTGCTACACCTTGGGCATAAGGTGCTGACTGCTACACCTGGACATAAGGTGCTGACAGCTACACCCTGGGCATAAAGTGCTGACTGCTACACCTTGGGCATAAGGTGCTGACTACTACACCTTGGACATAAGGTGCTGACAGCTACACCTTAGGCATAAGGTGCTGACTGCTACATCTTGGGCATAAGGTGCTGACTGCTACACATTGGGCATAAGGTGCTGACTACTACACCTTGGACATAAGGTGCTGACAGCTACACCTTAGGCATAAGGTGCTGACTGCTACATCTTGGGCATAAGGTGCTGACTGCTACACCTTGGGCATAAGGTGCTGACTGCTACACCTTGGACATAAGGTGCTGACTGCTACATCTTGGGCATAAGGTGCTGACTGCTACACCTTGGGCATAAGGTGCTGACTGCTACACCTTGGACATAAGGTGCTGACTGCTACACCTTGGCCATAAGGTGCTGACTGCTACACCCTGAGTGTAAGGTGCTGGCTGCTACACCTTGGGCATAATGTGCTGTGATATGCCTTGGGCATAAGGTGCTGACTGCTATGCCTTGGACATAAGGTTCTGACTGCTACGCCTTGGCCATAAGGTGCTGACTGCTACACCTTGGCCATAAGGTGCTGGCTGCTACACCTTGGGCATAACATGCTGACTGCTACACCTTGGACATAAGGTGCTGACTGCTACACCTTGGGCATAAAGTGCTGCCTGTACACCCTGGGCATAAGGTGCTGACTGCCACACATTGGGCATAAGATGCTGACTGCTACGCCTTGGGCATAAGGTGCTGCCTGCTACACCCTGGACATAAGGTGTTGAATGCCACACCCTGGGCATAAGGTGCTCACAGCTGCACCTTGGGCATAAGGTGCTGACTGCTACAACTTGGCATAAGGTGATAACTGCTATGCCTTGGGCATAAAGTGCTGACTGCTACACCTTGGGCATAAGATGCTGACTGCTACACCCTGGGCATATGATACTGACTGCTACACCTTGGGTATAAGGTGCTGACACCTACACCTTGGACATAAGGTGCTGACTGCTACAACCTGGGCATAAGGTGCTGACTGCTACACCTTGGGCATAAGGTGCTGACTGCTACACTTTGGGCATAAGGTGCTGACTGCTACACCTTGGACATAAGGTGCTGACTGCTACAACCTGGGGATAAGGTGCTGACTGCTACACTTTGGGCATAAGGTGCTGACTGCTACACCTTGGGCATAAGGTGCTGACTGCTATTCCTTGAGCATAAGGTGTTGACTGCCACACCCTGGGTATAAGGTGCTGACTGCCACACCCTGGGTATAAGGTGCTGACTGCTACACCTTGGGCCTAAAGTGCTGACTGCTACACCTTGGGCATAAGGTGCTGCCTGCTACACCCTGAATATAGGGTGCTGACTGCCATACCTTGGGCATAAGGTACTGACTGCAACACCTTGGGCATAAGGTGCTGACTGCTACAACTTGGGCATAAGTTGCTGACTGCTATGCTTTGGGCATAATGTGCTGCCTGCTACACCCCGGGCATAAGCTGCTGACTGCTAAACCTTGGGCATAAGGTGCTGACTGCTACACCTTGGGCTCGTATTTGTATTTTTCCATGATCTAGTGTGACTGTGAATACTCTGTCCACTAGCTGTGTATAATTGTATGTAGTCTTGCCTATGGAGCTTTTCTCCCCAGGTCTCCACTGAAAATGGGCAATGTCTCAGTCAGATAATCCCGGTAAACACATGATAAATAAATAAATAAAAATAAACTTGTACATTATCAAGTTCAGTCACCTGATGAATATGTAACTTTAGAGTATACTCTGTGTTTAGCCCTTTTCCATGTTTGTCAGAGTTAGTAGCCTATGGGAAAAGCAATGCACAGGACAGTTTTGCATAAACTGAAGTGAATTTCATGATAAAAACATAATTCATCTTGTAGCGCACAAACTGTCCCCCTCCCAAAAACCATACCATATCATACCTGCATTACAATCATGCATCACTTTCAGACTGTCAGGCATGTCATTTCAGTACTCTTCAATCAGACACACACACACACACACACACACACACACACACACACACACACACACACACACACACAATGTAACAATTCCCTGAAATCTTGATGTTTTACTATTGAAAAAAGACAGATTCACACTGCAGTGCCTTACTTAAGTCATACCGGCAGGTGCACTGCTTATGTTTCAATTGACTCAGGTCATGGGTATGCTTAGTAGTACTGCATTTGTTACTTATAGGGACAAGATGTTGCTCCATCAGGGAGCAAGACACAGGACAGATAACTTCACTGCTGTTGAAAACTATATCCTCATGGATACACTTAAAACTTATGGAACATTTCTATTTGGAAAAGAGGATCCTTAGCCAAAGAGCAAGCTAAGATGCTGAGCTAAGTACTGACAGACATAAATGCCCTATTGCAAGAAATTATACATTAGTACAGTGTAGGAAGAGATCTAATAATATGGTGCCCAGTGCCTCAGAGTAAAGCATGGCTGAATGCAATTGCTCTTTATACTACAGGTGGTGTTTTTTCTACTATCCACAGTCTAACAAATGATGTGTTGCCACTATAAGGGAAAGCCTGTGATGCAGACTATGATATAACTAGCTACTGTGGGTACTCACACAAGTGTTACAGAATGTCTATGCTGACATACAGATGTATTAATATGACATTTGTTTATTGGTAGAATGCATGACTGCATAGCAGTTTTGAGATGTTGCCTCATCCTGTATTTCATTAACAGTGGAAGCAGATATGGTAGATGGCACATGTGGATTTCTTTCATTTCCTCCTATACTGATAGTTGTACAAAGATCTAATGACAAGCTATTAATGAGATATTGTTTTAAAAACATCTATCATTTGTTTGTAGATGATAGGCTGTGGTGCACACACAGCAGGCTGGTGTTGACAGCAAGATGGCTGTTGATGCTGCTGTTACTCTCATGTACATGACATGGCCTGACGACAGTGGCATACAGTTGCAAAGTATACTGCCAGAGGCCCTTCTCCCACAAACAGATTGATAACTCTGGAATTAGTGAGGTATATTCACACAGTGCACCACAGACAAATGCCATTACCAGAAAGGGATGCATTCCCCTGTAGATCAGCACATCTTCTGGCGGGCATGTTGAACTTCTGGATGATAGTATTATAATGTCAAACATTCAACTATAATTATGTATTATGCAGCCTGTCCACAGGGGTGCAAGGCAATGGTATCAATCTCATTTGGCTCCAAAAGCACATAGCACCTTGTCTGTACAGCAAGAAATTTGTCATGAAATTGTTCAGGCACAGGCTACTGCCACCGAGAATCGGGTAGAAATTGCTAGGGTGTTGCAGGGTATACATGAGGAAATTCATTAGTACATGGGAGTGGTAGATGTCAAGGGTAATGCCATAATTATCATCACGCAGACTATAGCTGCTCACATGGCAGCCATGTCAACCTCCACATGCGATGACCATGTGGGCTATGCATCATCAGTAGCTCAAGCATTTACAACATCCATGAATGTGGATCCATTAATGACACAGACAGTTATGCATTGCAGGACTTCCACATCACATGATATGCCCTCTCAGTCAAGATCTGGGTCTCACAGAACACACACCAGTCATTTTCAAGGGCATCTCTGGTATCTAGTAGCTCTCATCATCATAGCAGCTCAGTATCAAGCTCATAAGGCAGCACTTGTTTCTAGTCTCTAGGACCATCATTGTCATTATCATCAGGGGACATTATGTATGACACAATACCAGTGTGACAATCACTCACAATTTCACATATTTTTCACACATTCTTCCTTGAGCACCCACCCAGCACATTAGCAGAAGAAACTAAATCAACCAGCAAAACACATGAACCAAACCCAACCCAGTTCATGACATCTATCATAAGGAATAAAACCATTTACACATACCCATGAGGATTCAAAGAAAACAAATACTGTACATAACTACAAAGACGAAATGCAAAATATGGCTTTAAAAACTGATAAATTACCAGTTTGCAACAACAACTAATTCAGAATAACAAATCATAACAACTATATTAGGTCATCATCACACCTTTACTTCTTAAGCATGCATCTGAAGAAAAGTCTACTGTATGGTCATATGCACTGCTTCACAACCCTGCCCACTTCTCCAGAACTCCTCCCCAACTGGTATTCCTAGCACTTTTTATTTTATTTATTTTTATTTTACATTTGTTGGCTGGGATAGTCCGAGTGGATGCATGTCCATTTTCAGCGGAGGCCGGGGAGAAAAGCTCCAAGGGTAAGCAGATAGAGCATTACATAATACCAGCATTACATATTACAAACAGACTATTTACAGAAATTACATAAGTAAGCAAGTTAAACAAGTTCCACAGGTTAGAGTTAATCCTGAGCACAAGTCAGGATTAAATTAAATTACACAGTAAGCTGGTTAACAGATTTTTACACATTCTAGCGAGAGTTAGCCAGGCGTGATATATTGACATAGCCAGTTAAGAGACAAATGTTGTTTGAGTCTAGCTTTAAATTGACCTAAGGTGGAAAGTAAGGTAATATCAGCTGGAAGAGAGTTCCAGGATCTACTTACAGAGTTTGCAGAGAGTCACCAGCTGTGTTATTAATTTTGCTAGTCTGAATTAGTAGTTTGTTGGATGATCAAAGCGGTCTAGGATTGTTATAGGGGGTGATAATATTTTTAAGTGTAGGAGTATTGTCCAGATTATAGAGGATTTTATAGGCCATAATCAGTTGGTTATACTGGATTAGGCTGGGTAGTTCAAGCCACCCAAGCTGATTAAGATTGATGCAATGATGTGTCCTAAAAGGCAGCCCAGTGGCAAACCTGGCAACGTGGTTGTAGCAAACTGAGAGTTTGTTAAGGACAGTCTTGTTTAAATTCGAGAGTAGAGGGGATGCATATAGAAGGGTTGAAAGAAGGTGAGAGCGAGCTATGGCAATTTTAGCTGGAGGGGTTAGGACGGCTTTTATTCTGTAAATTGACCCTAGTTTTTTATTGATGGTTTTGATAGTTTGGTTAACATGTAGGTCAAATTTTAGATTATTATCTATGATGACACCTAATAGTTTTGTAGAGGGGTCAGGGGTGATTATTGTGCCATCATTTGAATTTATGGTAAAGGTGAAAGAGGTAGACCTAAGTGTTGGTGAAAATAACACCATTTTAGTTTTTTTGGGATTTAGGATCAGACGACGTTCAGAAAGCCAGTTTTCTATTGTATTAAAGGTGGTCTGGGTAGCTGACCATAACTCTATTGGAGATGTGGCCGAGCAAATCAGAGTAGAGTCATCAGCATACTGGATACAGCTGACTTTTGGGATGACAGTATAAAGGTCATTAATGAAGATGGAGAACAGCAAGGGTCCTAGTATAGCGCCTTGTGGTACTCCAAGGGTGTTAGGTAGAAGGTTAGAGAGTTTGTTCTGCCAGAGGACAGCCTGCTGCCGACCATTCAGGTAGGATTGAAACCATTGAAGGGCTCTAGTATCTAGACAGAATGTTTGCAGTGTGTGGATTAAAAGTTGCTGATCAACCAAATCAAATGCCTTGAAATGATCCAAGAAGAGGGCTGAGGATATATAATTATTGTTGCGATTATGGTTTATGGTGTTGGTAAAGGCTAGGAGGGCTGAAGTAGTGCTGTGATGAGGACGGAAGCCATGCTGAGTGTCTGCCATAAGGTGATTCTGGATTAGGTGGTGCATGAGTTGTCTATGAATACATTTTTCCATAATCTTTGCAAGTGGAGAGAGTATAGCTATTGGCCTATAATTGGAGAATTCAGTAGAGCTGCCTCCTTTGTGAAGTGGGATTACATAGGATATTTTCCAGATGGAGGGAATTTTAGCTTCTACTATGGTTCGATTGATTAGTATTGAGACAGGGTAAGCAATAGCATCAGCTGATTTTTGTAGGTACTCGGCAGGGAGTTGATCAGCAGAAAGTGTAGTGGGTTTTAATTTGTTGATCAAGGTACGGATAAGTGAAGTGGCGACTGGTTGGAAGCTGAACGTGAGTAGGTTTCTAGGGGTGCTACTTTGAGGACCAGGGTAGCTAGGAGGTAGTTGGCTAGCTAGGGCTTGAATTGTCTCAGTAAAGAATCGGTTAAAACTGTCAGAAACATCTTCAGGGGTTTTATCAATAGTAGCAGCAGGGATTGGGGTTGAAGTTTGTCCAGGATGTAATAGATTATTTAAACTGCCCAAAACTTCTGAGGGTTATTTTGATTTATTTTATTTATTTATTTATTTATTTATTGCAGTTGGTTTACCAGGATAGTCCATTGGGCCTTGAAGAACCCGTTTTCAATGGAGTCCTGGGGAGAAAAGCTCCAAAACAGAAAATAGATATACATTAACATTTGATAGTAATTTCTAGATACATTGAACTAGCAAAACATAATGACATCATAATTTAAACAGTAATAGCATTGGTACAAGCAATTGAAGGAACAGAATACAAAAACATAAATGCAGATTAGTGAATACACATAGAAGGTGAATAAGGTAGATTATGGTATTAAGGGCATTTAGTAGAGTTGGTTATGAGGGGTGGGAGCAAGAGCATTCCCATTGAGATGCTAGATGTAAGAAAAGTGACTTCTTGAAAGTAGAGTGGTTAGAGGTAATGCGGATGTTAGGTGGTAGAGAGTTCCAGAGGCGAGCGAGGCTGAAGGAAAGGAGGTTCTTGCCTGGGGGATGAGTGGGTTTGTGCACTTCTAGTAAATTTTGATTATTAGATCTTAGCACTCTATTTGGTAGGTGCATTTTGAAGGCAGAAGCAAGGGAGGGACACTTGGAGGGGTTTAGGATCAGCTTATGGGCTAAAGTTAGTTGAGTGTAAGTAAGATAGTTGGGAAGTTCTAACCATTGTAGTTTATGGAGGGAGAGACAATGGTGAGTGGAAGACCTTTGAGCGGTGGCGAATTTAGCAATTTTATTATAGCATGAAGTGAGCTGTTTTTTTAATGAGGACTGAAGATTAGTAAGTAGTGGAGCACCATATAGAAGGGAGGGGATGAGAAAGGAAGTAGCTAGAGTGGTTCTAGTGGTGGATGTAAGGTAGTCCTTTTGTCTGTATAGCATGCCAATTTTTTGATGTGTTTTTTTGATGTTTTTTTGTAGGTGGGATTTAAATTTTAGTTGGTTGTCGATCTGAACCCCGAGTAGTTTGGTGTCTGATACTATTTCGAGAGGTAAGTTATTTTGACTGGTAATTAAGAATGAGTTCATGTTGGGGGGAGTGAGTTTGGAGGGGGTAAATAACATTAATTTGGTTTTGGTGGCATTAAGAGCTAGATGATTGCTAAGCATCCATTGCTCTGTGGAAGAAAAGGCGTCTTGAGTAAGTTTTTGTAGAGTGGGGATAGAAGAGGCAGAGCAGATGATAGTAGAATCATCAGCATATTGGATGATGCTGGAGAAAGGGATAGCTTTGTGGAAGTCATTAATAAAGATATTGAAGAGTAGAGGACCCAGTATAGAGCCTTGTGGAACTCCGGTAGGGGTGGTTAGAAAGGAGGAAGTTGCTTTTTTCCACTTTACAGCTTGATTTCTGTTGGAAAGATAGCTAGAGAACCAGTTCAAGGAGGAGGAAGATAGGTAGAGTTTGGAGAGTTTAGTTAAGAGCAGGGTGTGAGAGATAGTATCGAAGGCTTTAGAAAGATCAAGGAGTATGGTGGAAACGATTTGTCCTGAGTCACGGGCTTTATTGATGATTTCAAGGAAGGAGAGAAGGGCAGTCATGGTGCTGTGATTAGGTCTGAAACCGTGTTGTGTGGCGGTGATAAGATTGTTGTCTAGGAGATGAGGGAGGAGTTGGAGTTGTACACATTTTTCAAGGATTTTTGCAATGGGGGACAGGATGGCTATGGGACGGAAATTAGTAATGCTGTTATTGTTACCACCTTTGTGTAGTGGTATGATATATGCTTGTTTCCAGATTTGGGGAACTGAGCCTTCTTGAAGGGAACGGTTAATTAAGATGCTGATGGGGTAGGCAAGACTTTCTGCAGCGATGCTAAGAAAGTAAGAAGGGATATTATCAGGAGCATTGGTACATGGTTTCAATTTCTGAAGGAGTTTCTTAATGGTAGCAGTAGGAATGGGATTTAAAGTGAAGAGAGTGCAGTTATGGGATGTTGAATGTTGGGGTGGTATAGATGAGGATGGAATTTGTGTAGAAAGGGGTATAGTGGGATTAGTGGGTGTAGAGTAGGGTGTGGATGAAGAGATACTGGGGGTGGGTGTAGGGGTGTTAGATGAAGGGGAAGAAATAGAGAAAGAGGAGGTTACTGTCTGTAAATTGCAGTAGTATTGTTTTTTGTCCTGTAAAATGGATTTTTTAGTTTCATTCCTGGATTACCTGTATTTAATGTGATCTTGGGGGTCTTTAGAAGAACTCTATAAAGCCCATGCTTTATTTCTAAGGGTAATTTTGCATTTAGACTTTTTAAAATGCCATGGCACAATTTTTGCCTTTGTTCTCTTTGAATGAACAGGTGCATGCAAATCAAGGATCTCAAGGAATTTGTTGTTAAAGTACGCTACTGCTTCCTCTAAGGGGAAGTGTTTTAGAATAGACCAATTGCATGAGTTTAGTTCTTGTTGGAATTTGGCAGGGTCAAAGTTTTTATTGTTTCTAACCTTTCTGAGTAAGGGTTGTTGAGAATTAATGGCTTTGTGCTTAATTAAATATGTGAGAAGGTGATCGCTTAGGTCATCAGGGAGTATACCAGAGGTGTACAGTTGGGGGTGACTATTTATGAGTGCCCAGTCAAGTATGCTTTCTTTTTGGTTGGGTTTACCTATCCTGGTAGGGGTGGATATGATTTGTGTAAATGCATGCAGGTTAATATGGGTGGTTGGGGATTCTGAGGAACAGGTGCCCCAGTCTGTATTAAAGTCTCCAAGTAGTAGGGTTTCTTGGGGGGTAGCAACATGATAGCCAGTGCTGGATATCTTCAAGTGAAGATATATTGTTACCTGGGGGAATGTACATACAAATGATATTAATGCATTTATTTTTATTAAGTTGCAATTTGGTGGCAAGAATTTCTGAATTATTAATCTGAGGTGGTTGTATTACATCTATGGTGACATTTAACTCAGATTTATAGAGTACAGCTACCCCAACCCCCTTCCTGGAAGCACAGTCCAGCCTGTGTATGTTGTACCCAGATGGTAACATTTCATTGTCTGTAGTGTTAGGTTTTAACCAGGTTTCAGATAAACAGAGAATCTCAGGGGAGTGGACATCCAGAAGTGCATGCAATTCATGTACCTTGTTATTAATGCTTTTAATATTGAGATGACAGGCTAGGAGAGTTAGTTGGTCTATTAATTGTGGGTTTGTAGCTTAGATTGCAAGTAGAGGGGGTATGTGTATCTGAAGTGGGTGGGCCAGGGTTGGGATGAATATCACCACCAAGTATTAGGTTAAGTCTATACTTGGTGATGAACTTCAGGAATTTGTTTATTAGTCTGTGGTAGTGTTTAGATCTAGAGCTAATGTGCCTGGGGTTGAGATGTTGATAGACTGAACAAGATGTTGGATAGGACATGGTACTGTAAGTATGCTTGAAGGTGGGAGGATTTACAGCTGGGGTGATAGTGTGACCTAAAATCCCGTGAGAAACTGGTTTTCATATAAGGTAAGGAGGTATGGTGTGAACAAGAGGGGTGTGAACAAGAGGGGTAGTAAAGAGGAGTATATCATTATCTGTGATTCAGCTAGTGAGTTAAGGAACTGTTTTACCTGGTGATGCAACACCAGAAGATAGAGTGGTGAGGTAAAGGTACTGGAAGGGGGATGGGAGAATGCCAGATGAAAGCTAATAGGTGCTATTAAAATGTAGGTAGAAGAATGGGGGTGCGTGGAATTATCCCAGATGAAAGCAGATAGGATCTAGAAAGTGGGGGAGTGGCTATAGTACTATAAATTTAGAGGTACTGGGGGCGGGAGGGAATTGTGGGGCAGGGAGGGGAGTGAAGAGAGCCTAAGCATAGCGAGGGCGAACGTAGTGGGGCTATTGCAGTTTACAAGGTTTCCTAAGGTGTTCTAAAGCTATAAGGTAAGTACTATATTTCTTAATGTAAGAGTCAGTTTACTTAAGTTACAAGAGAAGGAGGCAAGCACTCAAGTAGAAAAAAGAGCCCTATGGCTGACCAAAATGGTGACCTGTGTACTTAGACAGCACTGTAAGTGAAAGCTTAACAAATTCTTTTTGTGTGCAACCTACTCTGCTTAAATGCTGAGAGAAACTGATTTTGTTATGTGACCAATTGCAGTCCTGTAGACTCCATTTTGTAGGGAACTGTAGAGTTCAATCTGCTTAAATGCTGAAAGAAGCTGATTTTGTTATGTGACCAATTGCAGTCCTGTAGACTCCATTTTGTAGGAAACTGTAGAGTTCAATATGCTTAAATGCTGAGAGAAACTTTTGCCTCTGTCTACTAACCACTGTGCAAATTATAACACCTGTGACCATATTAGCTATACTTTTTTATAGCATATAGAGGAATGTGTGATGTACAGAGCATGTTGATCATGCACCATTCATCACAGCCCACAAGTAACACTGCATTCCTCATGTTTTATATTTGTGACTTTACACAGTCATAAAGTGCATATCATGACTTATATGCATGGACTAGAGATACCAATGCTTCACATGCACTGCTGTGTACTGTGCATAAGTCTTTCTGTGGGGTGCTATGCTGCTGCTATCACCTGGCCACTGTTGTGTTCATCACTTATGCAAGAAACAATCAAGGGAGCTGCACTACCACTGGGTGTTTCATCAGTAGCTGGCTGTAGCAGTAGAGCATAAGACTGACACAATCATGTTTTGTAGATTGTAACAAGGAGTAAACATTGTGCATGCAATAGAAGGTCATACTGTGGGGCAAACTTGTTCAGGCAGTGTAAATGGGTTTTAAGCAGGCCAAACCCTCACTCAGTAACTATCCATATCTGGATCAGAGCAGTGTTATAATGCATTTCTGCAACTTCCTTTGGGGTTACAGACTTGTGTCATGAATGAAGTTTTGAGTGGGTAGCTTGCATCATCTGAAAAACATAATGGAGAGAGGACAGAAGAAGAAAAAGTGGTTGGTAGTGTCCATATTACAGTAGCTATGTGGCCACAAACATGTCCACTGTACATTTAACAACAATGTGTCCATTTAGTATTTTACCATGGAGGAAGTGGTAATACAGTGAACTTGTGTGCAACATGTGGGGATCATGGTTACTGTTAGGATGCTGAGCAACAGGCTGATGTCACAGCTACATGCATCTCAGTTGAAGAAATTGTAATTCTTCCTGTTATGGTACTCCCCCCCCCCCTGTAGTCCAGATATGGCACTGAAAGATGATTGAAGGCTCAGTGTCTGTTATTCTAAAAGTGTATTAGTCCTGGTTTAAGCACTTGGGCTTCAAGCCAGTTATTTTACATTAAGAAGATGTGGTCTGCACTCTTGTGGGAGGAGAGGGTAGATTCTGCCCTTCTGAGCTGGGAGTTTCTGGTTAAAGGCTTATTGTGCCTGCTTATTTGAACTGTTTCTTTCTGAAATTGGTACGCCTTGTTTGCTGTAGCATAGACTAAATTCAGACCTGCTGAATCTAGCTTTGTTTGTATAACTTGACCACTAATCCACACCATTTTTTTTTGGAGAAGGTTCCCCTGCACCCTAGTGGCAGGAGTGTGCAGTTAGAACTTGTCTGATCAAAGACTGCTGGAATGGGGCTCAGTTTTTAGCTTTTTAGTGGTTAATTGGTTAGTTTGTTTAAATCAGTTCGCTCATTCACTACTCTTATACTAAAAAAAAAAATACACTTTATGCATCGCTGCTTAGCTAGGATTAAACTATTCCTGGCGCCATAGTCTGCTCTTCAAATTTTCCCTTAGAACTAGCCAGTTTTTTTAGTTTTAGCACTCACATCTGTTTCTTTGAGCTCAGCACTTGTTCAGAACTCATTGTAAGCACTAAATAAACTACAAATTACTAAAGCACTCAACTTTCCTCACTTGTCTAGGGGAAAACAGTTTTTAGTACTTAATAAATAAGCACCTATCGAGGCATGTCTAAGGGTCAGCTCCTGGTGTTTTCTCCTGTCTACCTGATGAATCTGGGCATCTTGGGGGAATGCAGCAATTGCCTCATGTACACAGATAGCCCTCTCCTCCTAGCACCCAACACTATAACCTATGAGAGATGCACTTATATAGCCAAACTGGAAGCAAAGCTCTCTTCAAACAAGACTAGACTAGACAGTCAAGAGGAGAAGGGAAATACTTGCACCACACCACACTCATCACATAGTCCCTCAAAACCTACACCACCAAAACAGACACATAGAAACACAAAACACACACCTACATTCACAGAGGCTCTCAATAAAAATCTGCTCAAGCAACAAAGACCTCCAAAGCAGAAGGGCAAGCAACCTCCACCCCCCCAACACAACCCAAATGAGACATAGCCCACAAACTCAGTGTGCCACTCAACCACAGCCCATAAGGCATAACAAAGTACCCAACAGTCTAGTTATAGGTGACTCTATAGTCACGCACACTGGTGTTCCACTCACCAGGTTAAACAAGGAGAAAGTTACTGTCAGCTGCCTGTTGGGTGCCAGGATCCACAACATAACACACACACTCTCAGGTCACTCCACAACAAGTACAAATATGACTCTGTCATTGTCCATGTTGGTGTGAATGACCTGAGACGTACCTCCCTGGACTACATGAAAAGAGACATGGAGGAGTTCTCCGATCTTGTAGCCCAGGCAGGTATGACCCTAGCCCTGAGTAGCATCCTGCCATCACCCACAATGATACCACAGTACAAGGACAAAATGATTGACTTCACCAATTGGCTAAGCTTCTGGTGTCATTCTAAGGGGATCCAGTATCTGTCTGCCTGAGATGACATGATCGATAGACCACAATGCTTTGCCAGAGATGGCCTGCACCTGTCACCCTTGGGATTCTGGATACTGGCTAAGGCTCTTGCCACCCCTATAGTGCCATTTTTAGGCAAGGTTCAAATGACAAATTCACCACTGTAACAGGTACAAGCAAGCAAAATCTAAGGGTAATGCTACTCAATGCTAGAAGTCTAAACCTCAAAATGCATTCACTTGAGGAACTCCTTAAAATGGAGAACATCGACATCTGTGCAGTGACAGAGACCTGGTTCAAGACTCCAGAGAGCACCCCTGCATTTCCAGACTATAATTCATGCCACAACCTTCGGCCACCTAACCTGGACTGAAACACTAAAAGCGAGGCGTGTCCATATTCATTAAGGATATCCACACCTCTAGGCTAGTTGCTCAGCATAATGCATCCGAGATTATCCAAGTGCAACTAACTCTGGGCAAGACCGCAATCCAAACTGTAACTTACTGCAGATCCCCCACCATGCCGCAGGATTCCCACTCCTCATTTCTTGATACACTGGAAAATATTAGGGTACAACCCAACATCCTAATAATGGGCAATTTCAACTACCCCACCATTAAAGGGGAAAACTACTCATGTACCAACTCTTTTGCTCAACGTTTTCTGGAATTCATAAATTCCAACACCTTGGATCAACTTATCCCCACCCCCACCAGGGGCAGCAATATCCTAGACCTGGTCATTACCAACATGGGTGACCGGTGTTCTACACCAGAGATCAATTCCTCGTTGGTCAGATCCGACTACATGCTAATCTTCCTAGACATCCACATCCCGCCCACACTCCCCATTAGGGAAACCACCATCAAAAATTCAAAAAAGTCAGAAGTGGCAAACTTCACGATACCCATGCAGACAGACAATAGAGGTATGACTGCTGAATCCTACACAAATGCACTTTATAAGCACTTACACAAGTGCATGGATCATGCTATCCCTAACAGAACCAAGATGCTATCCTCTGAAAAAAGGAAGCCAATGTGGTGGTCCCCTGCCATAAACAAACTCTACAACAGAAGAAAGAAACTGTTGCACAAAAGAGTAAAATCCCATGATTGGAGGAACTCCCTGGTCAGCTTCAGTAAGAAGCTGTGATCCCTCATAAAATCCTCCAAAGCTAGTTACAAAAACAAAATTGCCACTGATTCTAAAGACAACCACAAAGAATTCTATAGCTATGTCAAGAATCTCAATGGTAACACTCAGATCTGCTCTGAGTTACAGCACAATGGCACTAAATATACAGAACCAACTGATATTGCCAACATCCTGGCAGATAGGTTCAGTGCTAACTTTACCCCCCCCCCCCTCACCCCATAAAGGGCCCATCTCTATACCGGAAGAATGCAAAGTTCCTGTAATCACAGCTGTACAGGTGAAAACCACACTCTCCAAAGCCAGGAACACAGCATCCATGGGATCTGACAACATCCCAGGCTGCATTCTACATGAACTACGGAATGAACTGGCACCCTACCTCATCACCATGTTCAGTCATAGCCTTACCTCAGGCTTTGTGCCCACTGAATGGCGCACAGTAACGGTTATCCCACTCCACAAAGGGGAAGCCACCACGGACCCCAGGAACTACCCCCCCATTAGCCTAACAAACCTGGTCTGCACGGCCATGGAACGTATCATCATGGACTGTATAAAAAAAGACACTGGTAATCTCCAAACTCTGGACCTCACCCAGTTTGGGTTTGTAAAAGGCAGATCATGTCTCATAAACCTGATAGACTTCTTTGAAGCAGTCACCAAAGCCCTAGACGAGGGTAAGGTGGTTCACACAGCCTATCTAGATCTTGCCATGGCTTTTGACACCATCCCCCACTCTAGAATTATAGATAAACTCACTAAACTAGGTATAAATCCCTATGTGACAAGATGGGTTGCCAACTGACTCACTGACAGAACCCACATTGTGAAAGTAGCAGACTCCAAATCTGACTTCAGACCAGTGACAAGTGGAGTACCACAGGGTTCAGTTCTGGGTCCTCTCCTGTTTGGTATCTACTTTTCTGAAGTACAGGCTAGCACAGAAGGTCTTTGGCTAATAAAGTTCTCAGATGGCTACAGACTTGGAGCCATGATCCAAACTCATAACGATGTGGACATCCTACAAAAGGGCCTCACTGAGACAGATGCCTGGTGTCAAAAAGCCATGGCCTCAAGCTCAATGCCAAAAAGTGCATTGTCATCCCTTTTGGTAAAAACTCTGTACCCATGAGCTACCACATAGGTGGTAGTCTACTTAACACTGAAAGTGTGATAAGAGACCTTGGGAAACAGGTGGACAATAGTCTCTCCTTTGATAATCACATCACCACAGTAGTCAGGAAATCCTTTTACATGACACACCTTATCACAAAAGGTTTCTCATCTAGGAAAAAAGATGTCATTGTTCCCCTCTACTCGTCAGTCACTCATTAGACCCATTATAGAGTATGACGCCCCTTTTGGTATAAACCTCACAAGACATCTACAACAACTGGAAAGGCCGCAGAAATACCTCACAAAGAGGATTACCGGCCTCAAACAGATGCCCTACGCAGACCATCTCAAAAACTCCAGCCTTATTCCATTGCATATCACCTACTCAGAGATGATCTTTGCCTAACATACAAAGCTATGTCAAACCCAGAGCTGTTGGACATGCTCCACTTAAAGAAATCCCAAGCCCTCCGAGCTACACGCTCTAGGGGCCTAAACCTTGTCACCACAATAAACAGAAAATGCTGGAGGGATAGATTCCTGTCCCAGACACTTCCCATACTCTGGAACAAGCTACCTATCTATATCAAACAAAGCTCCCCATTAGCACTCTTCAAGAAACATCTTGATGATTGGATGGGAAATAGGAAATTCACCCCGGTGATCACCTCTGTGGCTCTGCTCTATAGGGGCACAGGAAAATAATTTTCTTGGGTGGCGGAAGCCAGGGTACCTTTTTGGCTAGGCTTATATAGGCCCTAGGGCCAATAGCCTAGTACCTACCTATGAACCTATAGTCATATGGATGCCATCTGTCACACCTACCTCCTCAAGGAAGCATGCTTATCAGAAGAAGGCACACATTGCATTAATTCAGTCATGTGGTGAAATCGATATGTTCATCTACATTGACTAGGTATAAGCCAGAAAAATACTCAATGTGTCTCTAACCTGTCTCTGAAAGGTCTCCATGGCAAGTACAGAAAGGGCTATGCATACTTTGGTATCAGTACAAACAGGAAGGACACACGTTCACCCAGTTTCAGTTTGTGATCCATTCAAGTTTAAAAAAGCCCTTATAATATTCTTGTCCACTCTAAAGTGATCAAGTATGTCCTGCTTTTCAAAGTTGCAATAAATTACTCCTTGCTTATAACACCTCCTCCAAAGCTATTGCCCACCAGGCTGTGGTATGGTAGAGTTAAGTCTCACAGCAAAACAAAACAAAGTGACTAGAAAAGGCACTACTTTATTATAATGTATGTCTGCAATTAATACTTGTATTGTAAAATGTAATTCTAAATCACAAAAGGCAGAAAAGGAAGTCTGTTATCATATATTACCATATAACTGTACCACAGACACAGCACACGTATGCATTTCCTTATTGAAATTTCATTATAGACCCATTTGCATATGATTGTCACTGTGACTTTCAAGAGCTGCATATATGTGCAGTACGTTTGTAATCCTATCCCATCTGTGCTTGTGTGCATCCAGTGTACATACCTACTCTCCATATGTGTAACAAGTATGAATAGCAGCCACAATATTAACAATCCACACCACAAATTCATTTTGAGGATTGGCACAGAAAATGTAGACTGCAAAATTATATTCAAAAGTAAGTCTCTTAAGGAAAATATTTGTCGATAGGAGCCTGAGAGTGCTTACAATTATGGGAAATGGCATCGAGCATTTCTATGTGGAGTATTTTTTTTTGTAGAAGTTTTTTTTTGTATTAGTGTCATCTGGCCCAGATTTCAGGGTATCTGTTGCTCACATTACTTGTTGTATATAAATGATTGATTTATTTGGGTTATCATATTATTCTTTGTTCTCTTTTCTGTACTACGAAAGTCAATATTTCAAGCACAGTGTTACTGATCTGACAATTACTTTTTATTAAAATTAGTTCCTGCTTGCATTTTTTCCATATAGCCCTTGGGTTTGCATTAAATACGTATTCATTTGTGCATGAGAAAGTACCATGTTAATGAGTCAAGTGCACCTTGATTTTTATATAATTCTCCACGTGGATATTTATGCATTGCATGTAATGTTCACAGATATTAATACATTAACATTTTATGGTCCATCATTTTTTTAATATTACATTGGCAGAAGTTTACTTCATCAAAGCAATTTGTTCAGTATCCAAAGTACAGCACGTCTTTTAATGAGTTAAGTGCCACAATATACTTGCATTACTTTCATTCCTTATTTATTTTAACCATTTTAATAAAAAAGTTTTGTAATTTTTTTTTTATAAACCATAGCCTAAAAAAATTAATGTATCCCTCAGTGATGTCAACTGAGGAACATGAGCCACATTCATAGACTATAATGGACATATTTTTGTGCATGTGAGATGATATGTTCATCACAGTCTATGGACGCACCCCAAACTTTCCTAAGTTACCGTCACTCAGGTTAAAGTTTACTGCTTAGCCTCAATGACAAAATCATGGGGAAAGTGGTATTTAAAAAAAAATTAAGAAAGGAGCAGTACAAAACTATCACTGATGGAGCAAAAATGCTGTTCAGCACATCTTGCACCACATACTGTGGTGGCAAGGTACATTTATTTTAATGAACAAATTGCTTTAAGTTTCAAATTGACATTTTTATTTATTTTAGAATTCCTGTTATTATTGTATCAATGGCAGAATGTTATTATAACTTTGTTATTATTTATTTTAAGGTGGCACTTGGGCCAGAATAAAATATTAATTCATAATATAACATATTTCATTATTTGTTATTTTCCATTGAGTTGCACAATGTGTTTGCCTTAACTGCTATTAAACTAAATTAAGTGTAAATTTGGTATGTGCATTCTAAAGCTAGCATTCTACATTTTACACTATGCAAAGCCAAGCTTGATAACGATTGGTCATATTTGCTTTCTTCATTCATGACAGGCACTATCTGTAAGAGATGTAACATATAATGTAAGTCTGAAATCTCTTTATCCCCATATGTTTATAATGCATATTGGATGAGACCTGAGTTATCTTTGTTCTATATGCAGTCATTTTCTTTTTGTATACTAGGTGCAGTATTTGTTTTCAAGTTAAGGGAACTGTGTTTTCCAGAGTTTAGATCTAAGAGTTAACTATTGTTTTTGTTATAAACCAAAGCAACAAATTGACATTACATCTCTGAAAAGCCGAACTAAGTTGTGCCAACATTCTTATGTATTCTAATTCCCAGATCTTGAAAATAAGATAAAAGAAGCCCTGAGGATTTCTGAATGGATTTGATAATCCAGCATACTGTCCCAAAATGAAAAAAAGGAAGATTGGGGGATATGTTATGTGAGAAAAATGCTGTTTTTTGACATCTTTACTGTGACTGTTAAGTTATATGGGTACCTCAGGTAATGGGCAGAGAGGTATGAGTACCATGATAATGCTGTTTGCTTGTATATTTTTTCATTTTGAAATCAATAAAAGTGTAATTAAAAACACTTTTTAATTCTCATGTCACTTTAGGTATAACTGTTTCATTATTACATTTATTGTACTAATGAAATAATTTAGCTAAAGCTTCCAGTATAAATGAATGAAAATTTCCACCCAGAATTGAAACATTATGCTGTTTATTAACTTTTCAGTCACTCTTGCATAGTAACAATTTGTTACTAGCAGTCCATGTCTTGTTACTGTGTGGGTTAAGAACATGAAAGCCGTTGCTCAGAGCAACCAGTCTCAGTGCATTCCCACTGATCTCCATCCATTTGACTACAGGTCACCAATAGAAACAGATAGGAAATAATAATTTCCTTTTATGGGTATGTTTTAAATAACAAATACCGGCAGTTCACTAGATATTGCTGTGCTCAGTGGCAGAAATACAAAATGCACACAGTAGCATTCCATACAACATTTAGTTTTTAATTTATTCATTTATTATGTTTTAAATTATGGTAACTAGGAGTAGTGGGATCTTTGTATAAAAGCATTTGTATTATAGTACAGGTGAAAATACATTATTGTGTACATTAGTTCTTTTTCTTTTTAGGTTCATAGGTTTATACTAGGCTATCTGCCCTAAGGCATTTATAAGCCTAGCCCAAAGTTTTGTGGCTTACGCCACCCCTTATATGAAAAAATACTGTGCCCATTAGTTTGTTGTGCCTCTTATGTATAACTATATAGCCAATAAATGGTAAAACATAGTGGAGGGAAGTGAGATGCACACTATGTGAAACAAAGGTAACATTACCTAATCATATATAAGGTTGCTTGTTAAATGATCATTTATATGACTTGTTGGGGAGGTAAAATATGTGTCTGGGAGCAACAGATCAAAATAAATTGCAATGTCCTTGTTTCATTTACTTACATCACCACACATCAGAGGTGTACAAAGAAAGTGGATACCTTTTCTGGATATGACAGGCTGTACATGAAAGCAAAGAGCAGTTACAAGACCACTATTAAATTATCATTAATGTGACTTCTTCACAGCAATGTATGACTGTGACAGCAGCAAATTGAAATATATTATTGTGGTTATTACTTCTGTCACTTTCATCATATCAAACATCAGAGACATAGACAGAACATGGCTATCTTGAAATGTGCACTGTTTTTGTGAAAACAAAGGCAAATACAAAATTATTGTTAAATGACAGCTGATATAACTTTCTGGGGAAGGGAATGTTTCTGAGAGCAACAAACAAAGACATATTACTATAGTCATTATTGTTCATTATTATTTCTCTTTCATCAATTATAAATATCAGATGTACCCAGAAAGTAATCTTTAAAGATAGATGGGGTATGTGAAAGCAAAAGCCAGTTACATGATCACTGTGAAACAATCATATCACTTGCTGGGGGAAGTGTATGACCTTCAGAGCAATAAGCTGAACATTACCATGGTTATTTCCTTCACCTTCATCACCCACAGAAAGTGGCTAGTTTTAGTGGGAGGCCAACTGTCTACAAAAGTGACTGGACCCATGTGTTATGATTACAGTTAGGCAGTTATTGATCGAGCTTTCTCAGGGCAGTGCAAATTAATATATGTGATGAAGGGATAGGTCAATGTATTTATTTATTTATTTATTTATTTATTTATTTATTTATTTATTTATGTATTTGTTGCATTTGTTTACCGGGAAGGCCCACTGGGCCAAGGTGAGCCCATTTTCAGTGAAGGCCTGGGGAGAAAAGCTCCACATACAATTAACAAGTAGATACAAATATAAATACAAATACATACCAGAACTAACAGGTATTATACAGTAACAAGCTTGGACACAGTATGAGCAAAAGGTTCAGATTATTTATCTACATACTACACATTTGCATTATGTAAAGTAATTAGCATTGTTAAAGGACTTTATGCAAATAGAAAGTCAGTTTAGCGATTATAGATTGTTGAGGGTTTACACAACTGGGATGATAGTTTTATGACATTAACTGTTAGAGATTTGAGGCATGAGTAGAGGAAGTTGTCAAGGCAGAGTGATGACTCCAATAGTTAGTAATGGAGGTGGGAAATAGACAGAAGACAGTGTAAGATGGATTGGAGTGAAGAAACAGAGATGGCAAGTGGGGTTTGCTTGTAGAGAGAGTTCAGTGGCACACCAGCAAGCCATAGAGAAGTGGGTTAATGTAAGAGGAGCAATGTTTAATGAGAGTTATTTTGGCATGAGCATAGCCAGTCAGAGGAGAGATGTTGTCTAAGGGACTTCTTAAAGAGAGCAAGATTAAAGATGGAAGTGACAGAAGATGGGAGAGCGTTCCAAAGTTTAGAGACAGTAAAAGAATAGAGCATTTAACCAGCTGAGATACTGGGTTTTTCTACTTTGAGCAGTGTTTTGTTTTCAGATCTGAGAGGTCTTTTTGGGTGATACAAAGACAGTAAGGCGGGAAGAGAAGGGCAAACTAATGGTTTATATATAATTTTATGTACAGTAGTTAACAGTAGGTAGGTGAAATAATGTGGTAGCTCAAGCTATTTTAGTTGCCCTGAAGAATAAAAGTGATGTGGTGAGAATTGTGCATTTGTTGCAAATTTGACAACCTTATTGTAACAGGAATCAAGTTTGGTTTTTAGAGAGGAATGGATATTGGTAAAGATTGGGGCACCATATAATAGGGATGGTAGTAGAAAGGATGAGGCTAGAGGTTTTTTTGCAGTGAGGTTAAGGCAATGGTTATGTCTATATGAGGTACCCAGTTTCTGATGTGTTTTTTAATGTTGCTGTGGATATGGAGATTAAATGTTAGGTTTTCATCAATGATGACACCTAACAGTTTAGTGCTAGAGACAACTTCTATGCTAGTATTGTTATGGGAGTGGACAGAGAATTCATTCTTGCTGAGGGGGTAGTTTTTTTTGGGGGGGTGAATAATAGAAGTTTAGTTTTGCTCAGGTTTAGAACAAGATGGTTATTTCACATCCAGGTTTCAGTAGATATAAAGGGTGTTGGGTTAATAGTTTTAACTCAGAAGTGAATCTGGCAGTGCAGATGATTGTAGAATAATCCACATATTGGATCACAGTGCCTTGAGTAAGAGTGTTATGGCAGTTGTTAATGAATATGCTAAATAGAAGGGGGCCCAATATGGATCCTTGTGGTTCTCCTGTGGTTATGTTGAGGAAGGGTGAGTAGGATTGCTGCCATTTTGTGGACTGCTGTCTACCAGTGAGATAGTTTGAGAACTAGTTCAGGGTTGGGAGTGAGGCACCTAAATTAGAGAGTTTGGTGAGTAGAAGGGGATGGGATACTGTATCAAAGGCTTTTGAGAGGTCTAGGAAGACTGAAAAGACTGAAGCCGGCATCACAGGCCCTATTTACTGTGTTCATAAAGGAGATGAGCGCTGTATTAGTACTGTGGCCTAATCTAAAACCATGCTGGGGAAGGGAAAGAAGTTGATTATTAACTAAGTGGTTAAGGAGCTTGCGTAGTTTTCAATGTGTGAAAAAACAATCTGCACAATTCTTAGTTTATGTGACTTCTTCAGTCAGA
>NC_056744.1:1162406368-1162511368 GCF_019279795.1 Protopterus annectens
TGAAGGTTTAGTGTTAAATAAAAACAATGATAACAACACAGGAGGCTCAGATGCAAAAGTTTACTAGTGTACACCAGGAGGCAAAAAACCATACAAGTACAGAGTTTTGTCTGACAAGATGCAGGAAGTACACAATTTTATATAGGTTTAACACTCAAGCTGTGCCCACCTTACTGACGTGGTTAGTCACAGGGCACCTACATCATTATGGTCTACAATATTCTATTCATAAGAAAAAGCTGATGTTATACATTTTAAAAGTTTTCCCATGGGAATAATACAGCCTTGCAAAGCACCTGGTTAGTCATAATGTCTTTCTGTAAATGTTACTCCTTCAAGGTTTCAGGCCTGTTCAAATACAATAGTTGGTTCAGTCTTGTAATATACTTCTTTGTTCTTCTTGCAACATTACTTTAGCAGTTGTGTCTTATCTTGGTAACATTTACAAGGCCAATTATCCCAGAGGAAGGAAGAAGATTTTCAATGCTTTATACATTTAATTTCCTGACCCAGCAGATAATCATTAGTGAAAAACATAAGCTTGCTGAGCTGGCTACTGCCAGGGTCAGAGTTCAGATACACTGCAGCTCCAAAGCTTCAAGCAATTACATGTAAAATCATTCTTATTGCCATATTGTAAATAGAATAAAATGCATTATATACTTTTTGCTTTTTAACTAACACTTTATATGTATTCAAATACATATTTTTCTACATTTTCCTCCCTTTTAATACTTTTTATTCTATTCTGAAATATAAACAATGTTATATTGTCCCCTAGCCTTCTCCCTTAAGGACTTTTAACCAGGCAAGTCATTTAGTTTGTACTTTGGAAAGAGTTTCGTCTAGAATTAATAGTTCCAATTCAATGTCTTGGTACAAAGTTTCAGTTACAGATATATCAACAAAATCTTTGACTAATCTTTTTATGCAGGGGATCCCACAACAGACACATGCTCCTAATAGGAGCAGACCAACACAAATAGCAATCAAAATATTTATTAGGATAGAACCCCACCCACCAAACAGACTCTGGAAAAAGTTCGTTAGTGGGTTTGGGCCTGGTTCAGTCATGGCCGATACCTGCTGTATTACCTCTAGGTGGTCATTAATCTCATGTCGATTGTCTGGTATGAACGCACAGCATTTTTTTTTGATAAGCGCGCACGTACCACCTCTCGCTGCTAGGGTGAAGTCAAGAGCCATTTGATTTTGTAGCACAACAGTTTTCATTGCATTCAGTTCATCAGTCCCTAGTTCGAGAGCAGAAAAAGTTGCGATACTCATTACTTCGAGAAGTTTTGACAGCTTTTTCAACTCCCAGATCGATTTGACTGCTCCATATGCTGGAAGTATTCCAGCCCAGGATATAACACTGTCACTCAAGTCCATATGAGTCAATTTTTCTTTATCTTTTACGGAATGATGGTCCTTCCAACCAGCTTCAATTTTTCCCACTGGATTTACAGGTTTTCCGATTGGATCTTCAGGTTTTTGGGCTACATCTCTTACATTTTGTATCTTACCTAGAGGTAATTCTGCAGTATGCCTTATGGCCGGAACCAGATAACCCAAAAAACAACTGCCGGACCAATTCTCAGGTAGCCATTTGTATGCCTTTTTTCCACAAACAAAATAACAGTTTTCTACTTTAGTACTGATGCGGGTTAATTTTGAATGAAACATTTTCTTATCTATAACAGACAATTGTTTATGTAAAACAGGATTTCTCTGCACATCTCTTAATGTTGTTTTTATTAAGCTCAAATATGAATCATAATTTGTGTTACAAACAGTGCCTTTATTTTTAGCTTTAATATAGCATTTATAAGATATAGTTATGTTACAGTTACTCCAACCCACTTGGAGTGTGTCATTTTTGTAAAAACATACAATTCCCTTCTGTGTAATAGGCAAATACAATGCAATTTTGTTCTGTGATTTTACAGAACCTGTATTAAAAAGTAAATTTTTTTAAGTCTCATTTATCCCCAAGGGGACAGCAGACATCAACAGTCCTCCATATGCTGTTGGTATAGCAGTACAAACCCAGCAATTTGAAATGTTTATAGTCTCTACATATACACGCTTTATAGCTAGGTATGTGTTAAAGTTTGGATGCCAGTCTATAGACAGTTTATCACGTCTCTCCACTTTCACTTGTGTGGTTACATGTAGGAAAAACCACAACAGAAGGAAGGTCATCACAATCATAGTCAATAAATGCATAGTCAGCAAGATGATTAAACAACATCTTTGGGGTTGATCTGTGTTTTTACTCGTTTTGCTCTTGGCCATCCTGCCTTTGTTGTGTGTCAGTCACAAAATGTTTATCAAGTTGAAAATTTTTTACCGGTTTACAGTGTTTCAGATGGACCCATGACGACATCTCAGCAACTTTGACTGCAGTAGGCATCGCCAACAGTACCTGGTACGGTCCTTCCCACTTTGGACTCGCCCAATTTTTCCTCTTCGTAACCTTTAACCACACCCAGGACCCCGGAGTCATCACTGCTTCCAACGATCTGGTCTGTCTTTTATTTGAAAAAGAGTTTAACTGCAAAACAGTTTTATTTGTTAACAGTTTCCTCATATAGCTAGCTAATGAGCTGTCAGCCTCTAGTTCTGCAGGCATGAGAGCTTTGTACTGTGGCACATAATATGCCCTTCCAAATATCACTTTAAAGGGGGTCAAACCCTTTACATTTGGAACTGTTCTCATGCTCAGCAGTGCCAAAGGCAAACAGCAAATCCAATTCTTCTGTGTTTTGTTTACTAACTTCCTCAACTTGCTTTTTAAAATTACATTGTACCTTTCCACCAGTCCTGCAGACTGTGGGTGGTAAGCACAATGATTTTTTAAGGAGATCCCAAAGAATCTCCCAAGTTGGTGAATCGTCTGATTAACAAAATTTGTCCCATTGTCACTATAGATTCTTTCCGGTATGCCAAATCTAGGAATTATTTCTTTTATTAGAGCCTTTGCCACTGTTGCTGCATCTGGATTTTTAGTTGGAAAAGCTTCTACCCATTTGGAAAACATGTCTATAATTACTAAACAGTATTTTTTCCCTTCACATTTATTCAATTCTATGAAATCCATACAAATAGTGTGGAATGGATATGGTGGTGTAGGAAAACTCCCTTGCTTGGGTTTGAATGCCCCTTGTGCATGATGTTTGTTACAGATATGACATGCTGCACAAAATTTTTGTGTAAAGTTTGTGAATCCATATGTTTGGAATATTCGATTTACTAACTGTACCATCCCCCCTGTTGAGACATGGCACTGCCCATGGCTCAACAAAGCTGCATATTTAAATAAATTAGACGGCAATATTGTTTTTTTTTTTTTTTGGAGATATACAGTCCATTTTTGAAGATTGCACTTTGTTTTTTTTATTTTTGTTTTTTAGCTTTTGTAGTTAATGTTTGCATCGTTTTTAACATTTTTAGATCTAAAATTTTAGAGGGTTGTAATTTTTTGGTTAAAAGTAAAGTTTTTGAGTCTGAGGCTGCTTGCTTTGCAGCTGCATCAGCTTTTGCATTTCCTTTTGAAATTGTATTTTGTTCTTTTGTATGAGCTAAACATTTAGCTGCTTTAGTAGGTAACTGAATGGAATTTAACAAGTTCAAAATAAGTTGCGCATGATTAATCGGTTTACTATTAGATGTTATTATTTTTGTATTTTTTTATTGTTGTGCAAAAACATGCACTGTAGAGAAAGCATACTGACTGTCAGTATATATGTTTATACATTTATTTTTTGCTAGAGTGCAAACCCGTGTTAAGGCTATCAGTTCTGCTGCTTGAGCAGACAGGTTATGCTGTAAGGGTTGGGCTTTTAAAATTTCTGTATCTGTGACTACTGCATATTTTACTAGATTTTTCTCTGTAGGACCCTTTCTGCATGAGCCATTTACATAAAATGTCACCTCGGCATTATTTAAGGGCATATTAGTGAGGTCTTGTTTGGGCAAAGTTATTTGCTCAATTTCCTGCAGGCAACTGTGCGGTGTGCCATTTACAGGAGTTGGAAGTAACGTTGATGGATTTAATGTTGTACAACGTTTAATTATTATATGAGGTTGGCTCAGCAGTATGGTCATACATGAAAGATTTCTAGCAGGAGATAGATATGCTAATTTTTTTTGCAGTAAAATTATCGCGACTGCATGAGGCACTCTCAATGTGAGAGGGTGGAATAACACCACTGAGGCCGAAGCCTGTACTGCCATTGCAGCTGCGACTACTGCTTGCACACAGTGAGGCAACGATTGTGCCATTGGGTCTAACTGTGATGAATAGTAAGCTATGGGGCATTGCTTATTCCCATGCTGTTGCATCAAAACTGACGTTATGTATTCCTGTTTACAATTTACGGTTTGAAAAAAAATTTTGTGGTAATTTAGAAGTCCTAAAACTAATGATGAAGCTATCAATTGTTTTAGTCTGCAGAAAGCTGTGTTTGCTTTAGGTGTCCATTGTAATACATTTTGTGCTGCCATTGGTGTTTTATATATTAAATCAGCTAGTGGAGCAGATTTTAAAGCATAGTTTGATATCCAGCTTTGACAAAAATTAGTCGTTTCCAAGAAGGACATTATTTCCTTCTTGGTTGCTGGTTTAGGTGCCTGTAAAATCGCTGTTTTTTTGTTTTTGTCTAATATTTTACCTTTATTGGATATTACATATCCTAGGTATCTAACCTGTTTTTTTTTAAGTTGTAATTTACTTTTGTTTACTTTGTGTCTTTGTGCTGCTAAAAATTTCAATAATGCTATTGTATCCTCCCTGCATTGATGCTGGGTAGGGGCTGCTAGCAAGATGTCATTTACATAAAGTAGAATCTTACTACCTCCTAGTGGGGTAAACCCTGCCAGGTTGCTTGCCATTTTTTGTGCAAATATTGTTGGACATTTACAATATCCCTGCGGTAGCCGAGTATAGGTATATTTTTTACCCTGAAATGTAAATGCAAACCAATACTGGCTATCAGGATGTATAGGTATTGAAAAGAAAGCATTGCTTATATCTACCACAGTGAAATATTTTTGTTGTGGTTTTAAATCATTCAACAAGGTGTGTGGGTCTGGCACCGTAGGTGCTCTGGGTATTATTGCATTGTTTACAGCTTGTAAATCCTGTACCATCCGCCATTTCCCGTTTGCTTTTTTAACAGGAAATAGAGGGGTGTTACATGGTGAATCAAGAGATTCTACCAGTACTTTTTTTTGAGTAGTGCTGCTATTATAGGCTTGATTTTTTGCTCTGCATCTTTTTTCAAGGTGTATTGTATTTTCTGTGGTCTAAATGCTGATTTTTGTGTAAAGTTTGTGAATCCATATGTTTGGAATATTCGATTTGCTAACTAGTTCGTTTCTGGTCTGAAGGACCAAACTGTTAAATAAAAGCAATGATAACAACACAGGAGGCTCAGATGAAAAAGTTTACTAGTGTACACCAGGAGGCAAAAAACCATACAAGTACAGAGTTTTGTCTGACATGATGCAGGAAGTACACAATTTTATATAGGTTTAACACTCAAGCTGTGCCCACCTTACTGACGTGGTTAGTCACAGGGCACCTACATCATTATGGTCTACAATATTCTATTCATAAGAAAAAGCTGATGTTATACATTTTAAAAGTTTTCCCATGGGAATAATACAGCCTTGCAAAGCACCTGGTTAGTTATAATTTCTTTCTGTAAATGTTACTCCTTCAAGGTTTCAGGCCTGTTCAAATACAATAGTTGGTTCAGTCTTGTAATATACTTCTTTGTTCTTCTTGCAACATTACTTTAGCAGCTGTGTCTTATCTTGGTAACATTTACAAGGCCAATTATCCCAGAGGAAGGAAAAAGATTTTCAATGCTTTATACATTTAATTTCCTGACCCAGCAGATAATCATTAGTAAAAAACATAAGCTTGCTGAGCTGGCTACTGCCAGGGTCAGAGTTCAAATACACTGCAGCTCCAAAGCTTCAAGCAATTACATGTAAAAATCATTCTTATTGCCATATTGTAAATAGAATAAAATGCATTATATACTTTTTGCTTTTTAACTAACACTTTATATGTGTTCAAATACATATTTTTCTAACATTTAGCAAGCATGTCCTGTGGTTGCTAATGATGTTTTGGCATATGGTAGCATGATGTTATACAGAGACATGTTGCTACTACTTTATTTTTCATTTATGTGGCTTTGCTGAGTTGTTAGATACCTTTTCACTGTTCATTGGGTATGTATTTTAGTGTCTCCGTTTGATTTATCTATTGGGTAAGTATTTTAGTGTCTCTGTTTGATTTATCTTTGTGATCATGTGTGTATTAAGTTCCATAGGTTATGTACTTGATATTTTTGTGATTGTTTTTCCCCTTTGATACTTTCTTGCTGTACTGTTTGACACACAGTCATATATTTGTTTCCTTATTAAGCTTTTGGAACCTCGTGTTAGCTGGGGAGTTGAGGGTAGATTCCACAGCCCCCTCCTTGTCCACATTATATGTGCAGATGGTCTTGAACATATCCCCTTGTAAAATATGATCTTTCAAAAAGCTACATTTGGGCTTTTCCTTTCAGGATTTTTAGGTAGGCTAGGACTAAGTAACATTAAACAGTCTTCCATACAATCGTATAATGACTAGGCAATATGTTACCCAAATGTGAAAGAAAACCGTTTTTGTTAAATACAATATAAAGATATAACTGAAATGACCTAATATTTCTGCTTACACTATACGTAAATGTGCAGTTAATGGTTTCAGTCCAACCCCAGCGAATACTGATGTTCTGAATTATTTGCTGTTGTCAACCCTTTAGTTGCTTATGTTACTTGTAATGTGAACATTAAAGAGGTGTCTTTCTTGCTTATTAAATATATCATACCTGAGTATGCACCCTGTGAATTCAAAAGTGCCCAAACTACTGGGTTAATGTTAAAGAAAATTACATGCGGGTGTTCTTTCTTCAATGTTTCCAATCAGCTATCGATTGTAGAGTTGAATGTAGAGCTGTAAATGGTAACACTTCAGTGCCTAACTTTACTGGGAGCTTCTGCTGAGGGAAATTATTCTAAAATATCACTACCTGTAGGTGTTGCATCTTGTAATGCTGTTACACTAATTCATCATAAAACACACAATTTGTTCCGTCACCATTTTTGCTATGTGAATCATAGAAATCACATTGGTACCATCACACTGTAAAGCTAATGCTCATCTGACTTCTTTTTCCATGTCATATGTGTTGTTGCCCTTCCAACGATTGTATTTTAATGTAACATGTAAGTCAGGCATTTTTCCTGAAGTTCAAAATTAAGTCTATGATTCTCCCCATGATATTAAATACTGTCGGGTAAAGTGACACAAGCTGCAGATCAGTGGCACTTTATGAATGCCACAGTGGACAAATTTAGCTTTATTTCACATACTATGGCAGCATTCGTGTATTACACTATCAGTTTTCTTAAATATGTAATCTGTGATAAGTCTGAGATTCTTGCTCTTTACATCTTATCACAGTGCCCACTGTTGCACAGGCATAAGCCAACAATGACCAGTGCCCCTGCTTATTTATTTATTTGTTTATTTTGTTCTCATTACCAGGTAAGTGGGCTGGTTGACAGACCCTTTTCAGCCACAAAGCAAACCCAATGGTCACATGTAACATACATATAAAACATTTAATTTATTACAGAATATCAGCACACAACACAACAAACAGAGTAAAACAGTATACCAATGCACAGTAAATGGAGCAAAATCAAGAAAAATTCAGTATTTTCAAACATAAGCGTATGTACAGTTAACAGTTTGAACAAATAAGCTTGTAGAAAAAAATAGTTGCAATATGCAAATGATCTGTATTTATTTACAAGCCATGGTGGTGCAGCGGTAGCATTGTCTCCTCACAGCAAGAGGTTCTCCCGTTCGATTCTCGTCTGGAGTGCCTTCTGTGTGGAGTCTGCATTCCTTCCCCGTGGTCGAGTAGCATTCGAAAGGTATGTGTGAATGGGCATGCCTTCTTTGAAGGTTGGGTGTCGAGCTGGCATCTCGGCACTGTAAAAATCTACTGCCAATCATTAGTGGACCAGAGTTCCGCTGTGGCGACCCCTAACCTGGAAAAGCCGAAAGAAAAACAACAACAGTTGGCACAAAGTGTATGTGTGTTTATAATGTATATGCAGTGTGTGGACTGCCATAGTTATACTCCAAAATAAAAAAAAGACAAACCTGTACAGTGATTCTGAACAGCATGACCGGACCATAACGGCTCTTTCAGAAGTATGTAACAATTGTGTTACACCTCTTAAGCTCTGTTATACTCGGATCTCAAGAGGGACATTTCCTTCACTCTCAACTATCCCTAAATATCTTGCTCATATTTTTGTTCTGGCTCTGGAAGTTTACAGACATTAAGTAACTTATTTAACTAATCTACAGCAGCGTTTAAAAACTGCCCCTGACCTTTTCTTCCAATTGTATTTACTTGCTGTCTATGTGACAGCACTCGCTAAGTGCTTTACTGGCTTTCAAAGCCCATAAAATAATTTGAGATTTTTTTTTTGTAGCTGGTAGTACATGGAGCAAATAAAACTCCATGCACTAAAAAGAGTTATGATCGGGTTTCACTAGTCAAAACTAACATTCTCAACATGGATGCCAGGATTTTAGTGTTAATAGAATTGTAATTTTTTAAACGAATGGCTGATTAAGTGTTGATGTCACTTTTAAATATGTTTTTAAATATATGTATATTATATTTAATATAACATATATATGTATATATATATATATATATATATATATAAATATATAAAATACACACACACACACATATATATATATATATATATATATATATATATATATATATATATGTATAATATGTTTTAAATGTGTATAAATTGATGTGAGTTTTATTTTGATTTATTCTGATGAATTTCTAAGAGTAAAAGAATAAGAGCTTAAGTACTAGTTTGTGTCAATTTATTTAGTTCTTTTTGTTTGGCTCTAGCTATGGTGGTTGTTAGGCTTTGTCATTTGGTTATGGATGCAGGAATTCACCAAGTGGATTTCTTGGCATAAGTGTCTCGAATGCATACTAACAAAGCTGCAGTCGGAGACCGAACAATAACCCTTTATGTATATGTATAATTCAGTGTCAGTGAGTCTTTGATTCGGACCACCGGACTGCCAATTCGACAATGAGGCACAAACCAGGAGTTAAGAAAAATAATTTAATCCACAGAACAATAGTCTATTGTTCTGTGGATTAAATTATTTTTCTTAACTCCTGGTTTGTGCCTCATTGTCGAATTGGCAGTCCGGTGGTCCGAATTTTACTGCATTTTGTTTGGGTGAGTTCCTGTATTGGAGCCTGGCGTTTGTTTGAAGTTATCAGTGAGTCTTTGATTCACTATAGAATATGTGACTGACTAGAGCATGAGCATTTGGATTCATTCAATAAATATTCTTTTAGTTTAGATTTGAATCATTTTAAGTTGGGTTCCAAATACACCCCAGATGGAATATGATTTCATGTACCAGAACCTAGCTCTTTCATCACCAGTTGTTTTAAATTGGGGTCCAATAAGAGTTAGGGCATTTTCTTGGTCATTACGTAGTAAATAACTTGGTGGTTTAACTTATAGTTTTACTCTTAAAAGCAGATGGTGGTCCAGTTTTTTATATTTTTTTTAGAATTGTGAGTTGCACATTATTGTTGCCTTTTCATTGACCAGCAGCCAGTTTAATCTCCCAGGCAGCTGACAGTGATGTGTTCGTGGGTGAGCAAGCAGAGCAAATCTACAGACTATGTTTATAGCAGTGTGTATTCTACGGTTACACAAATAGTGGACTGCGTTGGCAACACAAAAGGATTGTTTATCATGAAAGAAACTGTTTAATGCATCTTCAAGCATATTATGTAAAGAACTAATTTAATGGAAGGACACTATTTTTATATTTGCAGCTTTTGTGCTGTATAACTACAGCAATAATGAATCTGCATGTGCTATTCCACTTAGTGTGGTTTAGGTTGATGTCCTTCAGTGGCCTGTAACCCATCAACTTGTAGTCACTGTTTGTCTCAGGCTGTGTGCATGATATGGTAATTCACAAGAGGCCATCTTCTTTGCCTTGGTGCCACAGTCTTTTAAAAGATTTATTATTTTCTTTGTTGCATATTATACACTGAAGTTGAGGAATTAGGATCTGTAAGAATCCTGTGTGGAATCATTACCTTAATACAAAGCAGTGGATATAAGAGGATTCAAACTAGAAATCCCTGGGTTAACAGATCATTTTCTTGTTTTTGTAAAGTGTGGTTCCCCTGATGCACCAAACAGATAGTGCATGGAAGGAACTGGCTACTTGTTCTATATAGCTTTTGTCATCCCCCAAACAATTCGCATTGTTATGCGCAATCATCATTGCAGAATCATGCACTATCACATTTTTGACTAGAAGCACATGACTGACTGAAACAAGTGAAGAGCTTTTACAACCTCACAAAGCATTTGACATTGAGGTATACTTGCTTTTAATTAATACTTCATCAGCTTATTGCTAACACCTTTGGCATGGATGTGGTTCTCTGATAACCCAAATTAGTGCCTTATGTTATTGTTAGCCTTACCTACTTGTCAAGTCTGTAGTTTAATTAATGCAATCAATTTGCAAGACAAAAAAGAATTATGCCAAGGAGACAGAGGCTGGAGCGACAGAAATAGAAAAGACCTTTCTTCACAAATTGTAAATAGTACAAAAGGCTGATATTGCAAAATGTAAAGTTTCAAACTTTTAAGTTTTATAGTTTAGAAAATGTTTAACATTTTTGATATGCACTGAATATTTTACTTGCTTAGATGTCTGTGTATAGTTCTAAAGTTTGGTTCTGTTGCTGTTGTTTATAGTCTGCTCTCACCTAAGACCTGTGTTCCTAGACAGAAGAGAGGAGTTCAGTGTCAATGTAGCATTCTAGTGGATTTGCAAGACAGGAGTGATTTAGTGACAAATGTGTCAGTACCAAGGGCACCGACACATTTGCAAGACAGGAGTGAATTAGTGACAAATGTGCCGGTGCCCTTAGTACCACATGTATTTTGTGTACAGAGAGCTTCACTGAAGCTATTCCGGTGTGTTCTTTGCTGCTGGCATTATGCACAAGATATAAGCAGGTCAGAAAAGAGTACTGATCAGATAACATTTAAGTGCAGTGTGGTAGCTCTGTGGGCAGAAATGGGGATGGGGATTCCTTTTATGCCAGATCCCATACGAATACAGCATATATCAGGCTTGTTCTAGCACATTTTGCCACTCCCATTGCTGAATGTGCCTGAGATATGCAGAAAAATGTACTTGACCCACATTAATGTTATATCTATACCTGCTAAAGAAATTGAAAATCATATAAAATACTTGCAAATGCATCTATCCATCTGTAACTCATTCACACCCCTGTATTTTGTGGATACTCCTTGACCTCTGCCTGGACAGTTTCTGGAGTGTATTTCTTTATTTTTAAAATGAGATCTGCTTGCGACCTTCCAGAATGGACAGCCTAGGCAGAATCAAGGCATGAAGGTCCATACTTAGAGGGACAAGTTCTTATATTGCTAAAGTTTTGGTGTAGTTGTTTTGTGCGAAAGAGAAAGACTGGGCTTCAGGTAGATCAGTGAAATGCCTAGCTGACGTACCATAACATGCTATACTCCAGTGACTTCGATAATTGCACCTCTGGTGTGGCCCAGATCAGGAAGTAGTTGAAATAGGGGCTATATCTGAATGCATGTTGCAGTAAGCTAGGGATTTTAGTTATTAACTTTAAAATAATGGTTCCTGAAAAAAAGCCCTAAATTCTTTCACACAGCAAATCTATTACATTGCTGCTCACCTCTTTTCCTACTTTTACTATATTTGATTATACATTCTTATTGTAAAATACTGCTGATTAATTCTTCATTAATATTGCCTTTACCTAGGTCTGCCATTTCACGCCAATCAAATTGTAGACTGGAAGTAATGCCATATCTTACCAACATTGCAGTTAAAATTATATCATATATTTTCTTAATCATTACTTACTTAGATTGTTTGGCATAATAATGAAACACTACCACTTTTGTCATTGTAATACTCACTGTTTCTCCATTTCTGCATATTGCAGTACAACAAAGACAACAGAAACTGCAGCAGCCTCAAGAGACGTGAAGAGGTCCTGTCAGTTGTAGGATAAGAAACGGAGACAGTAGTGGTCTGGACTTTCAGACCACTGTGTGATGAAATTATCCAGTTGTGAAAGTATTCTCTCATCTGACAGAGTTCATCTGGTGCCTATACTTACTGGAGACATCTGTGAATATCTTTGCTAGAGAAATGCACTTATTTTCTGATACATTTGAAGATCTGCATTGTGATCTTATGTATGAAGTCTCGTACATCTCTGCAGGGCAAGGAACCCTAGCATAATGCAAGTACCTCATGTACAGCTGGTTGTTAACTCACCGAATCCACTTCTGGTGAGCTTCAGGACTTAATGTAAATCTGAATTCAGGAATTGTTCCCTCTCTTTTCTCAGCTGTTTGTACTAGTGAGCTCCAAAACATCATATTGGGAAGGCTCTCCATTTAAAATGAATACATTTCAGTTAGTCTTCCTTCATTTTTTTGTACGCTGCAGCCCAGGGCTTTAACCATTTTCTCAAACTTACATCCCTGATTGACAGTTTTTCCTACTACTGTTCTACAAAGTAGTGGCAAGAAATAAAATAGAATAGAACATGCTTACTTTATTAAAATTAATGTAAACATTTATTTAAATTATTTATATAAGAAAGATCTTAGTTTAGATCAGGTTTGAAAGGGTAACGTGAACTAGCTTTCAAAGACAAGATAGATAATGGTCATCTCATGCAGTGAAAGATCTGCATATAGCTCACAAAAAGTAGACTTCTTTTTAATACAACTTTAAATATGTATTGGGGTGGTACACCTATTCACAATATTGAGGCTAAACTCACAGTAGCAGCAATACCTTGTAAGCATGCATACACATATACACACACACACAAACACGTATATACACACACATACATGCATCCAGGTAGACAAACACACATATATATATATATATATATATACAAACACACACACACACACACACACACACACACACACACACACACACACACACACACACACACACACACACACACATACACACACACACACATATATCTATATATATATGTATATAGGTCCCATACAGAATGCCGACAGCTCACAATGCCGACACCCATATGGCCGACGCCATATGGTCGAAGTTCAGAATATCGACAATGGGGAAACGCTATCTCCCAATAGTGCGGAATGGAAAAATTTCCATTCTTGCACTGTAGTGCGATCTCAGAGTTGGTATATTAAAGGTATGGGGAGTGTGGAGGAGTGCAGCCCCCCTCAAGGGGTGCAGGGGTCGGAGCCCTGCACGGGGGGGTGCAGGGGGGCAGAGTCCCACTGCTAGCACAAAAATGGACATTTTATTTTCCTTTTTTGTGAAGTTCTGGTGCTGTCAATATTGTGAGAGTCGACCAAATGGCATTGGCCATATGGGTGACGGTGTTTTGGCTGTCGGTGTTCTGTAGGTGATCTATATATATAAATATATATATATATATATATATATATATATATATATATATATTTGCACACACAGATATGCACACACTGAGAAACACACACACACACACACACACACACTTTCCATTACATTACATATGCTGAGGTTCTAAATACTACACCCCTAAAAGCCTCAGCTGTATGTCAAGAATCCATAAGTTCAATAAAACCAGAACATCACGTATGTAACATATTACGTAAATCTCCCACTAACTTCAGTAAACTAAGGTACACATTCCCTATATCACATCAGTGAGGAGGATCAATAATTACAAAATACTTGCAGTTAACAGTGAATGAATTGGTGCAAATTTAACATTCTCCTCCCTTCCATCCTTAAAGTGAGAGCAGATAAAAAAAAACAGTATGCCAATTTTTAACCACTTTTTCACTATAGGTATAGCTCCGTCTGCATTCAAACATTCTGTAGTTATCCCTCTACCAAAAATCCCATCCCCCATCTGAACCTAAGGATTATAGGCCTATTTCTCAACTGTGCCCATTTATTCAGATTTTTGAGAAATTATTGTATAAATGACTCCTATCCCATATAAACGGTTTTGTGCTCCTATGTGATAAGCAGCATGACATAGCTTTATATGTTAGGCAGAGATCACCTCAGAGTAGGCGATATACTATGGAGTAAAGCTGGAGTTTTTTGAGATGGTCGGTGTAGGGCATCTGTTTGAGGCCAGTAATCCTCTTTGCGAGGTACTTCTGTGGCCTTTCCAGCTGCTGCAGATGTCTTGTGAGGTACATTCCAAAAGGGGCATTGTACTCTATAATGGGTCTAATGAGTGTTGAGTAGAGGGGAACAATGACCTCTTTTTTACTGGATGAGAACCCTTTTGTGATGAGGTGTGCCATGTAGAAGGATTTCCTGACTAATGTGGTGATGTGATTATCAAAGGAGAGACTACTGTCCACTTGGGTCCCAAGGTCTCTTATCACACATTTGGCATTAAGTAGACTGCCGCCTATGTGGTAGTTCATGGGTACAGAGTTTTTACCAAAAGGGATGACAATGCACTTTTTGGCATTGAGCTTGAGGCCATGGCTTTGACATCAGGCATCTGTCTCAGTGAGGCCCTTCTGTAGGATGTCCACATCATCTGGGGACTCGACTATGGCTCCTAATTTACAGTCATCTGTGAACTTCATTAGCCAGAGGCCTTTGGTGTTAGCCTGTACTTCAGAGAAGTAGATACCAAGCAGGAGAGGTCCCAGGACTGAACCCTGTGGTACTCCTCTTGTCACTGGTTTGAAGTCAGATTTGGAGTCTGCAACTTTTACAGTGTGGGTTCTGTCAGTGAGCCATTTGGCAACCCATCTTGTGATGTAGGGATTTATACCTAGTTTAGTGAGTTTAGCTATAATTCCAGAATGGGGGATGTGTCAAAAGCCTTGGCAAGGTCAAGATAGGTTGTGTGAACCACCTTACCCTTGTCTATGGCTTTGGTGACTGCCTCAAAGAAGTTAGTCAGATTCAGGAGGCATGATTTGCTTTTCACAAAACCGAACTTGGTGGGGTCCAGAGTTTGGAGGTTACCAATGTCTTTGTTTATGAGTTCCATGATGATACATTCCATGGCCTTGCAGACCAGGCTCATCAGGCTAATAGGGTGATAGTTCCCGGGATCAGTGGTGGCTCCCCCTTTGTGGAGTGGGATAACTGTTGCTGTGCACCATTCAGTGGGCACAAAGCCTGATGTGAGGCTATAATTTAACATGGTGCTTAGGTGGGAAGCTAGTTAATTCTGAAGTTCATGTAAAATGCAGCCTGGGATGTTCTCCAGTCCCATGAATGCTGTGTTTTTGGCTTTAGGGTGTGCAGCTTTTACCTGCATAGTTGTGATTAAAGGAACTCTGCATTCTTCCTGTATAGATATGGGCCCTTTAGGAGGTGAGAGGGGGGTAAAGTTAGCACTGAACCTATCTGCCAGGATGTTGGCAATATCAGTTGGTACTGTAATTTTCATGCCGTTGTGCTGTAACTCAGAGCAGATCTGGGTGTTGCCATTGAGATTCTTGACATAGCTATAGAATGCTTTGTGGTTGTCCTTAGAATCAGTGGTGATTTTGTTTTCGTAGCTAGCTTTGGAGGATCTTATAAGGGATCTCAGCTTCTTACGGAGGCTGACCAGGGAGCTCCTCCACTCATGGGATTTTACTCTCTTTTGCAACAGTTTCTTCCTTCTGTTTTTTTGGAGGATAGCGTCTTGGCTCTGTTTGGGATAGCACGATCCATGCACTCGTGTAAGTGCTTATAGAATGCATTTGTGCAGGATTCAGCAGTCGTAACTGTACTGTCCATCTGCATGGGTGTCATGAAGTTTGCCACTTCTGTCTTTAGAAGCATAAAGTTGGCTTTGCAGAAATTTTTACCATGGTTTCCTTAATGGGTGGTGGGATGTGGATATCTAGGGTGATTAGCTTATGGTCAGATCTGACCAACGAGGAGTTGACTTCAGGTGTGGAACACCGGTCACTCATGTTGACAATGACTAGGTCTAGGATATTGTTGCCCTGGTGGGGCTGTGGATAAGTTAATCCAGAGCATTGGAATTTATGAATTCCAGAAAGTGTTGAGCGAAGGAGTTGGTACATGAGTAGTTTTTGCAGTTAATGGTGGGGTAGTTGAAATTGCCCATTATTAGGGTGTTTGGTTGAACCCTAATATTTTCCAGTATATCAAGAAAAGAGGAGTGGGAATCCTGGGGCATGCTGGGGGATCTGTAGCAAGTTACAATTTGGATTGCAGTTTTGCCCAGAGTTAGTTGCACTTGGATAACCTCGGATGCATTATGCTGAGCAACTAGCCTGGAAGTGTGGATATCTTTAATGAATATGGACACACCTCCGCCTTTGGTGTTCTGGTCCAGGTTAGATGGCTGAAAAGTGTGGTATGAGTTATAGCCTGGTAATGCAGGGGTGATCTCTGGAGCCTTGAACCAGGTCTCAGTCACTTTCCAGACATCGATGTTCTCCATTTTAAGGAGTGCCTCAAGTACGTGCATTTTGAGATTTAGACTTCTAGCATTGAGTAGCATTACCTTCAGTTTTTGCTTGTCTGTTCCTGTTACGGTGGTCAATTTGTCATTTGAACCTTCCCTAAAAATGGCACTATAAGGGGTGGCAAGAGCCTTAGCTAGTATCCAGAATCCAGTGGTGACAGGTGCAGCCTATCTCTGGCAAAGCATCATGGCCTGTCGAACATGTCATCCCAGGCAGATACTGAATCCCCTTAGAATGACACCAGAAGTTTAGCCAATTGTTGAAGTCAATAATTTTGTCCTTGTACTGTGGTATCATTCTAGGTGATGGCAGGATGCTACTCAGGGCTAGGATCATACCTGCCTGGACTACAAGACTGGAGAGCTCTTCCATGTGTCTTTTCATGTAGTCCAGGGAAGTACATCTCAGGTTGTTCACACCAACATGGACAATGACAGAGTCATATTTGTACTTGCTGTGGCATGACCTGAGTGCATGTGGCAGATCCTGGCACCTGACAGGCAGCTGACAGTAACCTTCTTCTTGTTTAGCCTGGTGAGTGGGTCATCAGTGTGCCTGACTATATAGTCACCTATGACTAGTGTGTTGGGTACGTTGTTTTGCCTTATGGACTGTAGTTGAATTGCACACTGAGTCTGTGGGCTATGTGTCATTTGGGTTGTGTTGGGGGGGTGGAGGTTGCTTGTGTTTATGCTTTAGAGGTCTCTGTTGCTTGAGCAGATTGTTATTGAGAGTCTCTGTGAATGTTTTTGCATTTCTATGTGTGGATTTTGGTGGTGTAGGTTTAGTGGGAATATGTGACGAGTGTGGTGTGGTGCAAGTGTTTTCCTTCTTCTCTTGACTGTCAAGTTCAGTTTTGGTTGGAGAGAGCTTTACCTCCAGTTAGGCTAGATAAGTGCATCTCTTACAGGTTGTAATGTTGGGTGGTAGGAGGAGAGGGTTGTCTATGTACATGAGGCAATTGCTACATTGCCCCAAAATGCCCAGATTCATCAGATAGACAGGAGAGAACACTGGGAGCTGACCCTTGAACATGCCTGAATAAAAAACTAATTTCCTCTAGACAAGTGAGGAAAGTGAATACAAGAGCTGTTTTATCTAAGCAAGTGAGGAAAGTAAGTACAAAAACTGTTTTCCTCTAGGTAATGAGGACGGTTGAGTGCTGTAGTCATTTGTAGCTTATTTAGTGCTTACAACAAGTTCTGAACAAGTGCTGAGCATGAATAATCAAATTCAAGTACTAAAACTAAGAATCTGTATCTGGACTAGACTAATTAAAGGAAAGAAACAAGTGCAAATGCGGCCTTTTAAGTCAGAAAGTTGAGCAAGATGGAAAGATTGCCCAAACGGCCAATAACTACAATTTCTGGGCCAGAAACCACTCCTTATGAGGTAGATAGGTTACCTAGTGCTTACCACTCCCACTGATAAGCTAGCAGGCTTCCCTCCAACACAGAAAGGCTTGAGGGGCTCAGGAGCTTACAGATTGACCTGGATACAGCAAATCTGTATCTGGACTAGACTAGTTACAGGAACGGGGTGGGGACAAGTGCAAATGTGGGCTTTTAAATCAGAAAGATGAGAGAGAGAGACATGGAAAAACTGCCCAAATGGCCAATAACTACAATTTCTGGGCCAGAACCACTACTTATGTGGTAGATAGGTTACCTAGTGCTTACCACTCCCACTCATAAGCTAGAAGGCTTCCCTCCAACACAGAAAGGCTTGGGGGGCTCAGGAGCTTACAAACAGTCCTGAATACAGCAAATCTGTATCTGGACTACACTAGTTACAGGAACGGGGGGGGGACAAGTGCAAATGTGGGCTTTTAAATCAGAAACATGAGAGGGAGAGAGATGGAAAAACTGCCCAAATGGTCAATAATTACAATTTCTGGGCCAGAACTACTCCTTATGTGATAGATAGGTTACCTAGTGCTTACCACTCCCACTGATAAGCTAGAAAGCTTCCTTCCAACACAGAAAGGCTTGGGGGGCTCAGGAGCTTACAAACAATCCTGAATACAGCAAATCTGTACCTGGACTAGACTAGATACAGGAAGGGGGGAAACAAGTGCAAATGCAGGATTTTAAATCAGGACGTTGAGAGAGATGGAAAAACTGCCCAAACGGACAATAACTACAATTTCTGGGTCAGAAACCACTCCCTATGTGATCGATAGGTTACCTAGTGCTTACCACTCCCACTGATAAGCTAGAAGGCTTCTCTCCAGCACAGACAGGCTTGGGGGGCTCAGAAGCTTACAGACAGTCCTGGATATAGCAAATCTGTATCTGGACTAGACTAGTTACAGGAAAGGTAGGAAACAGGCTTATTTATTTATTTTGTTACAGTTAAGCAGAACACAGTGAGATTCTAGCAAAGTTTCTTTTTTTTTTTTTTTTGTAAATGAAAGGGTGAAAAGAGAAGCAGAATATAATTCAAGGTTAGGAAACTAAGTGGATTGGCCTTCTCAAATGTTTTTCTGTATTAGGTAGAATGAGCTAATGACACTAGACTGGAAGGAGTGTCCCAGATCAAATTTACAGTAGGGACAGGCAACTGCAAAGCCACCAAGTATAACAGCAAGACCATCCAACCTCCACCAGCCAGCAGCCAATCAACACATTCCTGCCAAAAAGGTAAAGAAAGGCTTCTGCTAATTCAAGATGGTCTTGGCATGTGCTCAGAACAACCACTGCAGAAACAAACAGGCCCAGAAACAGCAATTCTGAACTGGGACTATACTGCAGCTACTAGCCTACACTCTTTTAAACAGCAAACATTACAGTAATGTTTATCACGGCAGAAAACCAGCAATGAGCCACAAAATGAAAGTTTTTAAACAGATAAAGGAGCAAGGAGACACTACAGAATGCTTTTAACTGCAAACAAATTAGTTATATGATACAGTCCTTGGCAGGAAATCAGAACAAACAGGTGCTAAACAAGTAGAGAAAATTTCCAGTTAATGCCTTTCACACAGTGAAACTAGCTAAAAAGCTTTACAAACAGTGTGACAGTAAAAGCCTTATTTATCAAGCCCCGTAAGGCAGACAATTTTAGTTAAACCATGCAGATTAGTTAATAGCAATAAAATACAGTAAAAAGTATGCAGTAGGCAATAAAAAGTGCTATATATAAATTGCTAGAAGCAATAACAAGTAAAAATAAGCAAAAAAGCAGGATACTTATTGTTATATATCTCAGATCAAAGTTGTAGTCAATGCCCCTCCAGGAATGGAACCCATTCCTAAGTCAAAGTACAATTTAAGTTCATGAAATTAGTATTGCTTCAATCTTTGATGTCAGCCAAAAGTGCTCTTCACATTACCAGCAACGTGCCGAAGTAATGACTCCAATGTCTCCTTCTGCAATTCGTATGGGGTTACATGTATTGGTAACATATCTGAATACGACTGTAGATTTTTTTATAAGACCTGTTGCTCCTTCTATTTTTGGAACTGTTTAGTTATCGTTCTTCCACATTGCTCTCGTTTCTGCCTGCAGATCCTGATATTTTATGACTTTGTGTCTGTTTGTGCACAAGACACTGTAGTCACTGGGTGTGGTGAGTTCAATGATCAGTGCTACTTTTGTCTTCTTTTTATGGACCACTATATCTGGTTTTCTAGCATCTATCTTGTGAACTGTTGGTAATGGGTGAGCCCATGTGATGTAAACTTCATCATTTTCCATCATGCTTTGTTGCTTATGTTTTCAGTGTTTTTCAGCCACTTCAGTATCATAATGTTTGCACAATCCCCAGTGCAACAGTCTTGCCACATTATTATGCCTTTCAGTATATAGTCCTTCTGCCATTAGTATGTTACAACCAGCAACAAGGTGTGCAACTGTTTCCAATTTAGTTTTACAAAACCTACATTTGTCCCGGCCCCCTTCAATAAAACACATCACACCAAATGACGTTTTGACGACCTTTATTAAACTTCCATAACATGGCTTTGATAACCAATATTGTTAATTACAACTGAATATAGTACAGCTGATTTTAATCACAGCACAAACATCCCTGTAATGTTAATCAGGACAGTGTGACTTTACTCATCCTGACCCAGTAAGCAGCGTCCATACCTCTACTCACTTACTTTAGTAATAAAGCAATGTCCAACAACTCACTTCATATACCATTTATTGAATTACAAATCCCACCAAGTCCTTTACTTATTAAGCAGCATCCAACTCACTTCATATACCATTTATTGAATTACATATCCCACCAAGTCCTTTACATATGAAGCAGCGTCCAACAAGTCACTTCATATACCATTTACTGAATTAGCCCTCCAACCAAATAAGCAGCGTCCTTACCTCTGCTCACTTATATTGACTACCTATTGCCTCCAACTGCTCACTTTCCTTTCCCAACTTATTGAAATAAACATCCACACACCAGAGGGGGAACAGAAGAGGGCAAACTTGTCCCTTTTCTCCGCCCTACCCAGACTGCTAAATAACCACACCCCACCAATCCACTAAAGGACAAGGAGGGAGGGTGGGCAGCAAGTTCATGCCAAAATGTGACTCCTTATTCAGCTGGTCTTGCCTAAGCCCCATAAGCCCCTCCCACACCTTACCTCATTTCCTCCCAAACAACCTTCCTTCCATTTAACCCTTTCATCCCCACACCCTATTACCTCTCACTGATCATATTTGTCTAACCCCTACTGAAGATGTCCCTGGACAAATTGGTTTGTTGCCAAACTTCATTTGTCCCTGTCCCCATCAATAAAACACATCACACCAAATAACATTTGATGACCTTTATTAAACTTCCATAACATGGCTTTGATAACCAATTTTGTTAATTGCAACTGAACATAGTACAGCCAATTTTAATCACAGCACAAACATCCCTGTAATGATAATCAGGACAGTGTTACTTTACTCATCCTGACCCAATAAGCAGCATCCATACCTCTACTCACTTACTTTAGTTATGAAGCAATGCCCAACAACTCACTTCATATACCATTTATTGAATTACACATCAAACCACGTCCTTTACTTATGAAGCAGCATGCAACAACTCACTTCATATACCATTTATTGAATTACACATCCCACCAAGTCCTTTACTTATGAAGCAGCGTCCAACAACTCACTTCATATACCATTTACTGAATTACCCCTCCATCCAAATAAGCAGTGTCCTTACCTCCGCTCATTTATATTGACTACTCATTGCCTCCAACTGCTCACTTTCCTTTCCCAACTTATTGAAATAAACATCCACACACCAGAACAGAAGAGGGCAAACCTGCTCCTCTTCTCCACCCACCAGCCTGACCAGGCTGTTCCCCCTCACTCTTACCAAAATTTTCAACAACCTAACAACTAACTCAAGCATCATTCGGTGTACCTGTCCACTGTAGACCAAACTGGATCCCCGTCAACCAAAAACCCTGTTATATAATTAACCAAAACACCAGTTGACTAAACGGTTAAAATACTCTAATAATCCTTCCTGCCATCCCAACCACCAAACCAACCCCCCAAATTATACCCCCCCAACCTCCACACCTCTAGTCACAAAACCCAATGAACCCCCTTCCCCTCTTTACAATGCTTTGCCCAGCCCTTCACTTAACCAAAAATGGGAACCCGATCATATACATCCTACTGACTACCAGCCCCCCCAGATGCCACCTCCAATCAAAGTAGCCCTGGCCACTTGACGCCTCTGCTTAACCTTTCCACAGAAAGGTCATCCCATCTAACATGCCCCCAGAATCCAATCCATAATAACTACATCATGACTCCACCCCACCTATGGACAATTCCAAAATTCCCTAAACAACCCCATCTACCCCCTGTACTCTGCCCTTCACTCACCTCAGCCTCAGTTGCTTCCATACTACTCCCTACCGCAACAAGCCTGCCATGTCTTAATGAGCACCTTACAGTAGTTCACCTGAGCCCTTCTTGTTCACCACTCTAGCCAAGCAGCATCCATCACCTTCAGGTCACTGATGTGACACACCTACTTTTATGACCTCACTGCCCATCATCATTCCAGCTACTGGCACAATGTCCACTGTGTGCTCATCCTTCATCATTGATCTGTAAAAGAAAAGAAACTGTTAATGCTCTGCCATAAACCAAAATCTTAACATTGAGTGCTATCGAGGGGACCCACCTCCATATTTCCCCCATCAACTCTTTCCAATGTAAGAGAGAGTTAGGGATCCCCTTCCACCCCCCTCTTTTTTTTAATATATATAGCCTGCTTAACCTACCCAGTTGAAACTGTTAATATGCCATAATAAGCCATTAGTATGTGTACCAAATTCCTTAGCTTGCAAGCAATGGCACAAGTGAAAATCTCTAGCAACACACATACCTCTCGACCTCCAAGCCCAGGTAATGTGGCCAAAGCCCATACTTCTCATCCTCTTAGAGCAGTAAGTGTTCACAAGCCATAAATAAAATAAGGGCTAAGGTATCCTCTGAATGGTGTAAAGTGAAAAACTCAAATGTCTGTCATTATTTTCTAATGTCAGTCTTTAATGCTTAGCCACTAATTCCCAAACCCAGAACTGTATGAAAACAAACCCAGATATGAAGCAAGATCTGAACATTCTATGAAAATCCATACAGTTGAAAGGTATGACAATGCCTCAATAAGGACAGCTTTTAAGTCCCCCCCCCCCATTTGTTTACCCACCCTTCCTTCCACTTTCTCTTTGTAATATTGAAGTTTCTTATGGGGTATGAAAGCCGAAACAAAAATGGCAAACCCATTTTCTGAATGCGACTCTCCCTGATTTTCCCTAAGCCCACCATGTTTATGCAAATGGCCCAAACATTGAGTAGAAACCCCAGTGATGCTGCAGCCATGTCACAGTTGAATGGCATGTACGTAACCCCAGCTCTTACCCTACTGATGCCTCTGGTGCACCAACTGAATTCCACATGCACAGCCAATAAAATTCTCTACTGTCCATCACTCCTTGATTCAACATTATCCTTTAATGCAATAAAACCATATCTGGGTAAAGCCAGAAGAATGGGAGAGGGAGTGACAAACATCCAGATAGAGACAACATGAAAATATTGCTTCCCAAACCTGGAAAGGTGGTAGAATAACAGAAGTGCACTCAAGTCACCCACAAGCATGACTTCAACCTGGTCTATGACATCAATAGAACTTATTACCAGGACAGATTTGTGTCCCAGAGATTCCCCAATCTGTGGAATCACTTCCTTCTCCACATCAGAGTCCCTCATTATCCCCCCATAACAAACTACACATACAATTATTTCGGGTATGGGCACATAGCCTGTCAATATATCAAAAGGGGGTTAGTCCCATAAGAAAACCAAGTGGCTCTACAATGTATCTAAGCTAGTGTTTAACTGGGCAATGGAAAGTCATCATAACCTTCGCCCAATGGCCATTAAAGGTGGACCATATATGTACCCTTGACAGGCAGTCTTCCTGGGCACATACTGCACATACTCTCCACCCTCCCTCGACAAAACTCCAAACTTTCAAATCTACTAAATATTCTGCTCACCAAATCCCTAGTCCAAATGCATTTAGTCTTTAGAAATCATGTATGAAGGCACTGCATGTAATTTCTCTGTGGGCCTTTTTTGTAAAATCTTTATTGCTATTAAAGAAAAATTCTGTCTCTGCAAAACACACACAAACACACACACATACAAAAATTACACCATCACACCTTCCCCTAGGAGTCCCACGCATGTCACCATGCAGCGACTGCCCTCATGGGTCCCCACCTCCTAGCACAGAAATCTAATATAGGTCTTACCAACTACAACTAACTTGCCACACCTCATCACCTCACTGCTTACCTCAGCTATTCTGTACTACTCAAATACTCCCCTATCAGGAACTACTATCCTACAAACTGTTTCTCACGCAATGACATATCTCCCAAATAGTATTATTTTCCAGATTCCATTCCTTCATTTTTATGCTTTGTACTACCAATAGGGAATTCAAAGTTTTGTTATCTATATACCAAGCTTGCTCAAATCAAACTAAGGTATGAAAAATCTCCTTGACTGTACATATGCCACTGTATAGAAATTTTCTGTCATTCGTGGATTATGTGTTGTCATATAAAGACATGGAGCTCTGATTGTACATATGCCTCTGTACAGAAATTTTTTTGTCATTTGTTGCATTTGTACTGTTATGTTATGGAGATTTTCTCCCCGGGCCTCCGCTGTAAATGGACCTTGTTCCAGTCGTACTTTCCCAGTAAACAAATGTAAAATAAATAAAAATAAAAAATAAAAGTCGCTAGACTAAGAAATTTGCCATAATATGAATCTTCAAAGGGGTATGAAGTCTGACAGTCTCTAATGAGTTCCCAACAACTTGGCAGAAACTATTTTATGTAAAGCTGATGAAGAGTCTGAGGGAAAGCATACCTCTCAAACCCTTAAGGTCAGAAATCCAGACAGAACCTGACAACTTAGAAGCACAAAAACCCCAGAACAGATCCAGATTTAAATAGTGTTCTAAGGAACTTCTGAAAGGTTTTAGAGTAAGCAGGTTTGTGGTAATTTTTTTTTTTTTTTGGAAAAGGCCAAAGTCTGAAACTCAGCTGTCGTTTATGGACTGCAGCCCTCAGATTGGCCCAGTGATTTGCCATAAAATCACAAACTTTATGAGGAATAACCAGAAGCATAAGATGAAATTAATATCCTGCAAAATCTGCATCAGTTAAACAGTATGAGGTAACGGTAGATCTTCAGACGAACGTCGGTGCAGTCGAGAAAATGGCACATTCCCCATAACAGGTTTGCCAGTAACATACATTTTAGAAAGGTATAACTGCAGCTTCAACCAGATAACTCAACTGTCAGGCACACCTGGCAGCTACCCGCCAAAACCCAACCAACACTCAACCCGCACTGCCTACAGCCCAAAGGACAAGCTCTGTAACCATAAACTCAGACCAGACTGATGAAAAGATGGGGACAAGGACCCAAACAAGGGACACAAAGGATACGAAGAAAAAAAAACACAACTGTATGACAACTTAGCAACCTCAACACTGACACTGAAATCATCCAAGTGATTAGCCAAAAATTCACAAATTCTATGAAGTACAGACTAACAATATGAGGAAACGCTGTACGACTCAAGTAGAAACCTGCCTCATCCTCCTGGAATTTATCAGCAATGCACACTGCAATGAATGAAGCAAAGCAGGACAGTGGACACCCCTTCCACTAAGTGGACTAGAAGGTAACAGTACAATATTCCTGTCCAGCCATACCCACCATTTTGCCCTGCCAAATTAACCTCCATCATTTTGCCCTGCCAAATTAACTTCCCCCATAACACACCTTAATTAAAATGCACATGTAATACTGTTATCCCTGTTATAATAATGAAACAGGAAGCTTCATTCAGACCTATTTGGGCTTAAAACTAAAAAGTCAGATTGAGCAGGCAGTTAAGTGACAGGGAGCATTTTTCATGGGCAGACCCAATCCATGAAACACACAGTGCATCCGCCTTTCCCACAGCAATCATAACCGCGGCAAAATCACTTTCATTCAATTAAATTTATTAACTTCCTCAGATAAAGAACCTTACTCCAAACTGTATTTCATACCCCAAATACACCCCCTGAAAATCCTGTCATTTCCTTTGATGTGTTACCTCTGCACACAAACAAAGTGCACACGCTTACATAAATTAACTTAAAGTACCTACTTTCATTTTGGCTGGTTCGTTTTTGGCATTTTGACTGGCCCCATACCTCTCAACTTCACAGCTCATGCAATCAGAACAAAACCTAAAACCATGAGGAACAACACCCTAAGACTCCAGGCTAGATTTTACCTATAGCTCTTACCAGCTGAAAAGATTGCTGGAATGACCATATTTGTGTTTGCATGCATCTTCTGTAGGATATCAAGCCCAGAAATCACATACAGTCTTACTTAATTCCTTCAATCCTTAGTGATGATCCCAAAAACCCTAAATTTATGCACAATAGACTAAACTATGAGGCAAATGAGGACATTCTGCGACAATCTGGAGAGACACACCTTGCAAGAGCAGGAACAACAGCATGGAACCCCTTACCTTGTCCATCCCTATCACTACCACTGATCAATCATAAGACAGAATGGGCTTGAAATTGTGGTAGCAGCTAAAGCTCCCCTCATCCCAACTCACTCCAAGAAAATGAACTGCAAAACTAATTCCTTTATTAGGATCTTTCATTTTTTTTTTTTTTAGAAACAACCCAATTGCCATGCAAAATGACAAGGTCCCCGCTCCCACCCCAGAAAGGAAAGCCACCCTAGATGCAAGCTCCGGTTTCACCCCACCATGCCAGTCACCCAGGAATGCAGCAACACAACCAGCGATGCAAGCCCACAGCAACTGTCCACAGACCCCAGCCACCAGAACAAACCTCTGAAAGCCTAGTATCTGTTGCAAACTGGCCTGAAGGCAAAGCAGCAAAATGCCCAGGGCTAGGCAGCCATGTCACCTCAATAAGGAAAAACGATGAAAGGGCTTGCAAATTCCACCAGCCTGATGTGGACAGTGGCTGACAGATCATCATTATGCTAAGGGTACACTCTAATTTTGGTAATAATATGGTTTTGTTCACCCTATTCCTAGCTCTACAATCCATGGAAAATCTCCCACTTTTGTGCAAGCAATCAAGGACACAACCAACAATGATGCATCCACATAGTTTAGCACCCCACCCCCCCAAAAAAGCACCAGACTGTAATGAAATAAAGGTCATGCTCAGGATACAGTTAACTAGGCCAAACTGCTACCTGGTGCTACTGCAGCTACCGGTTTCAATGGGGGGGGGGTGAAAACAATAATTAACCAGGCCCTACCTTAATCCTCCCCTATGGCCGTTATCGCCACCCACACATGTGCAACTGACAACAGTTCCTTGCGGGGAAACTCTCAACCCACGAAACAGGCACCCACTCTCCTTAAGAAACAAAGCAACAGCAACACTCGTCCATTCACCACTACACCATCACCAAACTAGAATGCCAGCACAAACCAGAAGCAAGCAAAGCTAACCAAGCACAGATCCCAACATCCACACAACAAAATCGCCAACAAGCTTACAAAGATGAAGACTTGATACCCCACAACAGAAAACCTCCAAGCAAAAGATCGCATCCCACACAGCTTACTCTAAAAGACTCAGTGGAGGGCATATTAATACTAAAGCAAGCATTTGGTAATAAGATAATTAATATAATTAAACTAGCAGCCAACAAGTCACACCGAACATTAAACATCTGCACCCTAAAACCCATGTTAACAAGTATCACCCACCTCTTTCATACAGAACCATTCCCAGGCCTACCTGACCACAACAGTACCCACAGCTCGTCTGGGACGTATAACCTGCCATAGCAAGTTCATGCCAAAATGAGACTCCTTATCCAGCTGGTCTTGCCTAAGCCCCATAAGCCCCTCCCACCCCTTACCTCATTTTCTCTCAGTCAACCCTCCTTCCATTTAACCCTTTCAACCCCCACCCTCTTACCTCTCACTGATCATATTTGTCTAACCCCTACTGAAGATGTCCCTGGACAAATTGGTTTGTTGCCAAACCTCATTTGCCTGTTTCTCCAACATGTTCAATGGACTTTGTAAACCAGTGTGTACGTAGCCTCTGTCTTGGGCCACCAATATTAACCTTTCATCTGTTGGTTTGAATTTGCCTCTCCTTAACCATTCCTGCATTTGTTCCTGATCAACAAGAGGTTCTTACAGAAGTTTTCTATACTTGCAGCTATATTTATGCATTTTCCACATTTCTTGCTTTCTCATCTGGTCCTTCACCTTATATTCTTTCTTTTGTTTTTTTGGCACATTCAGTTGCTGCCTGATTTTTATCTACGTGTGGTTTGATTTCCATTCCTGCTTGATGCCGATATTCTTCTGCTAGAGTAAGCAGAGAAGTCATCTTAGATTTATTCTTCTCATGTTACAAAATTTTCACTATGTTTGGGTCTTGTGAGATCAGCAGATATGTGTGGCTTCGGGTTCATATTAAAAGCTTAAAGGTCCTGTTCAGCAAATATGAAAAGAGTGGCACATATTGCGCGAACCATGAAAACAGCGAACATTCAAAACCGGGAAATTCGAAATGTCGATTTGTCATAGTTGGCCCATCTGCGGTATAGCTCTGTAAGGTAAGTGTGCGATAGCTATGGACCTTAGGGTTAGGGTGCGGGTTAAGGTAAGTGGATAGATAGGTAATGTATGTAAGGTTAAATGTAGGGTTAGAAGTACGGTTTTGTTAAGTGTATGTGTGTGGATTATTTATTTTGTTTGGTGTATCTCTGTAGGGTAAGTGTGCGAAAGTTACGGACCTTAGGGTTAGGGTGCGGGTTAAGGTAAGTGCATAGATATAGTGTATGTATGTGGTTTATTTATTTTGTTTGGGTAGGTAGTATGTCGCGGGCGGTGGAGTTGGCCGAGTATGATGATTCGTGATTTTAAATTTTGTGGTTTACGGTGTTCGGTGTATTCGCGGTTCGGTGAATATGTGTTGCTCTTTTTGTATTCGCGGAACAGGACCTTTGAGCTTATAATATGAACCCATGACTTCCCACGATTGCAGCTCTATACATGTAATCAACTTCAAGGAGGCCCATCCCTCCTTCGGAACGGGGTATATATAATCTTGGTACACACTGATTTTTATAAATCATTTGGTGAGCATGAATAATCCATCTAGTTTTCCTGTCTAATCTATCCAACACGTTTTGGGGCCAGTCAGTCACTCCAAAACTGTAAGTTAGGACAGGAAGAGCAAATTGATTTATAGCTTGGATTTTGTTCCTGAATGTTAATGCTGTTTTCAGGAATAATTTAAGTCTTCTAAAGTATTCCTTACTAAGTTTTATTCACATTTGTTCATGTTTTATTGCTGATCCTTCATCATTTCCCAAATATTTATATACTCCCTCTTGTTCAAGTTTTTTATATCACATTCATGTCCCAAACTGATGTTTTCCTGGTGCTGCAGTTTTCCTGCTTTAAAGGTTGCTTTTGCACATTTATCAAGACCAAATGACATTCTTATATCATCTGAAAAAGTTTGGTCAACTTGCAGATTTACTTTCAGTTCCTCATCTGATGAGCTATACAGTTTTAAATCATTGACAAAGAGAATATGTGAAGTATTTACACTGTTGTTTTCTAGGAGCCAAATTATAGCCATGGCCTAAGCTGTTAAGTAGACAGCTTAATGGGTTAAGGGCAAGGCAGAATAGCAGTGGTGACAGAGAGTCACCCTGGAATATCCCCCTTTGAATATTTATCCCTGGGATAATAATTTGTCCTTTATCATGGCTTAATTGCAAAGTGGTTTGTCACTGTTTCATGTTCACTGTAATGTAGTCAATCAGTGTAGGGTGTATCATATACATTTTTAAGCACTCTTTTACCCATGAATGTGGGATACTATCAAATGCTTTTTTGTAGTCAAACCATGCTATACTTAGATTCCCCTTTTTACAGTTCTCTACTATGACTTTGTTTAACAACAAATGATCCTTTGTTTCATATGACTTTCTTTTATTGCCCTTTTGTTCTACTGCCATAATTGAGTTTTCCTCTAAATGACTATAAACTCTATTGGCATCAGTTCCTGTGTATAGTTTAGACATCATCGGAAGGCAAATAATTGGTCTCTAATTTTTTGTGTAGCTTGCAGGTTCACTCTTAAGTAAGAGCATTGTTTTTCCTGTTGTTAGCCAGGTTAGTGTCTGTTCGGGGTGCGCATATAAATAGTTGTTAAGCATGGTTAAATCTTTGTAAAAAGATGTTAATACTTTTAACCAAAAGTTAGGTACTGCATCTGGGGTGTTCCAGTTAGAGGCTTTTCTTAACTTTGTTTCAATCTCTCTGGCTATTACTTCACCCCATTTCATATCCTGTACATTTGAACTTTTTATTCTTTCTTTTACTTCTTCTATCCATTTAGCATCTTTGTTATGCTCCACAGGATCTTCAGAGATACTTCTCCAAAATGTATCTATTTTTTCTTTTTTTGTTCAGTGCTAGATGAATGATGGACTGTTACCTGCAGCAATATCTATTGATATGACCAGGACATTCAATACAGTCAGTCATGAGCTCTTATTAAAGAAACTCTATACATTCAGTTTTGTAGATAACACAATAACATGGTTCTGTAGCTACCTACAGGACAGAACTTTTAAAATATATTATAATGGCAGGTTTAATGACAGCAGTTTTTTCAGGACTGGTGTTCCACAAGGTCTGTGATAGGCTTACCACATTTTTTTCTCTTTTTATTAATCATGTTACCTTAGATAACCTTAACGTCAATCTAATTATGTATGCAGATGTTATCCTTATGAGTGAATCCAGAAAAACTCATCCAAACCCAGAAATGCAGCTACAAACTAAGTGCACAGAATTGTCTAACTGGCTCTACAACAATAACATTTCATTAATTAAATGTTAATAAAATAATGTCATGTTGTTTGCTACCCCCCCCCCAAAAAAAAACAACCCTTAAAGATCTGAAAGCAAATAATATACCTAACACAACACAGTAGAAATATCAGCCTCACAAATAATCCCTCACTCATCTTCTCAATATATACTGATATGATCATATCTAAAGTGCTCCCCAACTTAAAATTTACCATTAAATATCAGCCAGTGCCATTAATGTCTTAATCCCCAAACTCAAATATGATTTGCATTTACTTTCTTACACTCCAATCCTAATATACATAAAGTGCTAATTACAGAAAACAAGATAATTCACTTTGTCCTCTTAGCAGATATAAACAACGTCACTGCATCCTACTGCAAGGATTTAATTGGTTGCCCATTACTCAAAGAGCCACCACCTTCTATACTACCTAGGTATTCAAAATTCTTAACCTAGGCTATTGTACTCCACTAAAAAGAATTCTATTCACCCAAGATCAAACCTACATACTTAGGTTTATGCTACCCAGTATTCAAAGTTTTTATCTAGGCTATTGTACCACACTAAAAAGAATTCACTTCACCTAAGATCAAACCTACAAATTTAAGAGCAGCCAAAATTACTTTTCCACTCTAGCCTATCCTGAATTCAAAACCACAACTTAAGAAACAGCATTCTCTAGAACAGGACCTGCCATATGGAATTATCTGTTTACAGATGTCAAGAACATCATAAGAACATAAGCGGTATTTTAGGGTGCCTTTATTTTACACCTCCAGGAGGAAACTGACTGCACCTGCCTTTGTGATGCTAGTTAACTCATTACAGCCAAGTGTGCCTCCAGGCATTTCTGCAGTTACCTCCTACTGCACCTGTAGGTGTCAAATATTGTTTGTTCATATTTGCATTAATAATTGTAAAACCATGCTACATACAAGATATCAGAATATTTTATCTTGAAGCATACATGACAGCAAACACAATTGTATTAATATTTGACCTCTGTGTAATGCAGCTAAAGAGATATTGAATATTATTTGTATACTGTTTATATGTATTGTAATAATTTTCATATTTCTCTAAATATCTCAACATTCAGGTAACGCAGACAGAACTGCATCACCTCACATGAAAACTCACAGCTATATGAAGAAAATACTACTGGAAGTATGTGTCTTGCTTGAATGGTTACTGAGACCACAATCTGTTTATACAACATTACAAATATTCACTGCCATTATTTTGGCTTATAAAATCCAGTTTACAGCATTGTACTGAATGAATGCCACTAATGTAATGAGTAATTTATCCTGAATAGTTTGCCATTTACAGTTTTCTAGAACACTTATGGTTCCAAAGATATGAATATTAGTTTGAATTGTAAGGTGATACCTTTATTTTTTTAAAGGCTGAAGCAACACCCACTTGAGTTAAAGGTACACACTCAAAAGAGCTATACTGGAGGGAATGAGTTAAACTCAGTGGTGCACATAATATTCATTAGAATATCAATAAGTATAAAACTACACTAATATAAATATCTATTTACATATATTGTGTATACTTACTTATGTTTCTTGAACACTTTAGATTCTTCATATTGCTGTATGGGTCTATGTCAGATGATCGATTTTTGGGAAACTCAAAAAAAATCAAAGAGACCATAAGACTGAGTGTCCGAAAACTCAAACATCAAAAAAAAAAAAAAAAAAAAAAGCAAAATAAAACAAAACACCAGAATCTAACTTTTTTGCATTTTTGCAGGAGAGTAAGCACCCCTGCACCCCCACACCCCGTGCAAGTTATATATACCAGCTCTGAGATCGCACTACAGTGAGAAAAAGGTACATTTCCTGATCCTCACTGTACCACGATCTCCATTTGAAAGCTTCACGTTTTCAAAAACTCGATCATATGGCCTTGACCATATGGAGTTTGAGTTTCTGAAAACTTGATCAGCTGATAGGGACCTTCCTGTATATATGCACTGCAATACATTATTGTAATTGTACTGCAACATTTCAGTCATGACTGAAAAGGATCAGTAGACCAGTGCACCTACCCAGTTAACAAGTTAAAATAAAATAAAATAAAGCCAGCCTTGAAAGCCCAGTGAGTTATGTGAAGTGGTACAGTAAAAATGTCATAGTATTTGAAGAATCTGTTGTGCATAAAACAGATAATTAATGGATCCATAAGAAAATTGAGGCAGTTCTTTGTCTGTCTGGCCACAATTAAGGAAATCTGGGTGGTGCAGTAGTAAGTGATGTGCACCTTTACCTCACAGCAAAAGGTTCTCTGGTTTGATTCTCAGCTGGGGTGCCCTCTGTGTGGAGTCTGCATGTACTCCCTGTATACATGTGGGTTTCCTCTGGGTGCTCCGGTTTCCACCCATATTCCAAAGACATATGACAGGAGTGTTTCTCCCTGGGCCTCTGCTGAGAATGGGCTCTGTCCCTGTTGGATTTTCCTGGTAAACAAATGTTAAGTAAATCTAAATTTTATACATATATATATATATATATATATATATATATATATATATATATATACACACACACACACACACACACACACACACACACACACACACACACACACATATTCACAGACACACACACACATATATAAACATACATATACCTATATATATATATATATATATATATATATATACACACACACACACACACACACACATATATATATATATATATATATATATATATATATATATACACATACACACAGACACACATATATATGCATACATATACCTATATATATATATATATATATATATATATAAAACTATATATAGTTACAAGGATGACACTTCCATTTGGTTGTAGTCTTCACATTCAAACTTACAAACCTGCGAACCTCAAGACTCACAGCTCTGTCAGTTAGGTATATCACTTTGTGTGTGTATGTGTGTGTGTGTGTGTGTGTGTGTGTGTGTGTGTGTGTGTGTGTGTGCATGTGTGCATGTGTGCGTGTGTGTGTGTGTGTGTGTGTGTGTGTGTGTGTGTGTGTGTGTGTGTGTGTGTGTGTGTGTCTGTGTGGAGAGTTCCTGTCTGTGTGTGACCAGGTAACACCTGCACTACTTACTTTGTAGTGCAGGTAGGCAGGGCACTCAACTGAATATGCCTGACTATGAATCGCAAATAGCAGCCGCACAAATGAGTCCAAAAATCATAAAATGGCAGAGCAATACAACTTATCACATCAATGCAGTGTGAGTTCTGCTGCCATTGTATTTTTAGTGAGTCCCAGCCTTGGTTTTGAATGCTGTCCTGTCTTTTAAATGGCATTTTAAGAAAAAACACCTTTCTACAAAAACTGCTGCTGTTGACACATGAAGATGTCATTTTTTTAAATGCATTTATTAAATTATCATTTAAGACATTTTTATACATTAACAGTAAACAAACCATATTAACAATCTTTTCCATTTACACACATTTTACATTACATTTTCTTTCTTTATGACAACTGTTTTTCAGTGCAGCTTACATAAATTGTTCGATTCTTGCCTACCCTGAAACCTTATTTCTCCTCCTGATCACTATTCCGCATGTACTTTTCCCACAAATTCCATTTATTTCTATATAAGGCTGCTCCTTATATTGCCTAAAGATCCCTCTTTCAGTTTTTTATTTCTTTTACAATATTCAGTTCATCAAATACAGTTGGTTTAGATATTGATTTTCATTTTTTTAGTAATTGCTTTTTTGGCAGCCAACAGAATTAAACTTAATAAGGCCTTACTATGTTTTAGACAATTCAGATCCTTTGTCCCAGCTCAAAAGAATCATTCCTTGGTTACAGCCATTTACTCCCATGATATTTCTGACAGAATACTCTGTAGATTTTTTTTTTAAATATTTTCTTTAAAATGTAAATGTGCAATGGACCACGTTGTCTGAGTGCAATATATGCTATACATTGAAAAATGCTGTCCTAGAGAGTAAAAGATAGGTAAAGCATATCTAGCTGTGATGACTTTTCCCTTTTGCAGCCAGAGCTCAGAGTAACATGTTTAATTTATACCACCATGACATTTCATCGTCTATAAGTATAACAACAGCTAGAAACATTCTATTATTGAAACATTTTATGATTTATTAACTGGTCTAATCAGAATAAGGGACTGTCTCTGCTTGATGGAAAAGTCAGTTTTGTTTCTTGACAAGTTACTGGTACATATACCTGTCAACCTGTTAGCTCAAGAAGTCTGACAAAAGTCTAAAATAAATGGGGGGAGCGGCAAAGACCAAAAATAGGGACAGATTTTAAGAATTAATGTTATAAACTAAAAAAAATGAAAACAGATTTTGTGTTAGCCTGCATTTTTGAAAGATATAAAGTCTGAAATTCAAATGTATGTTATTATTTATTGATTTTAGTACTCAGTGATTTGCCAGAAAACCACAAATTTTATGAAGAGCAGTCCAAAAATATAAGGCATAAATCTGGACATTCTACAGAAATCTGGACAGCTGAGAGATATGAGGGTGCAGTTTCCAACTGCAGTTTATCTTGTTGAGTTAGACTGTGATTACACGAACAAATAGGAAAGCGGTTGTCTGTGATTATAGGTAGTTTACTAATGCTGTTAGTAGATTCAATAAGAGATTATTGTCTCCCCTACATATTGATTATCCTGGAAATTAGCTTGACAAGGAAAAATTACACAGCAGTTGAATAGAATGTGGCGCATAAAGTGCCCCTGTGGCTAATATATTGGGTCAGATTTTAATGGAGGGATATATCAAATCAGCTTCTGTTTGTAAAATATACACAGCTTTATGAGATCCCATCAGTACCATACTATAATTGCTTTGTGATAAAAATGATATATAGGGAGGACTCACTTTAAAGGGACAGAAAAGGACTTTCTATTAATTTGTCCTGGTATAACCTCTAGCTCCCTCCTACAACTCTTTTTTCACTATGCCAGATGGCACACATTTAGCCAAGCCTACCCAACTGGTGCACTTTGTGTCTTATGCTAGACCAGTGCGTCAATGAAAAGAAGCTGAAAAAGCCTGTAGCACTACATGGGGTGAATGTACAACCCTACTGCTGACTATGTTTTCTGACAGTTCTTATACCCTAAATCATTCCTGTCTCGTAAGCCGACATACTCTGGTTCCTTCTTATGATAGCTGGAAAGTATATTTCAAAGTTATGAAGGAGGGTAGACCATCCAGTTGAAGCTGAATGAGAGGCAGTAGTTAAGAAACACTACTTACAAGAAATGCAGTTAACATAGTAAGAAAGCCTAGAGTTCTGAAGGAAGTTTGGGTTGTGAGACTCTAGGTAGTGTCATGCTGGATTTCAGGGCGAAGACGAGAATCTTGCATGCCACATTCAAACTTACTTGTGTGGTTATGGGAAAAGAAGCCAGAAAGAAGGAAATATCAGATTACAGTGAATTTTTACAGGGTGAATTTAGTACAACAGAGGCTTCTTTACTGATGTGATAAAATTTTCTAATCACGATTATAATTTATACAAATCAGAAAAGGTGAGTATTTTTCCTGGCTTGCAGAGTAAAACGTGCATAGAAAGCTTGAGAAAACATGACACACATTTCTTTGAAGCTACAAACAAAAGTGGCAATGAAGTGTGTAAAATGATTAAGCAGAGTTGCTCAGCAATTCTTGAAATGAAAGTGATTATTTCCTGATTATTAAAATAAAAGCAGCAGCACAGAGAGTGGGAATTAGGTCATTGCAATTAAGGGCCTGTACAAAGCCAGACTAGGTTAACTGCTGTTTATTTGGACAGTTTAAGCTAGACTACGAAGGTTGGTGAAACCCCACTGATTCAACTAGGGAGAAGCTAATGATATAGATTCATGATGAAAGCATTTTATTTCAAGATAGCTACAAGGCATATGAAATGCAAAAATACCTGTATCCACAGCTTTCCCACTGCCAGCTCTTCTCTGCAGAGCCCCCATTCTCATCAATCTTCAGGCTACTCAAGCGAACCTACTTAAGCAGCGTTATGACAAGATGGCTACCTGCCACATAGGCCACATCGTTGCTTAGCCTTAAAACAACTCCTCTGGTTAGAACTCCATCACTTTTTGTCTTACTCCCAGCTGATTTTCACACATACTCATACCCACAGCACTAAAAAAAAAAGCTTGATTAATATTTTTCTTCAGTATATACCAAATACAAACCTACATTCAAGTGATAAAAAACTTAAGTGTGGTCAAATCCAACAATTCGGCAGACAACTTACTTTTCTCATGTCACATCTCCAAAATATGGAATAGCATTCCACTCCATCTAAAACATTATACTTAAATCCTTTAAACAGAATCTAAAACAACATCAAATGGATACCTGGGCTTGCTCTTACTTCACCCCCCACCCCCCAGCTAGATTACTCTTCTGTCTCTCTCAATAGTTCTTAAGTGTATCTGCTCTACATCTGTTATCCTTGGACCTGCTCTTACTCTACCCCCCCACTTACAATAAAATATGTCTTTCCCTAATACTACCATACCTATATCTTTCCAACATAACTAGTATCAAGTGAGCCAAATATGTAAAATTAACCATTGCATCTTTGTTCTTTCCCTTCTATGTCTAACTCAGCGGGTCTATATTACATCGTCGAACTCACAGGAGTTTGAATGATGTAATATCGAACCATGAAGTTCAAAACCCAAGAATTACGAAAACACAGAACAGTGATTTTTTTCCCAGGGGAAAAAAATCGCTGTTCCGGTACAAAAAAACCCACTTACACTTGAAACTTAAGCTAATGTGGGGGCTTCACCCCCACATCCCCAGTGTGGGGGGCTGTGTCCACCACACCCCCCTACTTAAATATACCAACTCCAAGATTGCACCACAGTAGAGGAAATTGCAAAGCCTCAAAAACAGCCCACCAATTTTTTTCAACGTCAATATTACAACGTTCGGACTCCTGTGAGTTCGACGTTGTAATATAGACCCTAACTCAACTATGATATGTTCTGCCTATTATTGTGTTTAATCAGCTTTGTAAGGTGCATGTTATTAAGCCTCACTTACTTCTTGATTGCCCATGCATATGATTTGTTTTATTATTGAATGTAATGTGGACCTTTACTCCATGGGTCTTCATTGAAAAGAGGCACTGCCCAATCAGACCATCCTGATAAACAAATGTAAATAAATAAATAGATAAATAAATGGTGCTTCCAGATACTGTGAGTGCCTGGCAAACTTATCTTACTACAGCTTTAAGCTCCGCCCCATTGTGACATCCTGGGACCTATTCTGTGTAGAAACGCAGTTCTTCCCTCCAGTTCTTACTCATGGAGCATGAAGACAGAGCTCCATTGAGGACGACTTTTTTCTAGCGCTTCATTTTCAGTCAGAATTGTGAAAATTGTTACATCCTTATTGACATTGCCCCTAGAGTTTAGGTTCTGAGGCACTAAAAAAACTGGATGAAAAAACTTTTTTTTTTTTTTGTTTGGTTTTTTTTTCAGTCTTCTCTTTTCTGTGATGACGGTATGGACACCTTGCAAGTGAAAAGGTCCACCCCCATGCAATATTTACTGCACCCCACTAAAACAGATGCTTATTATACATTAAACTAAGATATGAAATGCCATACACCTAAGTACAAATTTCAACAAAACAAACAACAAAACAAATTTAAAAAAATCAAAAGCATTGAGAAAACTAATGAGGGTGCTGTGTTCTTTTTTGGGGGGGTTAAAAATGAAAGTGTATTTTCAGTGTTATGTATTTAGTGAAAATTGTTTAAATTAAATGGCTTACTTGAACAGGAACACAGTGATTGGTGTTGCTGCCTCACAGTTCTTAGTTTTCCAGTGTGCCTCTAGCTAGGCTGCCTTATGTGTAGAGGCTGCACATCCTTTTTTTGTGCTTTTGTCCAATCACAGGCAGGTCCTCTTGTGATAATAGATGTGTCATGTTTTCCTGGATGGTCTAGTTTTCTCTCACATCCTAAAGATGTAGAATATGTGTATTAGAGGTCTTCCAAATTGCACAAAAGTGTGTGCAGTATATGAGTGAGTGAGTGAGTGAACAAGTGCATCTGGCAATGGGTTAGTATCCCATTTAGGATACGTTTCACTGCATTGCACCTATGATAGGCTTCAGTTCTTCCACCACTCTGAAGTGGATTAAAAAACTTGGCAGAGAATGAATAAATGATGCAATGAATGAGATGGATGATCCCAAGAAAAGTACATTATACAACATGGACAAGTCTGTCAGGATGGCTTATCTTGCCCTTTTTACCTTACCTAAGTAGACTGAAAAAGCATGCTCACAGGCAGCAAGGCCAGCAGCAGATGACCTAACAAAGAGTTTCAGAATTTTCTGTCTTCAAAAGGAAGTTCACTATATAATTAGCAAAAAGCATACTATGTAGTAATATGTTTCTATTCTAGTAAAATAAGTGGGCTGTGTCTTTGTCCCAAATGAAAGGACTTTGCCTGTTTTCCTATGGCAACCATATACAACAGCTGACATCCTGAATTTAATAAATTATTCACTTTCATGCTCATCTGATAACATTTTCCAATGCAAAATCTGCATCTGCCAATCAAAAGGCTGTCTCTGAGGTCTTTTGCAGAAGATGAAAATTCACTTGATGCTGGTGGAGATGCAGTGTAAGTGTAGGATGTTACAAGACATGAAATATTCTGAGTTCTAACTTCCAAACTGACAGAAGGTACCAGCTCGGTATGTATGGAATTAAACTGAATTTTTACTCATTCATTCTTTCCTTCTTATTTGGGAACATGAGTGTCACAGTTAATAAAGTTATTGTTGGAGTCCCAGAGCTAAGCATCAGAGGTCAGAGTGCATGTGAGGTTGAAAATTATTGCATAATATTTCAGCAGAGGTGAGCTGAGTGATCTTCATTTCCTACAGGTAATACAGAGCTAGACCTTAATTTAAGGCAGAACATCATATCTCCCTTGATAGTCAATGTACAAGCATTCAATGCCTGCAATTGAGGAAAAAACATTAACATGCAAGACCCATTATATTACTATCATCAGAAGTGTCAATTTCCCAAATGTCCCACAATGCAATTGTAGTAACTTTACTTATTAGTTAACCAAGTATGTTAACTGGTCCACTATAGAGCCTTCTCAGCCAGGATGGAAGCCAATAGAGTGAATGTAAATGATTCTGTTTGTACATGGACAGTGTAGAGGACTTAGTAAAACCAGCTTGCTGTTCAGAGAGAGAGAGAGAGAGACTGAGAGAGAGAAAGGAGGCAGAAAAACTGAGTACCTGAAGAAGATTTGAAAACTCCACAACAGTTGTAACCAGAGGGCAGGACCTACTCCATTAGTAGACATGAACATCACTGGATGTTATTTAAGTCTCATGAGATGGACAGGCCTCTATTCTTGATTGGTAAACTGATTGACTGGTTGATTGATTGACTGATTTTTGTTTTATTAACTAGTTAACCTTGATAGATCAGGCCTATTTTCAGGGAAGTTATGGGAGAAATAAATGTTTCCACCTAAAGTACTATGTATTGTAAGATAAACCTAACACACAGAATAAGATACATTATCATCATAAAACAATTACAAGATGTGACAATTCAAATGAATAAGTACAATGAAAATAGAAACACCAATCTTATAAACAGTAATTTATAAGACCTATAATAGCACAGATGGCTAGCAGTAATCCATATAATGAGATAAGAAACATGCAGTTAAGGCTGCAGTAGAATTACATTTAATGTAAATAAATAGTAATGAAGATATAACAAAGTTAGATTTAGCTATACCTTAGCACCATTAAAAGGGGGTCTGTAGTGCTTATTGTTAAAATGCAGCAGTATATGATGTTGACATATGTGCATCTGCATTCTGTCATCTTGTTACACAAGTGTACTTAAACACTGGGCATTAAAAAATGGTTATTTCTTTATAGTTCTTGTATTCCTTATGCACTGAGATTCCGCTAATGCAAGTCCAAGAATGCTCTTGCACCTGCTGTTTATGTACCCCTCCTCATCTGCAGTAAGATTCTACATTCTCCTAAACTTTTACTTATGGAAAACTGCATGTTTTCTCTGAAAATTCATGATACCTTTCAGGTGAACGCTGTAGCACAAGTATTATAAATTGCATGGCTTGCAATTTAATTAACTTCAACATTTGGATTACTGCACAGTGATGTCTGGCTCTTTTGTTTAGGATGGCCTGGTTAGAAAACATCAAAACTAAATGCACTACAGAGGCTTTGCATGTCCTTAACTCTTTTAAAAAAAGACTGTACTTAAACTAATGTTACTGCCCTTAGCTCTGCTTTGCTTACAAGCTTTTTCTTCTCCCTGTGCTTGCTGACTGACTGTCCCCCGCCATGACTGTGCTTATTTATTCCCCATTACTGGGATGAGAACCAGCCATGTGCAACCATTAAGCTTGCAAGCTTGAGGGTTTTCCTTTTCCATTTTGCCAGCCATGACTATTGCTGCTAATGGCTGAGACCCACACTTAGAGGAAATGGCTTGCTGTGTTTTCCCCTCTGAGCTGCAGATTCATGCACTTCCTGCATGGAGGCTGACGTGCAGAAGCAACTTAATAGATCCAAGTGCACATCCCCAGCCCATATTCTGCAAGCCATGCACCTGTCTCTTCAGTAGATGGTGGCATTGCAATAGGATGGACTGCTACTCTCCCACCACTTGGTGGAGTGTCTGTGCTGGCCACTCACTCCCATCCCTTACTGATTCCCCAGAGCTGAGGTTATAAGTGAATTTGAGATCATCTGAGTTTCAGCCAGGACTTTATCCTGCTCTATCATGGAGCACACTTTCTTTGCTGAACTCGTACTTTGTTCTTCAAAGATATACATGGTCTTTGTTTGCGCTGGAGTGAATAGTCTAAATAGGGTCACAATGATGGCTATGCAATATAAGATATAGTGACAATTATTAAACATTCTAGCAACCATGGAAAAAGCACAATTGCTTGGTAAACTCCTCTCCTACACCTATTTGGCATCTGTGTTGGACTTGTCATTGACTAAGGATCTGCTATCATAGAAAAAAGGTCGAAGGATTTGATGCCAGTCAGCCTGGAATGAAAGATGCTCTACCTGGAATATATGGCACCTAATAAGCTTCAACTTTCAATCATTGGGAAGAACAAATACTAAAAAGAAATTGTTCTGTCCCCCACAGTGTTTTTTTCTAGACCTTTAAACTCAAAGAAAAAAAATTAAAAAATATACATGATAAAAAATAAATAAATAAGATGAAAAAGTCTTTTTGCTAAATGCCAGAAGTCTCAACAACAAAATACATAATAACATTTATGTGCTTGGAAGATATTGATATATGTACCAGTAATGAAATCTTGTTTAAAGGTCTGAAAAAGTATTTCACAGATCTTCTTCTTCTAGTTTTTCCCAGTTAGGGGTCACCACAGCAGATCACCTGAACACTCATGATTGGCAGTGGAGTTTTACAGTGTTGATTTGCCAGCCTGGCGACCGACCTTCCACAGAAGGCACACACACACTCATGCCTAAGGCCAATTTAGAGTATCTAATCTACCTACAGCATGTCTTTGGGATGAAACTGGAGAAAACCCATGCGACCACAGGGAGGACATGCAGACTCCGCACAGAAGGCACCCCAGCCGAGGATCGAACCAGAGAACTTCTTGTTGTGAGGCAGCAATGCCAATCACTGCACCACCGCAGCCACCCAAAAAAAGTATATCACAGATATAAGAGTATATTTTCTTTCATAGTTATAAATCTGAAATAATGATAGGTCAATATCCAAAAAAGAACACTCTACAAGTCAGTTTCCAGGCCAGTTATTTTACATTAAGAGGGTTCGTGGTCTGCACTCTTGTGGGAGGAGAGGCTGGACTCTGCCCTTCTGAGCTGGGAATTTCTGGTTAAAGGCTTATAGTGCTTGCATATTTGAACTGCTTCTTACTGAAATTGGTACACCTTGTTTGCTGTAGCATAGACTAGATCCAGGCCTGCTGAATCTAGCTTTGTTTGTATAACTTGAGCACTAACCCAGGCATTCTTTAAAGTATTCAGTTGTATTTATTACTGCTTGGTAGTAACTTGATTAAAATGTAGCTATCATTCTGTCTTTTGGATTAAGCACTTGGGCTTCAGACCAGTTGTTTTACATTAGGAAGGTTTGTGGCCTGCACTGTGGTGGCAGGACAGGTAGCTTACATTCTTCTAAGTTGGGAACTGCTGATTGAGGGCTCAGTGTCTGTTATTCTAAAAGTGTATTAGTTCTGGTTTAAGCACTTGGGCTTCAGGCCAGTTATTTTACATTAAGAAGGTTCGTGGTCTGCACTCTTGTGGGAGGAGAGGCTGGACTCTGACCTTCTGAGCTAGGAATTTCTGGTTAAAGGCTTATAGTGCCTGCATATTTGAACTGTTTCTTACTGAAATTGGTACACCTTGTTTGCTGTAGCATAGACTAGATCCAGGCCTGCTGAATCTAGCTTTGTTTGTATGCTTGTTGTTTGTTTGCTTGTTATTTCCCTGAAATGCTAATTCCACCTAAAACGCGGCTTTTCAGCGCTTCTGTGGATCCCTAGTGATATCTGCATTGCTTACTGTACTTATTTCCTTGTTTCACTTGAAAGAAAGTTACTGTTTGTCATTTTTGCATTTAAGTTACCTGTAACACATTGCATTTAAGTTACCTGGCACTTGCTCACTAAAGCAATTATATAAGTCAGCACTAAAAAATTAAAAGCACTACACCCTCACAAACTCCCCTTGAGTACCTTGTTCCCCACTGGCCCTTTTTTTCCATTATAAAGGAATTCCCAATACTATTCTAGCACGTCCAAAGGTCAGTTGTCAATCTCCTCTCCAGTCCAGCTGGTGAATCTGGGAATCTTGAGGCAATATTACAACTGCCTCATGTACACAGACAACCCTCTCCTCCTCCCAACAAATTCCAACACATGTGAAAGATGCAACCATATAGCCAAACTGGAGGCTAAGCTCTCTCAACTCAGTACTGACATAACCAGTCAGGAGGAGAAGGAAACCACACTCACTACAATTCCAGTCTCACATAGACCTACCACGACAGCAAACCAAACACATAAACACACAAAAACATACTCGGAGGCTCTAAATAAAAATCTGCCTAAGCAGCAGAGACCTCCAAAGCAGACACCCAAGCAACCGCTACCCCAAAACAAAACACATGCAACACATAGCTCACAAAGCCAGTGTGCCGAACAGTCACAGCCCTTAAGGCTAAACAACACACCTGATACACTTGTAATAGGTGACTCTATCATCAGACCCACTGACGTCCTGCTCACCAGGCTGAACAAGGAGAAGGTCACGGTGAGCTGCCTGTCGGGCGCTAGGATCTGCCACATAACACAAGCACTCAGGTCACTCCAAGGTAAGTACAAATATGAGTCAGTCATTGTCCATGCTGGTGTGAATGACCTGAGACGTACCTCCCTGGACTACATGAAAAGAGACATAGAGGAGCTCTCTGAGCATGTAGCCCAGGCCGGTATGACCCTGACCTTGAGTAGCATTTTACCCTCACCAAGAATGATGCCACAATATGAAGACAAGATGATCAATTGGCTTAAGTATTGGTGTCATTCAAAGGGGATCCAATGCCTGTCAGCCTGGGATGACATGCTCGACAAGCCACGATGCTTTGCTAGGGACGGCTTGCACCTGTCACCCCTGGGCTTTCAGATATTGGCAAAGGCTCTTGCTACCCCATAGTGCCTTTTTAGGCAAGGCTCAAAAGGCAAACCCACCTCCATAGGTATCACAAGGGATAAGAAACTAAGAGTAATGCTACTCAATGCCAGAAGTCTAAATCTCAAGATGCATGCACTCGAAACTCTCCTTAGCATGGAGAACATCGATATCTGTGCAGTAACAGAAACCTGGTTCAAGGCTCCCGAGAGCACCCCAGCACTACCAGGTTATACCTCATACCATGCTTTTTGGCCGCAAAACTTGGACTGAACCACCAAAGGAGGGGGAGTATCAATATTCGTCAAAGATACCCACACCTCCAGGTTGGTGGCACAGCACAAAGCATCAGAGACTATCCATGTGCAACTAACAGTGGGTAAAACTGCCTTACAGTTTATAGCCTGCTACAGACCACCCTCCCAAACCCAGGAACCTCGCTCGGCCTTCCTGAGAACACTGGAAAATATGAAGGTCTCTCCAAACACCATTATATTGGATGACTTCAACTACCCAAACATAGACTGGGAGCATTACTCTAGCTCCAACACCCTAGCCCAAAGGTTCCTAGAATTTATAAACTCAAATGCTATGGAACAACTTGTTACCACTCCCACAAGAGGGGAAAACATACTGGACCTGATCATCACCAACATGGGGACTCTATGCTCCAGACCAGAAGTGTATCCCTCACTGGTAAGATCAGACCATAAACTAATATCACTGGATATTCACATCCCGACCCCACCCCTGCCCAGAAAACCACAGTGAAAAACTTCTCTAAAGCAAATTTCACACTCCTCAAAACCGAGGTGGAATCCTTCAAAGCCCCGGGCCTGTGGAAAATACGGCCCAGACCGCAGAATCCTTTATAAATGCATTCTATGAACACCTTCAGGAATGCATGGATCTTGCAATCCCAAATAAAACCAAGACCCAATCCTCCAAAGGCAGACGTCCTGTCTGGTGGACCCCAACCATAAACAAACTATACAATAGAAGGAGGAAGCTACTACATGATAGAGCAAAATCCCAAAAAGGAAGGCATCTCTGATCAGTATTAGCAAAAACTACGGGCAGTCATAAAATCGTCTAAGGCCAGCTTCGAGAAAAATTGCACAGGACACTAAGGATAATCACAAGGCTTTCTTTAGTTATGTTAGGAACCTGGGTGGGAATTCCCAGATATGCTCAGAATTAGTCCAAAATGACAAAAAAATACACCGAACCCACAGATATTGCCAACACCCTAGCTGACAGGTTCAGCGCAAACTTCCCTCCCTTCCACCAAAAGGGCAAATATCTATCCCAGCAGAGTTCTGCCCCCCTGACATCTCAGATGCTCAGGTAAGAGCCGCCCTCTCCAAAGCAAAAAACAAAGCATCAATGGGACCAGACGGTGTCCCAGGCTGCGTCCTACATGAACTCCAAGAAGAGCTAAACCCAAACATAAAACTACTGTTCAATCTCATCCTTACTACAGGATATGTACCCAAAGAGTGGCGTACAGCAACAGTGGTCCCTCTCCACAAAGGTGGTGCCTCAGCGGATCCTGGAAACTATCGCCCCATAAGCCTGACTAGCTTGGTCTACAAAGCTATGGAAAGGATCATCATGGACCTCATAAATAAAGATATTGGGGACCTACAGACACTGGATCCTACCCAGTTTGGCTTTGTTAAGGGCAGATCCTGCCTCTTAAACCTGGTCGATTTCTTTGAAACAGTCACCAAGGCCATTGACGAGGGGAAGGTGGTCCACACAGCCTACCTGGACCTCGCAAAAGCCTTCGATACAATACCCCACTCGGGCATTATAGATAAGCTCACCAGCTTAAATATAAACCCCTATGTCACTAGATGGGTTGCAAACTGGCTCAAGGGCAGAACCCACATGGTTAGAATTGCTGGAGCCATGTCAGACTCCAAACCAGTTACAAGTGGCATCCCACAAGGCTCAGTTCTGGGACCTCTCTTGTTCGGTATATATTTCACGGAGGTACAGACCAACACAGAAGGACTGTGGCTGACCAAGTTCGCAGATGACTGCAAACTGGGCGCCATAATCGACTCTCCAGCCGACACAAGCATCCTCCAAAAGGGCCTCATAGAAACTGACAACTGGTGCCAGAGCCATGGCCTCAAGCTAAACGCCAAAAAGTGTATAGTCATCCCCTTTGGCAAAAACAAAGTGCCCACAAATTACCACATAGGTGGTAATCCATTAAGTACAGAAGAAGTAATTAGGGACCTGGGGACCCAAGTTGATAGCAATCTCTCATTTGACAACCACGTGGCCAAAGTGGTTAGAAAAACATTTTATATAGCCCACCTAATCATGAAGGGATTCACATCTAGATCAGGGGAGTTCATCGTGCCTCTTTACTCATCCCTCATCAGGCCCATAATTGAGTACAATGCCCCTTTTGGGATGTACCTTACCAGACACCTGCAGCAACTGGAAAGACCCCAAAAGTACCTCACAAGAGGATCAAAGGGCTCAAACAGATGCCATATGCTGCCCAATTAAAGAAACTCCAGCTCTACTCAGTGGCATACCACCTGCTCAGAGGCGATCTGTGCCTGACGTATAAAGCCATGTCCAACCCGGAATTAATGGACATGCTGCACCTCAGAAAATCCAAATCCCATCGAGCTACGCGCTCGAGAGACTTGAACCTCAGCACTGAAATAAATCGGACATGCCGGAGGGACAGATTCATAACCCAGAGGCTCCCTTCACTCTGGAATAAAATCCCAGTCCAGGTTAGGCAGAGTCCCTCATTGACTCTCTTCAGGAGGAATCTTGATGAGTGGATGGGGGATCGTAGGTTTACCCCGGGTATCACTTCTGTGTCACTGTTAGACAGAGGCACAGTATACTAACCTCGAAAAAGGGCATAGCAAAATTAATTTAAAATGGGTGGTGAAAGCCAAACACACTCTGGCTAGGCTTATAAATGCCCTAGGGCAGATAGCCTAGTATGAACCTATGAACCTAAGGAAAAAAAAAACTCAGTGCTAAAAATATAAAAATAAATAACAGAGATAAATAACACATCAAATAAGTATTGTCAAATATTAATTTGCAATCCTAAGCTAAAATACAGTAAAATTCAACTATGGCAACATTTTAGCTAGTCTAATGATAAATCTCAGATGTTTCTTGTCCCCAGTCATGTTTCAGGCTCAGGTTCAAGTTAGTAATATTATGTAAAACTAGTCAATTATACAAAATGAAAACCTAGAGAAAACAACCAACAGGCATACTGAATAAAATAGTGGAAAAGTTAATTACAAAGTTAAAGTGATAAACTATAAAATCAGACTAAAAGAGAAGAACCAATGAAAAGAGCAAACTGATTAATATGGTAAACCGAACAGATGAGTCTTTTGAGATCTCTTAAAGCTACTGAACCTATGGAAATCTCATAACCATTAAGGAGGTAAGTTCCAAAAGTTCTAAAAATGCCTCTGGTGGCAATAGCTGTGTCATTTGGAAGATATTCCTTATGGCAGCAGACATCTGTTACCTAAGTGTCAATCTGTCAAGAACCCCAAGGTGACACACCTTAGGCATAAATGTAAGCCTATCCCCCAAAGGGGACAGACTGACACTTGGGTAACAGATTTAAAAGCTAAAAGTCATAGTCCCAGTTTTCATTAGACTATCTAAAATATTGTCACTTGTTGAAATTTGATTTATTTTAGGTTAAGATTGTAAATTAATATTTGACAGTACTTATTTGAGGTGGTATTTAAACTCCCTTACAGATGGGTCTATGTCAGATTGAGATAGTTAATTCCCCGAACATCTATTCGTGTAGACAAATAAAGCAAATGATTCTTTAAGTGAGCATGCACTTTAACAAAATTTAAATCACTGATTAAACAATAGTTGGCTAACATCGCAAGCATGAGAATAACCCAGTGATAAAATAAACAAAAGAAAAGAGCACGCTCTACAATCACCACACATGATATCCACATTACTCTACTGAACTATATCAACTAACTAGTTGGGAGGGTGGCCTAATGGTTAAGGTGGTTGCCTTACAAACACAAGGTACAGGATTTGAATCTCACAGGGGATAATTGGCTAGGCTTAAAATGGCTCCCAAAGGCAGTTAGCCTACTACTAATCTATGAATCTATGAAACGACCCCACAAATGTAAAGGACCACTGAAAATACATTACCTCTGCAACTGAACAAAAAATAAAATGAAAACAACACCTTAAACATGAAACCCTACCTAGCTCAACACATACTGCTGTACAAATAACATTCTTTTAATAATGCACAAGTAGAATGAGCAAATAAAAGTACACCTTTCTCACACATTGAATTACACTTTTATATATACAGGATGTGCTCAGAGGTATAATTAGATATTTGGTAATATATAATACATACTCATAGATTCATAGGTTGATACTAGGCTATCTGCCCTAGGGCATTTATAAGCCTAGCCAGAGTGTGTTTGACTTTCGCCACCCATTTAGATTTGTAGACTGTGCCTATGAATAGTAGGTTACAGAATATAGTCCCTTTATGGTTCGTTTATTGTGCCTCTGTCTAGCAGGGACCCAGAAGAGATCCCGGGGGTATACTTACGATCTCCCGTTCACTCGTCAAGATTTCTCTTGAAGAGGGTCAGTGAGGGGCTCTGCCTAACCTGGACTGGGATTTTGTTCCAGAGTGATGGGAGTCTCTGGGATATGAATCTGTCCCTCCAGCATGTCCTATTTATTTCTGTGCTCAGGTTTAAGTCTCTAGAACATGTAGCTCTAAGGGATTTGGATTTCTTGAGGTCGAGCATGTCCATTAATTCTGGGTTGGACATGGCTTTATATGTCAGGCACAGATCGCCTCCAAGTAGGCGGTAAGCAACTGAGTAGAGCTGGAGTTTCTTTAGCCTAACTGCATAGGGCATCTGTTTGAGTCCCTTTATCCTCTTGGTGAGGTACTTTTGGGGTCTTTCCAGTTGCTGCAGGTGTCGGGTAAGGTACATCCCAAATGGGGCATTGTATTCAATTATGGGCCTGATGAGTGATGAATAGAGTGGCACAAAGACCTCACTTGATCTAGATGTGAAACCTTTCATGATGAGGTGGGCTATATAGAAGGTCTTTCTAACCACTTTGGCAATGTGATTGTCAAAGGAGAGATTACTATCTACTTGGGTCCCCAAATCCCTAATTACTTCCTCCGTACATAATGTGTTACCTCCTATGTGGTAGTCTGTGGGTACTTTGTTTTTCCCAAAGGGGATGACTATGCATTTTTTAGCATTTAGCGAGAGTCTATTATGGCACCCAGTTTGCAGTCATCTGCGAACTTGGTCAGCCATAGTCCTCCCGTGTTTGCCTGTACCTCAGAGATATAAATACTGAACAAGAGAGGTCCCAGGACTGAACTTTGTGGAACTCCACTTGTACACTCCACTTTCTACGGTATATATTAAACTACGTGTTGATGTAATGATGCGGTATGCACCTTTTCTTCTAGCAACTACCCAACTAATGTAATTCAATGTATTCAATGTTTTAAATATCATTAAAGTGCACATTCACTTAAATAAACATTTCCTCTATTCGTCTCGACAAATAGAGCTTCAGAGAATTAACCACTCGATTATTTGACATACACCCCTTGCAGATTGTATCCTTTTTTTTTTTTTTTTTTTACATCTTGTTTAGTCAGGAAATTCTAATGTTTTGTATGGGGCGTAAACAGTGTATGGTAGGTTGATATAATATTAGATGTGTTACCTGTCTTTGCGATAATGAGTTTACCATCATTACTCAGCATCTGGCTACATATGCACCTAGTCCTCCAAAAGGGAATCCAGAGCCAGCACAGAGTCCAGAGTGAAGAAGAAATAAAGCCTTGTGTCATCACCTTAACAGCAATAATGTAGTCTTCTCCTAATGAAATCACCCAGGGTCAACAGAACATGGAAAGAACATGGCTCAGAATAGAATTCTGCACAACTGCACAATCCATAAATTAGAATTCTGCACAACTGCACAATCCACAAACTGCTGTGAAAGACTGGACTGGTAAAAGTAAATGATGTCGGGACAGTTCTATAATACTGCATGCCCCAAACAGATATCAGAATCCATTATATAAAATTCTGTTGTGAAATCAAAGATGAGCAGAACTGAATAGCACCTTTGATCTCAAGCTAGGAAGTGCCCCCCTTAAACCCTCGTGAGGACAGTGCCAGTACTGTTCAAGACCAAAAATCAGAGTAAAAGCATCAGAGAACCTGTACGCCTTATGGTAAGAGTCAAGCTGTGTGTAAACCATTTTCTCCAAGGCCATGCTATTAAAAGGAAGGATGCAGGTTAGGCATTGACTCAAAATCAATAGGGTCTTTAGAAACGGTGAACCAAAGTCTTTATGAGAGCAATGAAAGGGGAGAGGATGACATTAAACAGAACAGGACCCAGAACCTCTAGCAATGGATAACAAGGCCTGGTGATTCACAAGTTAAGTGCTGCAAACTAGAAGCAAAGAAAACAAACTCTTCTTAGGTTAAACTAACTCAGACAAAGATCCAACAGTATCACTAGCCAGATCACAGCAATCATTGCAGTGGGCACATCAGAACTGATGTAAGTAAGCTTAACCCCGTTTACTACTAGCCATTTTCCAGAGGACTATCCCTAAACTGCTAGCTGTTTTGTCTAGTTTTCCCCTTTCTCTCCTCTCTCTCTCTCTCTCTCTATATATATATATATATATATATATATATATATATATATATATATATTGACAATGTTTTCATCTACAACCTAGTTTTATATTTTATATGTCATTTTCAGGGACTCTTACTTACATAATTACCCGTAAACTTCCTTAGGCTGGGTTCATAGGTTCTTACAAGGCTGTTTATCCAGTGGACCATTTGTAACCTAGCATACTTCTCAACTGTCCAGATTTTCTTTGAAAGTGCAGATTTTTGTATCAAAACTTTGGTCTGTTCCTCATAAAATGTGTGGTTTTCTGACAAATCACTGAAGACTGAAATAACTAAATAATGACATACACTTGAGATTCAGAGATCATATCCTTCAGGAAATACAAGCAAATACAAATCATGTTATTCTGGCAACTTTCTAAATTTATAAGAGCAATATTTAAAATATGTCCCTATTTTTGAGCCTTTGCCCCACTATTATTTTAGGGTTTATCCAGATTTTATGTGCTAAGAAGTTGAGGTATATGTAGCCTAGCCAATGATCTTTCCCATTTACCAAGACATGTATTAATACCAGATCCTGAACTAGTTTCATTCCATTTTCGAAAGGTCTTGGGGGGACACATAGGGGTGTATTTATGATTGCCCATGCATTCATCTTCATTACACTTATAAAGGCTCATGGAGATATTCTGCTTAATCTCTAAAGGGGACTATTCCATAAAAGAGGCATTCTCAGTGAAAGATAACTATCCTGCAAACACTTTTGTGCATCTATTGTTGGAAGCTTAGGCCTCTTGATTGGGAGTTTAGGGTGGTATTAGTTTTGTGGACGTGTAGAAATTTACAAAGGATTGGATCTTGGTGGGGCTGTAGGCAGGTCAGAGGTCTCCTCTCAGTAGTTGAAAGGAAATGAAAAAGAATGAGAGCACTTTAAAGTGGTCAGGGTAACTCAAGGAGTACATGTCCTTGAATCTTTTTGGTAAGGAAACACTGCTGTCTCTCAGGCTGGATTATTTGCCAAGGCAAGTGCTTAGCAAAGATGGTATAATGCGTTTTATTGGTCTGGTAAGGGAGGAGCAGAGGGGGATGATGACTTCCATGGACCTAGAAGAGATGCCCATTATTAGTGTAGCTATATAAAACAAGTTTTTTACACAAAACAAACAAAATAACTTAAAGAAACAAACAGGCAATGGGCATTCACCGGACTAGAACTAATTAAATTTAATGTAAGCCCTTTCGAATGTAAAAATTCACAAACTTCATCAGACAAACACACTTGTTAACTGACTTAGTTACTAAGTCAGTTAACAACTGTGTTTGTCTGATGAAGTTTGTGAATTTTTACATTCGAATGCGCTTACATTAAATTGAATTAGTTTTATTCCGGTGAATGCCCTTTGCCTGTTTGTTTCTTTATATAAAACAAGTTCCCAACAACAATAATCACATGGTAGTCAAAAGATAGTTCATTATCAATGAAGTTACCCAAGTCTCTAATAATTGAGTCAACTTTTGGGGAGAATGTCAGCTATGTTAAAGGAACAGGAGTGCCCAGGTCTGCCAAAAGACCCAATGCTGTATTTTTGGCATTTAGTTTGAGCCCATGGTCCAAGCACCACTTGTTAGCATGAGTTAAGCTCTCTTGGAGGATATGTAGGTCATCTGGGGTACTTACACCAGTTCCAAGTTTGTACTCATCAGTGCACTTAGCCACAGGCCTTTGGCATCTGCTTTAATGTCAGAGAAGTAGTAACCAAAGAAGAGTGGTCTCGGGAGTGATCCCTAGGGGATACCAGTGGTAGCTTACTCTTAGTTGAGTGTATGTCTGTAACACTAGTTTGCTATCCAGTGGGCAATGCAGGGGTTTACATTTAGTTGGATTAGCTTATCAATGATGCCTGAGTATGGAATGGTTTTGAAGGCTTTGACCAAGTCAGGTATGCCACGTGAACTGATTTATCACAGTCTAATGTCTTAGTGACACATTCAAAAAGTTCACCAGGTTTGAGGTCTATACTCAAAGGCAAAGGAATAGATGGATGTAAAGAAAAAAATCATTGTATGTCACTTTTAGGCTACAAGCTTATAAAAAGAATAGCAATACCAGTTTCATGCATAAATACATGTCCTTTTTACACCTGAATTCCCAACAACATTATCTGTTTATGCTTTCGATGTGTTTTTTTTGTATTTGTTACTCTGTTTAAAAATTAAAGTTATACTTTACTTTTTAACTGAATAATATGCAAAAGTCAGCCTTTGTCAATTTCAAAAGGCCATTCTGACCAGCATTTGACCCTAAATTTAAATGACAGCATCTATTATTAGTAATATTTTAGAACAAGAATCCTGATTGCCAAGTCTTATATTGCATATTGCATCCCTTAATAGCCATTAGGGAAAATTAGACAGCCAAAAGTCAAACATATGCATGCCTTTCAGAATAATTAAAATGTGCACTTTGCATTTGCATTTTAAATAACAAAAAAAGTAAATTGTTTTCTCAGAAAACAGTATAATTTTTGGTTCTCATTTTATATGAAGACATTAAAGAAATGGATTATCAGTCTGAAAAATAAATACTGTACTTGTTTTATTATAAACCAAATGTCAAACAACACAGCACATGAAAACAAAACACCAAAATGACTATATAAACTACTGGTACCTAACACTATAGACTCCTTGCTGAGAAACCATTTGAAATATTTTAGCAAACTTTCCAAAATAATATGCCATGACTCTCAACAGGTTAATTGGCTATTCCTGGAGTAAAGCTTTGTACACAACTTTATCTTCAGATGTACTTTACAGCATATGAATATCATTTTTTGTGGGGTAAGCAATGATAATTCCAATGATAAAAAAAAAATCAAGTGCATGTGAAATTTCAGATTAGTAGAAATATGTTCTATACCAGTCCTGCATCCTTCCTCCTGAGTAGAATTAACAGCTCTCCCTATGGAAATTGTGTATAATGCAAAATGCCAGATTGTGACAGGGGAAGGTCTGTTATCCCCTGCATTTGGGTGCTATGTACTAAAGGCACTAGTCTAGGTCAGTCCTTCTTCAAGATTTCACTGCAAGACTTTAAAGCAGTGACAGCAAGTTATACAGCTATAAAAACATAGCAAGACTGTTAAGCTGCCATTAGGGATTTCAGTGTAGCTAACATTGAATTTGACCTCAGTGCTTTAGGGGCTTCAAACCATGGCATTTGAGCCATAATATATTATAACTGAAAAAAAAAGCATTTCTGGTGCAATATGTAAAATGTTTACTCTCTCTGTAATAGCAACTCTGTAAATATATATTCTAGACCAGTGTTGTACCTTTCATTCTGAACTGAAATCACAAGCAACCTCTAAACAGAAACCAAGTGTAATACAAAATATGAGATTGTGACAGTGAAAGGCCTGTGAACCACAGTCCTTTTTTTCAGAGGACTATCGCCAGACCACTAACTGTTTCTGACTACCTTTGCTCCCTCTATATAAATGCCTGCATCTCTAAACTGGTTTGATAGACATATTTACTCTCATAATTACCAATAAAACTTCTTCAGTTTGGGTTCCTAAACTCAAGGGCAAAGGAGCAGATCCATATATCAGTTCCCATGTAAGAGTTTAAAATAAAAAAATAATGACATTACAATAAGATTATTAGCTATAAAGTGTATATAAGAATGCTGTTCTACCTTATGGATTTCATTACAACTCAACATTGAAGTAATTCAGCTGTTTCAGGGCATGAGTATTTGAGCCATAATATGTTACCGCTAAAAATTTTTTTTTTTTCCTGCAGAAATATATAAGATGTATTTCTAATATAATGGGAACTAATTAATTATATAGTCTGGATTAGTCCTAGATTCTCTGTATTCTACTTCCTAAGTAAAGGTAATATACCTCCCAAAGAACTGATAATCCACAAGAAAGGACAGATAGATCCACACCAAAGTGTATAATTTAGCGCTTTCGTTTTTTAATAAAAACTTCATCAGAATCAAAGGTGATTCTGATGAAGTTTTTATTAAAAAACGAAAGTGCTAAATTATACACTTTGGTGTGGATCTATCTGTCCTTTCTTGTGGATTATACCTCCCAAAGAAATCAAGAATAATACACAGTGCCAGAAAATGACAGAAAAATTACAGTGCATTCTTTATCTAAGAGGCAACATTTGAAACCTCTTTTGTAATTCTTGATAAAGTTTTTAAGAAATTATCTTTGGAAACTGAATACAGCCAAACTATAAGCTAAGCTGTCTCCACCCAAGACTGGAACAGACAGTCAAGAGGAGAAGGTTAACACTTGCGCCACACCTCCAGCTGTACACAGAACTACTAAAACAGCACTGGCAAAAAATACACATAAATACACAAAATCATACTCGGAGGCTCTAAATAAAAGCATGCAAAAGCATCAGATACCTCCAAAGCAGACACCCAAACAACCTGCACCTCCCGTCACAAACCAGACAACACATAAAACACAAAATCAGTGTGCGGCACAATCACAGCCATTAAGGCGAAATAACATACCTAACACACTAGTAATAGGTGACTCTATAGTCAGGCACACTGACATCCCACTCACTAGGCTAGACAAGCAGAAGGTTACTGTTAGCTGCCTGTCAGGATCCAGAATCCGCAACATAACACAAGCACTCAGGTCACTCCAAAACAAGTACAAATATGACTCTGTCATTGTTCATGTTGGTGTGAATGACCTGGGATGTACCTCCCTGGACTACATGAAAAGAGACATAGAAGAGCTCTCTGATCATGTAGCCCAGGCTGGTATGACCCTGACTCTGAGTAGCATCCTGCCCTCACCAAGAATGATACCTCAGTATAAAGAAAAAATTATCAATTTCAACAATTGGCTAAGCTTCAATGGGGATCCAGTGTCTGTCAGCCTGGGACGACATGCTCGACAAGCTGCGTTGCTTTGCAAGAGATGGCTTGCACCTGTCACCCCTAGGCTTTCAAATACTGGCCAAGGCTCTTGCTAACCCCATAGTGCCTTTTTTAGGCAAGGCTCAAAAGTCAAACCCACCTCCGTAAACAGCACAATTAACAAAAAACTGAGGGTTATGCTACTCAATGCCAGGAGTTTAAATCTCAAAATGCACGCACTTGAAGCACTCCTCAGTATGGAGAACGTCGACATCTGTGCAATAACTGAAACCTGGTTCAAGGCTCCAGAAAGCACCCCAGCACTACCAGGCTACAACTCATACCACACATTTCAGCCACAGAACATGGGCCGAAACACAAAAGGAGGGGGTGTATCCATATTCATCAAGGAATGGTGCAGCATGATACCTTTGAGATCATCCATGTGCAACTAACATCGGGCAAATCTGCAATGCAAATTGTGGCCTGCTACAGATCACTCTCCATGACCCAGGACCACCACTCCACCTTTCTGGAGACACTGGAAAACATGAAGGTCCTACCGAGCACCCTGATATTGGGTGATTTCAATTACCCTACCATTCACTGGGAAAACTACTCGAGTACAAACTCCTAGGCCCAGCGCTTCCTGGAATTCATCAACTCAAATGCCCTGGATCAGCTGGTAAGCTCCCCTACCAGAGATGAAAACATATTGGATCTGGTCATCATCAACATGGGCGACAGGTGTTCCACACCGGAGGTCAACCCATCACTGGTTAGATAAGACCATAAACTAATCACTCTGGATGTCCACACCCCACCACCACCTCCAACTAAGGAAATCACAGTAAAGAACTTGTCTAAAGTAAACTTCACCTTACTTAAGAGGTGGTAAGTTTCACAGCCCCCAAGCTAAAGGATTACGCTGCCCAAGATGCAGAAACCTTTACAAATGCACTCTATGAGCACGGATGCATGGATCATGCCATCCCTAGCAAAACCAAGACTCACTCCTCTAAGAGAAGGAAACCAGTTTGGTGGACCCCTGCAATTAACAGGCTATACAATAGAAGGAGGAAACTAGTTCAGAAAAAAACAAATCCCAAGAAGGAAAGACATCCCTAATCAGTATCAGTAAGAAACTAAGGTCCCTCATGAAATCATCCAAGGCTAACTTCGAAAGAAAAATAGCCAAGGATTCAAAAGATAACCACAAAGCCTTCTTTAGCTATGTTAAGAATCTAAGTGGCAACTCGCAGATATGCACTGAACTATTGCAAAACAGCACAAAATATACTGAACCTACTGATTTTGCCAACATCCTGGCAGATAGATTCAGTGCAAACTTCACCCCCCTCTCACCTCCAAAAGGTGAAAACAGCCCTTTCAAAAGCCAAAAACACAGCATCAATGGGACCAGATAGTGTCCCAGGCTGCATCTTTCACGAACTACGGAACGAACTAACCCCCCACCTTAACACGCTGTTCAACCTCAGCCTCTCCACAGGCTATGTGCCCATAGAATGGCACACAGCAACAGTTATTCCTCTCCACAAAGGAGGGGCCACAACTGACCCTGATAACTATCGCCCCATAAGCCTCACTAGCCTGGTCTGCAAGGCTATGGATCTCATCATCATGGAACTCATTAATGAAGACATTGGGAACCTCCAAACACTTGACCTGACCCAGTTCGGTTTTGTTAAGGGCAGATCATGCCTACTAAACCTGGTTGACTTCTTTGAGACAGTCACCAAGGCCATAGATGAGGGAAAGGTGGTTCACACAGCCTACCTTAACCTCACCAAGGCTTTCGACACCATTCCCCACTCAGGTATTACAGAAAAACTCACCAGCCTGAACATAAACCCCTATGTCACATGATGGGTTGCCAACTGGCTTACAGACAGAACTCACGCAGTAAGAATAGTGGGCTCCAGGTCCAACTCTAAACCAGTCACAAGTGGTGTCCTACAAGGATAGGTCTTGGGACCCCTACTGTTCGGCATATACTTCTCAGAAGTACAGGCAAACACAGGAGGACAATGGCTAACCAAGTTCGCCGATGACTGCAAACTGGGAGCCATAATTGACTCTCTGGCTGACATGGATATCCTCCAAAAGAGCCTTACTGAGACAGACACCTGGTGTCAAAGCCATGGCCTCAAGCCAAATATCAAAAAATGCATAGTCATCCCATTTGGAAAAAACAAAACACCCATGAATTACCACATAGGTGGCAGCCTCTTAATAGAGAAGAGGTAATAAAAGATCTGGGGACCCAGGTAGATAGTAATCTCTCCTTTGACAATCATATTGCCAAAGTAATTAGAAAATCCTTCTATGTGGCCCATCTAGTTACTAAAGGGTTTGCATATAGAAATAGAGGTTATAGTGGCCCTCTACTCGTCACTCATTAGACCCATCATAGAGTACAATGCCCCATTTGGTATGTACCTCACAAGACACTTCCAACAGCTGGAAAGACCACAAATGTACCTCACCAAGAGGATTACTGGCCTCAAACATATGTCCTATGCAGCCCGACTGAAAAAACTCTGGCTGTACTCAGTGGCATATCACTTACTCAGAGGTGATTTCTGCCTGACTTACAAAGCCATGTCCAATTCAGAATTGATGGACATGCTCCACCTAAAGAAATCCATGCCACTGCGAGCCACATGCTCTAGTGAGCTAAACCTCATGACAACAATAAATAGAACATGCTGGAGGGATAGTTTCCTGTCACAGAGACTCCCCATGCTTTGAAACAAAATTCCAAATTACATCAGGCAGAGCCCCTCACTAACACTCTTCAAGAGAAACCTTGACGAGTGGATGGGTAACAGAAAATACACCCCTGGGATCACTTCATTGGCTTTGCTTGACAGAGGACCAGTTAATTAATCAATGGGGTGGCGAAAGCCGACACACTCTGGCTGGGTTTATAAATGCCCTCAGGCAGATAGCCTAATACCTACCTATGAACCTATGAACCTAAGTACAAATGTGCCTAAGACTTCAGTTCTCTACAACCAGGGTGAAAAGGTAGCATGTACATTAACACAAATCTGAAGGGGAGATGAACTAATATTGAAACACAAACTTTAATAATAGATTTAGCACTTTCGTCCTATTTCATCTGAACTTCATCAGAATAAAAAACAGTTTGTTCCCACCATTCCTTATACAGGGTCTTCCACTATTAATGCAAGTTCATTAAATAATCTAATTAAACACTCTGCAGTTTCTTAAAGGTACAGTGGTGAATAACATCCCAATGCATGTCTTAAATAGCTCATTACAGGCAAACGTTGAAGCTGATGCAAAGTTAATATTAAACAATATAAAAACTTTTCCTAAAAGATTTTTTATATGTAAAAAAGTGTATTTTAAATATCATATTTTTAAAAAGCATGTTTTTAAAAAATATTCCTAATAAAAGTTATATAAATTATATAAATAAGCATATTGTGAATAAAACCTATTACTTAAAAGTACACGTGAAACCTATAATTTAGCTGCCCTAAGTTTTAAAATGAGCTGCATTTAAACATAGTCATGCAAACCTGGACTAGTAAAGGCATGTAATCTAAATTGCTACAATCATTCTTTGTATTCCAATGTGTTCTCCCAATCCCCCCTAGGATCCAAATTTACTTGCTCCAAAATACCAAATTGGAATTCATTATGAGAGGCATCAAACAATGAATATTTATATATAGTATTATTGGTATTTTTGGTTTTGATACTATACATATGAACATATATACATTTTTCACTGTTCTCTTGGTTTTTCCAGTGTAAAAACCATCACATTTTTGCATACTGCCAAATTAATTATGCTTTTACTAACACAGTTAACTTTCTTAAAAGAAACCCTTATCTTAATAATACTTCCTAAAATTATACTCTCATTTTTCTAATATATATTGGCATTGACTGCAACCCCCACATTTTAGTACCTAGGCTTTCATTAACTTTGTGGTGAACATTCTTTTCAAATAAACTTTTTAAATTGGAACCAGTTTTAGAAACAAATTTGGAGTCAACCTCCAAAATACATACAATATCAAAGTTAAATCTCAACTTATTCCAAATTTTGGAAATAATTTCCTTGATTTTTGGTGTTAAGTGGTTGAATTTTACCACCATTGCTCTATCTAAGCTACCATCACTCTTTTTAGTATTAGATTTGGGATTTGTGTTTTTTACTCCATTTATTATTTTTTTCTTTTCTTATACTGATAATTAAATCATCCAGGTATCCCCTATCAGTGAATATTCCAGAAACATTTTAGCTCACAGATAAGATCTTCACATTCTGATGTCATACTGGCAGCTAGTATACATTGGTTCTTCACTAAGCTTTTTTTCTGTGAAAAAGGATGTGCACTAGTGAAGGGTAAGTACCAGTTGCTAAAAGTGGGCTTTCTATAGACTTTGGACCTAAAAGCACCTTCAATTAATTCAATCCTGGTGTCTAAATAAGTTATAACCCTTTTGTTTTAGCAATATGTAAATCTTAAGATGGAGGTGGTCTTACTCAAGTATTTAATATAGTCACTGATTCCATCTTCAGGACCATCCCATAAAATGAATGTGTCATCAAGGAATCTCAAGTATAACTTGATACTTGAAAAAAAGTTTGAATTAAGCAAATAAGAATTCTCTCATCCTAGAAGCACAATTTTTGCATGAATTGGGGCACAAGCCACACCCATTGCAACACTTTTAATTTGACAAAAAGTTTCACCCTCAAAAAATATTGTTTTGAACCACTAATGAGATAATTTCAGTAAGTAAATTCACATGCTGGCTCTTTAGTAACTCAAAAGTACAAATACATTCTTGAAACAAATTTAAGCCTTCCTCTAAAGGAATGGAGGAAAAAAGGTCAACAACATTAATAATTAAAAAACCCACAGAGGCTGTTGTTAAATCTAGGGTAAATTTCCCCAGAAAGTCCCAAGAATCTTTCAACATATGTGTTTTCATACATGTAATATACTTTAAGGACATATCAATAAACACAGCCATTGGATGCGTTGTTGACCCTGTAGCAGCTACTATTGGCTTAAAGGGTAGATTTGCTGTATTCTTAATGAATTTTCAGAATTCAAAAAATTGAGAGGACAATAGCTTTATTGACTTTGAGAAATTCATACATTTTTAAAGAAATTCTTTCTTCTACCATCAAATCTTCCAAAAACAAATCTATTCTATGATGTGCAATATTGATTTCATTTCTGGAGATCAAGGAATATATATTTCTGTCAGAAAGGATTTGAAACATGGCACTAGAGTAGTCTATAGCATCGAATAATACACTACCCCCTCCTTTACTTGCCTTCATGACTTGGATGTTTAAATTTCTAGTTAGGGTGTCCAAAGTTTCTCATTCTTTATCCATCAAGTTATATGACTTTCTCAATTTTTTATCTATAGATAGACTGTATAAGTCAGCCATACATGCCGATTCAAATACTTGTAAAGTTGGATGTAGTGGGGGGTTAAAAAGGCTGTTTTTTTCTTTAGGTGTTCATTTTCTTTTCCTACTTGCTTACCTTTTCCATCATATAGAAGAGCCAAATTCAATTTTCTAATAAAGAGTTTAAGTTCAACTAAAGTGTCACATATGTTAAATTTACCTGATGGAACAAATTTCAATCATTTCTCAAAAACAGAGAAATGTTCTAAGGTAATTTGCACAGTGCTATAGTTGTAAATATGATAACCCATCAATGCATGTGTAATTCCATCTGTTGTATTTCAATTCACGTTTCTTTTAGTTTTCCCTAATGGTTTCCCCTTTCCCTTTGGGGCTATAAAATCTAAACTTAAATCAGTTATGGTGTCCATTCTATCTAAACTTTTCAAGGGGGGAAAATCTTCTATCTGCTCATTGTTAAATGTTCTTTCACCAACTACTGGGGCTGTTTTACGTTTTTGATTCACTGTGTTTTACTTGGTAGTAAATACCTCTTCCTGTTCATCGTTACTCACCTGAAAATCATTCCCTAGTGTATTTCCCACTTTGTTTCTTTTAAAATTTGCTGGATATGCAGTTGTTTGCGTACTGTTTTAAATCTCTGTATAATTTGTTCTGTTTGCATTTAATAACATTGTCATATCTATAGCAGAGTGGTGCAGTGGTTTGCATTGTAGCCTCACAACAAGAGGGTATCCAGTTAAATTTCTGGCTGGGGAGCCTTCTGTGCGAAGTCTGCATGTCCTCCCTGCATTTCTGTGGGTCTCCTCCAGATGCTCCGATTTCCTCCCACATTATAAAGACGTGCATCTGGAGCATTTCTCCCTGGGCCCCCACTGAAAATTGGTTCATTCCAAGTCAGACTTTCCTGGTAAACAAATGTTAAATAAATAAATCTCTTTCATCAATTTTAATAAATACCTTTTTATACATATTTTTGTAATGGTTAAACAATAAATCACTTCTAATTTTCACATTTAAATTATTAGCTTCACATATTAGCTTATCAGTTTTAAACTTGCTGTATTTAATTATAAGCTCCATAAGTTCAATTCCATGCCTGTCAAAAAGCATAGTGAAATTCTTATACATTTCATCATTATAGTCTAAACCATTTGGGAACTTAAAAATCCATAAACCTTGAGGCACTATTTGCCTTTTGATACATTCCAGTTGATACATGTTGCCTAATTTCAAACTTTTAAGCTTAAACAGCTTATTTTCTAAGTTAATAATACCATCCTTTAAATAATCCACATGCATTTGACTACTATTAGAATCATGCTTGCTGCTAAAAACATTTTGATAAATGTCCAAACACTCATATGATTCAGTCCAGCTTTTAAGGTCATCATTGCTGTTGAAGGTGTAAACACACTCTCTCCTCTGACCATAAAAACCTGTGTAGGTTGTCTGCTCAACAGTACCTTGTTTAGAAACCACTTGAATGCGGCTTCAGTTCTACTATCAAGATTCTGAATGTAGCACAGTGTTGAGTTTGCCCCTTCCATCTTGCCTGCTTCAGACCATGCTGTCTCAGCTATGACATGTTATGACTTAAAAACATCTGTTTCTGGAGAAATATGTAAGACTATTAATTCTGATATAACAGCAACTACATGGAGCTACATTCTAGGCCAGAGCTGCATTCTGCATCCTGGTCTACAGTCACATAACCATCAATGCAAACTGAGTATATCGTAAATGTCAATCTGCGACAGGGAATAGCCTATAAAAACTTTCATTTAGTGTCTCTGCATAAAATTCCATATGTGAATTCCCCTTGAAAGTTCATAATAAAATTTTAGGGAATTATTCATAGATTATTACTAGGCTAATTGCCCTTGCAAGGCATTTTAAGCCTAGCCAATTATCCCTTGTGAGGCGCAATCCCTGCACGTTGTGTTTGTACAGCAAACACCTTAACCATTAGGCCATTCTCCCAACCCTTACAAAAGGACATTCAAGTACAAAATATATCTAATGACTGTAATTTGTATCTGTAGTGCTAAAAGTTACCCAATCACTTTGGCTGCTTTGGACCATGAAAACTGAGCTACAATGTTACAACTAAAACAAATCATTTTAATGAAGAAATATATATCATTTTGCTTTACTTCTGATGGAATGACTATTCAGTAAAAGGTACATTCTGGGCCAGCACTGCATTCTTGAGCAGAGGTCATATACCTCTCTAGTGGAAACCAAGTAAATGCAAAATGTCACACTTCAACAGTGAAACACCTAAAGTCCTACATTTGTTATCCAGTTACAATAAAACATATGAGAATTCCCTGTGGCTTGGTCATAATATAATTATTGTGTAATTAAAACAGTACACTAAGGTTCAAAAATTACATAAAAATGCAATTTTCTCTCAAGCATACACACTGCCCCCTCAGACAAGAAATGTTAACACAGCCTCCCAACCACCATGCACACACAAGGGAAGCCAATTTCTATGTACACGTATGATGTTTGAGTGTAACAAAAGTCAAAAGAATGGCTGCAATAATTTATATATTTCATCGTGTTGCAATAATAGTGACTGTTTAGCCATTTTCATGTAAATGCCCTTGGCTTGCATATATAGTCAGTCTGATGAAAAAGATATACATTTTCTATGTAAAGTTCTGAGTCTGGATGCAAAAAAGTAAAAGACATTATGCTAAAGTAATGCATGTATGTTTGTAATGTTTTATTTATGTAGTTTTGTTGGCGTGGTTTTTTTTTCTTCCCAAAAGTGCATTATTGACAAAATGCACTTTCGCGAAAGTGAGTTCACTCATGTATGCTTTGCTGAAACATACTTTCTATTTTACAAAATAGATCCATATATTTATCTCTCTCTCTCTATACATATATATATATATATATATATATATATATATATATATATATATATATATATATATAGTGTCCCACAAGTATTTAAAAAATAAAAGTGCCTATAATAATAAAATCACTCCTGAAGATTAACATGCCCTCTCCCATTAATGTCTCTAGTCAACAACTAGAGATTACCAGGTAAGTACTGAAATAAATTGCTCAGAGAAACTGATCTCTAGGATTTACCTTACACAATAACAGGACATGTACTGGCCTGTCCTGTCATATTACTATGAGAGCGAAAATTCATGCTAAATAACAGCATAGCATTAACTGGGGCAGAGATTTCGTGGACAAGGAGACTGCCTTAGTACAGGTAGCATCTGACCGGTAAACAGTAAAATGCTCATGTAAACTGAACTTGTCCTCATGAAGGAAAGAATAGCATTAATACAGCTGCTAGCTTCATCTGATCCTATAAGGAACGGAACCAGTATTTATACAAAGGATGAACAACTACACGGTGGACATTGATGGCCATGAAAAGGAGTAATTACCTCAACAGAGATCAAAAGGCCGAAGTGAAGACAGAACTAACCCATCAAGATCGTTAGCACTCCACAAGGGACTGCAGAGAATATTTCAAAACTGCATGGACATTTCTCTGCTGAAACACTGTATACTGTTTATTTTCTGATGTGTTCTTTTTTCACACCCAGGCAGAGCCTGAAATGTGTCCTTTTGGATCAGTGCTCTACTCTGTATAACAAAAATAAATAATTAAATAAACAAATGAATAAATAAACTGTTGTAGAGTAGAACAGAAGACATCAAGGATGAAAAGAATGACTTTCATACACTTGCACCATTTCTAGACTGGGGGAGTCACCCAGGGCAGTTACACTGTGAAATCAATCAAACAGGAAGAGAGTTCTACCCCTAACATACAAAGTCCAAGTTATGTCCAGACTCACATTAATTAACAAAGATCATGACCATGATACCATCATTTTAATGGTTTAGTTGCTACTTGAAAGAATGCTTCATACAAATTTTATCATGTAGTCTTTTCTGTGATATTGACTACCCTGACAGGTGCACCCCCAGAGGTCTATGCTGTGCCACATTCTGTTCTTCTTATTTATAAACTATCTACCTATAGAGCTTTGATTTCTAAATATCACCTTTTACACTTATGATTTCATCTAGGTAGGGTTAGTCACTCTTCCACAAATGTACAAAAGGTTCTGCAAAATGACTGAACTCATTAAGTTACAAACATTTTGTAATAATCTCAAATTAAACAGCTACAATGTTATATGAGACTCCCAAAAATTAAAGGATGCTGAAGCAGTAAAGTCAACTAACTTAACAACATGCTCAAACTAAGTGCCTTGGTATCTTGTTTGAGAATTCCCTTTTAAGTAGAACTCATACTGAAATAACCAACTGATAAAATTCTTAAGCACCCAAAGCTCACTTACAAAGTTTTCCACCAGTGAAAGGTATTAACATCTATTTCTTTATTGCAAAATAGACTGTGCCTTCCCTGTTGTTATTCTTAAATCATAATACTAAACTTCTCAAAATTACTACAAATAAAATTTCATTTTATTTCTCTCTCTCTCTCTCTCTCTTTCTCTTTCTCTTGCATTCTCTGTCTCTCTCCCCCTTCCTACAGAAGGGCCTCACTGAGACAGATGCCTGGTGTCAGAGCCATGGCCTCAAGCTCAATGCCAAAAAGTGCAGTGTCATCCCCTTTGGTAAAAATTCTGTACCCATGAACTACCACATAGGCAGCAATCTACTTAACACTGAATGCATGATAAGAGACCTTGGGACCCAGGTGGACAGTAGTCTCTCCTTTGATAGTCACATCGTCACAGTAGTCAGGAAGTCCTTCTACATGGCACAGCTCATCATAAAAGGGTTCTCATCCAGGAAAAAAGAGGTCATAGTTTCCCTCTACTCATCACTCATTAGACCCATTATAGAGTACAACGCCCCTTTTGGAATGTACCTCACAAGACATCTGCAGCAGCTGGAAAGGCCACAGAAGTACCTCACAAAGAGGATTACTGGCCTCAAACAAATGCCCTACACTGACCGCCTCAAAAAACTCCAGCTTTACTCCGTAGCATATTGCCTACTCCAAGGTGATCTCTGCCTAACATATAAAGCTATGTCAAACCCAGAGCTTTTGGACATGCTACACCTAAAGAAATCCCAATCCTTCCAAGCTACATGCTCTAGGGACCTAAACCTTGTCATCACAATAAACAGGACATGCTGGAGGGATAGATTACTGTCCCAGAGACTTCCTATACTCTGGAACAAGCTACCCATCTATGTCAAGCAAAGTTCTTCATTAGCACTCTTCAAGAAAAATCTTGATGAGTGGATGGAAAATAGGAAATACACCTTGGGGATCACTTCTGTGTCTCTGCTGGACAGTGGCACAGGAAAAGAACTTTCTTGGGTGGCGTAAGCTATGGAACCTTGCTGGCTAGGCTTACATAGGCCCTTGGGCCGATAGCCTAGTACCTACCTATGAACCTTTGAACCTATGATGAAAAAGAATATTTGTCTCATTCCTGCAAAATTAAATGGCTCCCTTTCCTAGACAGAACTACCATTTTGAATGCTATTTTAACCCACAAACTGGTACACCATAAACACTGCCTCCACTTGCTAACAAGATGACTAAAAACCATTCCCCAACTTCTTGTATTTAGTTGCCCAGGGTTCTCCTTCTCTAGTTGGACCATAACTCAGTTTCAAAAAGGAAAGAATACCTTTGCTACAATTGCTGTACCTACCAGGAATATGCTACCCCACCATTTAGAAATGAGCACAACCACTACTCATTCACAAAAGAAGAATTTGTAGAAGCCGAACATGATCATAAAGGATTTACTGGAAAATGCCTATTAAAATAGCTGCGCTTAACATTTTATACAGAAAATAGGAAGGTTATAGTTTTGTTTTATGCGATCTGGATTAATCTTGTCTACAGTCATATTTCTTTAAAATCCTATCTCCATTCATATTTATTTAATTTCAACCAGAAATGTGATTAACCAGCTCTGCTGTAGATCATTTGTTTTTCATTTTACTGCATAAGCATATATACACATCTCTGGGCTTTATACTCTACTTCTCTGCATGTTCCATGTATTTGTTTTTGTTTCTGCCCATCAAGTATTTTGTTGGTTTTTATTTATATTTTTATTTTACCTATTTTTTTTTTTGGTCTGTATTACGTCTTAGAAAAACCTCTTCAGTGAATGCCTGTTCACCGACCAATAAACAGTGAAATCTAACTCCCACGAATGTCCATTTCAGCGAATTTTTTTCTTTGGGGAAAATAACGCTTGGCCATCGTTGAGAATTTGCCCTTTTCCCCACTGTAGTGCGACCATGGAGTTGGTATATTTAGTAAGGGGGGCATGGGGGACACATTGGGGGTATGGGGGTGAAGGCTCCCCACTTTGAAGGGTTTGAAAGTTTGTCTGGTTTTTGGTTGGCCAAGCAATTTTTTCCCCTAGGAAAAAATGTGCTGAAATAGCCATTCGAAGCCATTGGATTTTGTTGTTTATTGGTTGCCAAACAGGCATTCACTGAAGAGGTTTTTCGAGGATGTAATATAGACCTTTTTTGTTTTGTTGTTTAATTTTATTTTTAGCACTTTTTGTATCCACTGTGTCTTCTGTCCTCTTTTGATTGTTAGTTATCTTTGCAATATAAGCCTTCTGTAAGTAAAATTGATGTATCATTTGTGCATTATGTATCTCTTCTACTACTATAAAGGCTCCTCAGAGCAGTCCACTTACCTGGTTAAAAACAAACAAGTAAACCAAAGAGTAAAATCAAATTCAGTGCTAAGTATCATATCATTTATAGATTTTACCAGTGCTATGATGCAATGAAAGGCACTTATGAAAACAAAGCGGCATACTGCACTTAGTCACCCAGACAAAACTGTTCAAGATGTTGTTAATGAGAGCAATGATGCAATGATTAGTTTCTTATTTCACAAACACTTCAATAGAGACAGCCATATAAAAATAAATTCCAGAAAAATATGGTTGAATCATAAAATCAGTAAGCTCTACAACATAAAAAGGATATTACTTAGCTTGAAAAAAATATTTATAAAACAAGCCTAGATTAAATAATATAGGGGAGGAGTCATGAGCATGACTGGCAGTGGTAGAGGTGATACCAAGGTGTGTATCTCATGCTTACAGAGTACCAGGGGTACATAGATGTTCTCAGCTGTGCCTTATATCATTGTGCATTAGAGACTGGGGGTGAGGAAATGGGTAGGGATACGAATAAAAGTCCCTATGGCTGTAAGGATGATACTGTACTAGGATGTCTCAATCTCATTTCAGGCAATGGGAAGTTTTTAGATAAGGTCGGAAATATGCATAGACTTGTTGCTGCACATTTTCTCACAGAACGTGGGGGTTCTGATGAAACGTAGTTTTTTAGTGTGTTAGGTCGACCCATGATGCATAGAGCAGTTGACCAGGTTAGTGAGTTATTAGAATTAGAAAGTAGGATGATTTTGAACTTTAGAACATTGTACCCTAAAGGGTTAAATCTTGAGGTCAGTTTGACAGCAAGATAAAATAACGTGTAAGAGCCTAGAGAGATCATTCAGGTTGTACAATAGATGCATAAATTAAAATTAAAACTAAAAATAAAATGTAAATGGAATAAATATCATTTTATTTATTTAGGATAAGTGTATTTAAATAATATATAAGAGTATGAATTTTAAGAATGTTAGTTATATTATCTTTGTAAAAAGGTAAAATAAATGATTTTTTCCAGCTGGAAGGAATGCTTTTTTTCAGATATAGATCTATTTATCAATACAGAGATCAGAAAAGCAATTGCATCTGCAACCATTTTTAAGTAGTCTGAGGACAGTTGGTCAGCAGCTAGGGTGGCTGGTTATGTAGGAGTATTTTAATGGCAGAGGTAGGTACTAGGCTGAAGTCAAATAGCTGGGGATATTTAGCAGAGGCTGTGGCACTGAGAGGATAATGGAAATATACATTTTTATCAGGGGCAGTATAGTATTTATAAAATAGTTGATAAACTGTGTGGGAATTGAATCACTAGTATCATTGGATATAGGAGTCGGGGTAGTAATTTGGCCTGGATGTAAAAGTATGTTTATGGATATCCAAAGAGTGTTGGGTTGTTTTAATGTTTATTTTGGAGGATAATAGGTTTGCTTGTCATGTTTTTTTTGGTATTTTGGTTCAATTCCTTAGTTGCCTGAAAAGTTGAAATGCGTTTTATGTTCTATTTTTGAGCCACTTTTTCCAGGCTTTGTCATGCCTGGCATTAATCTCTTAATTTCCTTTGTTAGCCATGGTGCAGGATTGGATTTGGTACATACTGGGGCATGGTTATTCAGAGTTTTTAGGAATATCTCACTGAAGTGTGTGACAACAAACTGTAATTGCACAGATTTTAGTATTTTCCAGTTTTATTCTGTTAGATTTTTATAAAAGTATGTTTGTCAATTCTTTTGAGTTATGAACTTGGTTGTAAATTATATGTTTATGTTGGATATTGTAACTTCTGAGACCGTAAGTAGGTTGATGGTCACTTAGGTTTTCTGGAAGGTTACTGGCTGTCCTAATTTTGTTGGGTGTGTTAGTAAGAATCCAGTATAAGGCTGATTCTCTACCAGTACATTTGTGGACTCTAGTAACTGATGTAATTAACTGTGTAAAGCCATATAGGTTTATGGATATCCAAAGTTTATGGAATCAGATGTGGTGTAGCTGTTGATAAGCTGGCAGTCTATGTTTAAGTCTCCTAGTATTACTGCTTCATGATGTATATCGCAGGATATCCAGTATAGGATATTTTCCACAGTGGTAATGTTTTATATGGTGAGATATATATGGCTGCTAAACAAAGTGTTTTCCTGGAAAATGCCTATTAAAATTTTCCTATTATTGATTTGGAGGTGTGATATAAGAAGTTATGCATTATTAAATGGTGGTATCTCCTGTGCGTATGTAGTTATGTTTAGGGAATTCTTGCAGATGATGGCAATTCTGCCTGCCTGTTTATTTGTCCTGTTAAACCTAATTATATTGAAACCAAGTGAGGTAATTTCATTGCCATTTATGTTTTTTTCAGCTAGGTTTCTGCAGCTATGATTATGTCTGGGGAATATGTGGTAGTACAAGCATATATGACCTGGATTTTATTGTATATTCTTTTTTAGGAGGAGAAGGCTAGAATTGGGGGATGGGAGAGGATGGGAGAGGAAAACAGAATGGTACATTTAATACTGTGCTGTTAGTGTGGCTTTTTTGCTGGTGTGTGGGGCCAAGGTAGGGTGAATGCCACCACTGGCTTTTTAGGTGGAAATTTTATGAAGTAAAGTATGCAGTCAGATGCATTTCTGATTTAGTTTTATTGGATTTCATAGGGTATTATACTTAGATTTATGATACCTGTAATTGAAAAAGTCTTAAAAGATTTGCTGGTACAGTGTAGGTGCTGTGGTGACTGATAAACTTGGTAACTATTGGTGTAGTGCATGTGGATTTGTAGTGGTATTAATTATATTTAGTAGGGAGGTATGGTAGTTGGTAAAGAGTGATAATATGTTGAGGAGGCACACTAGTGGGGTTTGAGCCGGAGTCATTTTGTATGGTATGTAAGTTAGATTTTGCTGAAGATATTAATTTGCACTATAAAATGCTACTAGGCAAGAGTAGTTATAGTAACAGTGGTACAACTTCTAAAAGGACAAGCTGGTTTGCAGCACTTTAAGAATGAGTCATAGATGTTAATCAACTGCAGGTTATGTTTTGATTGTTTTGATGCAGCAATAGGTTTGGAGAAGTGTAAGGTGGAGTTTAGTTTGAATGTAGAGTGGGAGGGGATGTGTGGGAACTGGGGGTAGGGTACAGGAGCAGAGTGAGCAGGAGCAGAGAGAGGAAACAGAGTGGGACCCAAACACTGAATCAGCAATGCAACAGTGTTGAGAAAAGCAAACGTAATCAGTAAGCTTTGGCTATGGCATAAGGTAAGAAGGTTTCCAGAGACAGGTAACAATTGAATGAGTTGAATAGTGTAAAATACTAGCTGAGAGGAGGAAATGGAGAATTAGAAGGAGCAGAACAGATGCCCAAGAAAACTAAACAGAGATTTACATGTGTGGTTAAGTATTTAGTATATTAGCTGCAATATACTGTTGTAAAAGAAGAAAAGAAACAGGGAGTTGTCTGAAAATGAAAGCAAAGTTAATAGTTTCTCCTGTTTTAGTGGGGGGGGGGGGTAACAAGCTATATATTGACATTTATTTTGGACTACACAAAAACCTGTTAAACTTACTGCCTGTTATTATGGGCTGTAACATATACAGTGGATATAAAAAGTGTACACACCCTTGTTAAAATGCCAGTTTTTTGTGATATAAAAAAATTAGACCACAATAAATCATTTCAAAACTTTTCCCACCTTTAATGTGACCTATAACCTGTACAATTCAATTGAAAAACAAAGATCTGTTAGGGGAAAAAAATATAAAAAATAAAAAACGTACAATAAGCTGATTGCATAAGTGTGCACACCCTTAAACTAATACTTTGTTGAAGCACCTTTTGCTTTAATTACAGCATTCAGTCTCTTTGGGTACACACCTGCCATCAATTAAAGAGACTCTGATTAATCTCGAATAAAGTTCAGCTGTCCTAGTAGGATTTTCCTGACATTTACGCAGTTGCCTGCTACAGCAAAACCTATGTCTCGCAGAGATCTTGCAAAGCATCAAAGGGAACTCATTGTTGAAAGGTATCAGTCAGGAGAAGTGTACAAAAACATTTCCACAGCATTGGATATACCATGGAACACAGTGAAGACAATCATCAAAAAGTGGAGAAAATATGGGATGACAGTGGTGTTGCAAAGATCCGGACATCCCTACAAAATTGATGAAAAGACCAGACAAAAACTGGTCAGGGAGGCTGCCAAGAGACCTACAGCAACACTGAAGGAGCTGCAGGAATTTCTGGCAAGTACTGGTCGTGTGCTATATGTGACAACAATCTCCCGTATTCTCCATATGTCTGGCCTATGCGGTAGGGTTTCAAGACAGAAGCCTTTTCTTACACAGAAAAACATCCAGGCCCAGCTAAAATTTACAAAACAATACATCAAGTCTCCCAAAAGCATGTGGGAAAATATGTTATGGTCTGATGAGACCAAGGTTGAACTTTTTGGCCACAATTCCAAAAGATACATTTGGCGCAAAACAACACTTTGCATCACCAAAAGAACACCATCCCTATGGTGAAGCATGGTGGTGGCAGTATCATGCTTTGGGGTTGCTTTTCTTCAGCTGGAACTGGGGCTTTAATCAAGGTGGAGAGAATTATGAACAGTTCCAAATACCAGTCCACTTTTTGCCCAAAACCTTCAGGCATCTGCTAGAAAGCTGAAGATGAAGAGGAATTTCACCTTTTAATATGATGATGATCCCAAGCATACATGCAAATCAACAAAAGAATGGCTTCGCCATCAGTTTCCAAAACACTGTTAGAGCCAGAACTCCAGGGACTGATGCAACCCAGCATCTATGGCAAGGGAGCCACAGCCAGTCCTGGCAAATAATTGACATAAACAGAGAACCAGTCTTAGAAGAGACCCCAGTCTGCTACAAAATGCATGATATATATGTATATACATATATACATACACACACACACACACACACACACACACACACACACACACACACACACACACACACACACACACACACACACACACACACACACACGCACACACGCACATACACACCCCACACACAAACACACATATGTGGTTGGAAACTGCTGCACCTGGTAAAAACACACCCAGAGACAGGGAGGATCCATGTTGGAGAGCCATGGGTTCATTGCCACATCAGATTACAACTCAGTTTTTGATTATGAACTTAAAATTAAATACTACAAAAACACTCCTGCAGTAGGAGTGATGCGGTCAGATGATCCTCTAAACAGAATATCCAAGCTGCTTTTTACCTGAAATATCCCATGCCTAGGCTGGTCATGTCTGTTTCCTCTGATCACATGTGGAATCAATGCAAAGGAAAATTTTGAAAATAGGAGCTTGTTTTCTTTTTGATGTCCCTTTCAGGAATATAGCTTCCATATTTCTTGGAACTGGGAGCCTCCAATAACCATTAAGCTACCTCATGTTTTCCCATTACAGTATTATATACTAGCAGGAAGGACAGAAACCACCCTGTGTACAATGTTACATGAGCCAGATGATGAAACTCCCATTCAGTATTTAGTACTGAAAGATTAAATATTATTGTTCTCATTTATTCCTTTTAATCTTTCATTTCTAGTATATTTCTCATAGATGTTTCATGTACATAATTCTACCAAAAACAGAATATAATATCAAAGAAATTATGTATGTGTACTGTTTTGTATGTGTAACTGTTTCACGTTTCTAAAAATCGTAAGAAGCATTCACAGTGAAACATAAAACTCCGCATGCAAAAGGTGTATAAATAACACAAACTCACATAATGTATTAACCATTAACCAGCTACACTTGGCAGCTATACTTAGCCTCTCCATTGTAATAATGAACTATACAACCAGGACAGAGGCTACCTAATTTTCATTTGTGAAACTTTCTGAAAGTGTTTAATGGCCCCCACTACCATTACAGTTCCGAATGTTGAGTAAAGTGTTTAATGACCCCACTACCATTATAGTTCTGAATGTTGAGTTACTGGAGGCGAAATGGTTATATTTTTATATAAAAGTAAGATTTGCATGTTCTATACTTTGATGGCATTAAGGTGATAGATATTATGAAAAAAAGATAATGACACATTTAAAATGACATGACAGAGGATGAACTCAAGAATTAGACCAGAAAGTATTATATTTATTTGTAGAGACTAGAATCCTTTGTCAGGTAGCATACCTCTAAATAGTTAGTTATAAATCTTGCAAAGCTCCTCAATGATAGCTTGTTGGGTCATCTGTGCTTCAGAAATATATCTACAGTATGTCTGAAAAATAACTGTCACATCTGCCAAATCCATTCACAGAGACATCCTTAAAGCTAATTATTTTTTGGGATTATCCGCTGAGTGGAGGAGGTTGTCATCAACTATGCCTTGTGTGAGTCACTTCCAATCCAGCTAGTAGTTGAGCAAAAAAGAATAGCTCATCTGTTATAACACAATGAATACTGATAAGTATTCAGAATGTGCAAACTGATTCAACACAGGAATCAGCATGCTCATTGTAAATTGAGTATTACTGATAGGAAAAAGTCCGGGTAAGTCTGGATACTACATCCGTCATTTAGTACAAAGGTAAACACAAGCAATTCTGTAAAAATAACAAAAATCCTATCCAGTACTGGGAAAGTTTCTGTTATTTTTTAGAGGATGCAAAGTATGCATTTACCCTTGCAATATATAGAGCTGTGATAGCCAGAATTCCTCCATTTATTAATATAGAAATTCTCCCAAGAAGTAACCAAGCAGCACAGGTTATCTTCTTCTTCTTTCAGCTGCTCCCATTAGGTGTCACCACAGCAGATCATCTGTTTCCATTTCTTCCTGTCCTCTGCATCTTGCTCTGTCACATCAACCACCTGCATGTCCTCTCTCACCACATCCATAAACCTTATCTTAGGCCTTCCTCTTTTCCTGTTACCTGGCAGCTTCAATCTTAGCATCTTTTTCCTAATATACTTTGCATCCCTCCCCAGCACATGTCCAAACCAACATAATCTTGCCTCTCTAGCTTTGTCTCCAAACCTTTCAAACTGGGCTGACCCTCAAATATAATTATTCCTAGTCCTGTCCACCCTCATCACACCCAGTGCAAATTGTAACATCTTTAACTTTGCCACGTCCAGCTCTGACTCCTGCCTTTTTGTCAATGCCACTGTCTCCAACCCATATAACATAGCTGGTCTCACTATCCTCTTGTAGATCTTCCCTTTCACTCTTACTGGTACTCGCCTGTCAAAAATCACTCCTGACACTCTTCTCCACCCACTCCATCCTCACCATTACTCTGAACTGTTGATCCCAAGTATTTAAAGTCATCCATCTTCGCCACCTCTACTCCCTGCATCCTCACCATTCCTCTATCCCCCCTCTCATTCACACACATATATTCTGTCTTAGTCCTGCTGACCTTCATTCCTCTTCTCTCTAGAACATATCTCTACCTCTCCAGGGTCTCCTCCACCTGTTCCCTACTCTCATTACAGATCACAATGTCATCTGCAAACATCATAGCCCACTGGGACGCCTGTCTGATCTCGTCTGTCAACCTGTCCATCACAATTACAAATAAGAAAGGGCTTAGAGCTGATCCTTGATGTAATCTCACCTCCACCTTAAACGCATCCGTCACTCCCACCACACATCTCACCGCTGTCACACTACCCGCGTACATATCCTGTACCACTCTTACATACTTCTCTGACACTCCCGACTTCCTCATACAATACCACAACTCCTCTCTAGGCACCCTATCATATGCTTTCTCTATGTACAGAGGATCGTGCTGAAAATGCATATGTGAGCTTTGCTTGTGTTAATTGTGCTAAAATGTATCACCAGTGCACCCTGCTGAAAGGAAGAGAAATGCACATGTATTAATGTATCTGAATTAAATGTATATGTTTCAATGGAGGACACTGGCACAACAATGGTCAACCAGCTGGCTTAGTTTAAGAAAAATAAGGGAAATGTAAATGAGCTGTTAAATCATTAAACAGTACCCCACAGTGCTGAGTAGGACCGAAGATGCTAGGTCTGGGAGCAACCATTATCTGTTAGCTTTTGTAAAGAAGGGGAGAAGTGTTGTAAATGTCTCTAGCTCCTAGGCAATGTCATAAAAGCTCTAAATCTGTATTGTAGCAGTCTGCTAAAGGCCTGTCTCAAACTTCAAAAGAAAATGCTGTGAGAACCTAGAGTCAGGTGACCAGATGAGGTCATTCTGCAAGTCAACTTGGATATTATATTTTACAGGGAATAATCTCAGAGGATAGATTATTCTGTTTAGTAGCCTGTTTAGAAAGACTGCTCACATATTTCATCTTACCTTGCCCAAGTAAGTTATTAGGGAACAGTAAATTCTCTTAAATTCAGTCAGGAATATAGTAAAGCTTAGTTTAGAGACTGTTTTTCTTATTTATATGAGTCTGTCCTTTGCAGGTCATATGGCTATAAAGCATACCAAGAGACATATTATGCAGAACTTTTATTGATTGGGATTGCTAGGGATGTAACAGGGTACTGCAGGACTTGTGAGCAGTGCCAAAAAGTAGGAAAGGCAGGAGACAAGGTCAAAGCTGCTTTGATGCCTTTGTTTGTGATAGAGGAGCCAGTTCAGAGGCTAGCTATGGATATTGTGGGGCCTCTGAAAACCCCAAGTTCCACAGGGAAGAACTATATCCTAGTGGTAGTGGTAGTGGATTATGCTACTAGATACCCCGAGGCATTGGCTCAGTCCTCCATCGAGGCAAAGAAGGTGGAAAATGTGTTGCTAGAGATTTTCAGCAGGATAGGTTTCCCAAGAGAAATACTGATTAACAGAGATGCCAATTTCATGTTAGACCTGCTGGCTTGTCTGTGGAAGTGTTGTGGGGGGTGAAGCACCTAAAGACAACCCCCTACCATCCCCAGACTAATGGTCTTGTGGAGATGTTAAACTCTACAATAAAGATCATGCTACAGGCACTTGCAGACCAGTTTAAGAGAGAATGGGACAAATATTTGCCCTACCTTTTGTTTGCTTACAGACACGTACCCCAGGAATCCACCAGTTTTCACTCTTTGAGTTGCTGTATGGGCATAGGGTAAGGGGGCCTCTAGAATTGATTTGTAATGAGTGGGAGGATGAGTGTGAATCTCACAAAAAGTCTGTTGTGGCATATGTCCTAAACCTCATGAGGATGCTTAGGGAGCTCATGGGCTTGGCCAAGGAGAACCTTACAAGAGCCCAACAGCAGAAAAAGGCCTGGTATGACAGGAATGCTCGAGCCAGAGAGTATGCTGTGGGATAGGAGGTAATGGTTCTCATTCTTGTCAGACACATTAAGCGGCAGGCAGCTTCCAAGGGACCCTTCAAGGTGTTAAGGAAGGTTGGCGATGTTAACTACATCATAGAACTGCTAGGCAGGAGGCAGGGGCACAAACTGTACTATGTTAACATGGTGAAGCTTTCACATAAAAGGGAGGCCCTTGTGGTGAGTATTTGTAATATGAACCAGGAGGAGTCTGAGTGGGATCAATGGCTACAGGGAGCTAGCCAGAAAAATCCCAAGTTACTATGGTGGAGCATAGGGTTGCAGGCATATGATATGACAGTGCAACACTGTAGTGCAGTCAACAATGCAAAGGCAGATGGAATCTCAAGAAAGGGAATGGGGTAACATATTCTCAGATATGATTATTTCTCTCAAGCCATGTTTCTAAAGGGTGACTTGAAAAATTAGCTTGAGTTTTCAAAGGGGGAAAGAGTTGTGATGATAGGAGGTACTGTCAGGGAGAAGCAGGGGAGCGGTTGTAAGACTTGTGTCAGCACAGCTAGCTGGAATTTTATAAGCAATTGTATGTCATTAGTATATATATATATATATATATATATATATATATATATATATATATATATATATATATATACATCAAACTGCTCTGTACAGATGCTTGTGCTAAAAATGTATTTGTGAGCTTAGATTGTGTTAATTCTGCTAAACTGTATCAAACGTGCACCCTGCTGAAATGAAGAGAAATGTGCATGTATTATGATATCTGAATTAAATGTATTTATTTTTAATAGAGGACACTGGCACATCGATGGTCAGCCAGCTGGCTTATTTTAAGAAAAATAAGGGAAATGTAGATGAGCTGTTAAATCATTAAACGGTACCCCACAGTGCTGAGTAGGATCAGAGATGCTAAGTCTAGGAGCAGCCATTATCTGTTAGCTTTTGTAAAGAAGAAGATAAGTGTTGTAAATGTCTCTAGCTCCTAGGCATTGCCATAAAAGCTCTAAATATGTATCATAGCAGTCTGCTAAAGTCCTGTCTCAAACTTCAAAAGGAAATACTGTGAGCACCTAGAGTCAGGTGACCAGATGAGCTCATTCTGCAAGTCAACTTGGATGCTATATTTTACAGGGAGTAATCTCAGAGGATAGAGTATTCTGTGTGGGAACCTAACTAGAAAGACTGCTCAAGTATTTCATCTAGCCTTGCCCAAGTAAGTTATTATGGAATAGTAAATTCTCTTAGATTCATTCTGGAATATACTAAAGTTTAGTTTAGTGATTTTTCTTTATTTGTATGAGTCTGTCCATCAATGTTGTTTTTAATATTTTCTGGGATTTGAACTCTGTACTTTATGGTGAATATATGTTCAGTATTTTCATGCACTTTCATTATTTATTATTAAATATATTTAATACTTTTATCTTGGCTGGTTCTTGTAGAGAGTATCTAACCTTTGAGAGTTCTTATATTTATTTGGTGACACTGTGTGGGACACACCAGAAGGCCTAGCTGTCTTGGTGAACTACTACCATTTGTATAAGTATTAATATTGGACAGTACACTTAGATACCTTTTTAAGAACTTTATAGTAATTGACCAGTGGCAATGATAACTACCTTATAGTCTGGTCAAAGTTGGTAGAGTGGGTAATCAGTGCCAGCCTTTCCCAGGTGTGTGTGTGTGTGTGTGTGTGTGTGTGTGTGTGTATGTGTGTGTGTGTGTGTGTGTGTGCGTGCGTGCGTGCGTGCGTGTGTGTGTGTGTGTGTGTGTGTGTGTGTGTGTATTTGTGTGTGTGTGCGTGAGAATTAAATCTTAAAGAGTGTATGTGTATCAGCTACTTGGGACAGGGACACAGAGCACTGAGTTTACAGAGAGGGTGTTGGAGGACTTGGCTTGGACACTCGGCTGAGGACCTAACCCTACAGCTGTACCAGTGGGAGTCTTATTGGGGATCTGGAGGGAGACAGACATAGAGACATCCAGACCCTGGGCTGAGTGTGTTCCCTGTGTGCTCTTAAGGGAAATTGTGCTTGACGCAGAGAGGTCTGCATCTGGAAATACTGAGTGTATCCATTTGTATTCCAAGTGCACGTCCAGTGTCAGTGGTGAAGATTCAGGCTCCTTGGTTACTGGCCCAGCATGGGGATGACACATAGTGGTGGCCACCACATATTGGCAGCAGTGGTGGGCATCACAGTCAGTACAGTACAATTGCTAATACTCATGAAATCACCCTTTGTAAAGTGCAACAAGTTAAAACACCTTTTAGTGAAGAATTTACAGATGGAGAAAAAAGAAAAATATTTAGGCTTCATCCAAAATAAATAAATAAATAAAGCACTCTCACTAAAATGTGACATTCTTGAAATTGTCTGCAAAAAACTTCAAATGTGAGAAGCACAGCCTTCAGGATCACACACACAGACTGTGTTGTTTTGCCTGAGAAAATGTCTGTAGTGTTGTGAATTTCAGGTTTTTATCTGTTTATTTTTTATTCTATACTGCTTTTAGTGAGAGTAGTTTCAGGAAGATAACATGTTCTTAATAAAGTACAATTGTTCTATGATTAATTTTCTTAATGAACTTTCTCCCATGTTTTAGTGTCTTCTATTAAAAGATGCATATCTTGATAATTGAATGTTTAAGCACTTTGTACCCATTCTTGGGAGTGCAGCAAACTGTTTATGTTTCTGCATACTTCAGATAACTCATTGATTAATTATTGTAAGACATAGTTATGGCCTTTCAACTAAAAACTGCTGCCATCTTTTGTTTCTGCAAAATGTCACAGAACATTGACAGATGCATGCAAATTCTTTGGCCGAGTAGATAGTATTACAGCCACAGTACCTGCTAATCATGCATTTTTATTCCTTTTTTGTTTTAATTTACTGATTTTTTTTTCATCACAATTTGCACACTAGGCTGTATTTTATAGGAACTGCATGGCAGCACTGTTTGGTGAAGTGATTTGCTCAAAATAACACAGAACACAGAAAGAATCAGACCCAGGGCTACATGATATATTTTTTATTTATTAATTTAGCCTTTATTAAGCACGTAGGTGGGCTGTTCAGCTGTGGTCGAATATTAAGTTAAAGTTCATTGGCAGCTTATCATTTTAACCCATAAAGCTACACTGCTATATGCTGTTAAGAATAATTTAATAATAATGTATATAGCAGAAGCCTGTAGAATGATTACAAAATTATGTGCCCTCATTCAGAAGTTTGTAAGGTCACTAATAAGGACAAGAAAGGCATCAGACAAGAAACTGTTATCACATCAGAACAGTGGAATGTCATCAGGAAATCAGTGTTGTGCAACATATTCCTGAATAATCTACATTGATAAATCATACTGCTAGAATTTGTGTTCTTATGTATCTGGAACTTATGTTTCACTTTGGAAATATACTTAAATGTAACCATATTCTAAGTAGTATTTTATTCATTTGCCTCTGCAGTATACAATGATTTAAATATATAAAAGACTGAAGCTGTATAAAAACTTGTTTCTTTCATTCTAATTTCTGTATGCTCAAAAAATAATAATAGGAGGGAACATACACACTTTTGTATGAAATATACTAGATTGTAAAACTAAATATCTAATAGAAATGGATGCTGAATCTTGTGGCCTCAGACAGGATGAATGTATTTACCTTGAAAGTCAGCAACTGCTCAGTCAAAGGTTAGAATACACTCCCTACTCATCAGGCGATGAAACTACAGAATCATCTGCTTTCAAAGGCATTGAATTAGTAGATAATTTATGCCTTGAAAGAAAACCCATGGCAGTACATTTTAGAAGACATTTCAAAGGTTATATATTAGGCAAGAAAGAAAGAATATTTTCCATTTCTTACTAATATAAACCACGATATATCTATTTCCTCTTTTATAAAGGAGAAAGATGAAAGCCTTCAGAGGCATAGATTCCTGTCTGTTTTTCAATTATTGTGGTGTCTTTTACAGTGGTGTGTGTGTGTGTGTGTGTGTGTGTGTGTGTGTGTGTGTGTGTGTGTGTGTGTGTGTGTGTATCTGTGTCTGTATATGTGCGTGTGTGCATGTGTGCTTTGTGTGTGTGTGTGTGTGTGTGTGTGTGTGTGTGTGTGTGTGTGTGTGTGTGTGTGTGTGTGTGTGTGTCTTTGTATGTGCATGTGTGTGTGTGTGTGTGTGTGTGTGTGTGTGTGTGTGTGTGTGTGTGTGTGTGCGTGTCTGTGTGTGCATGTCTATATGTGTGTATGTGTTTAGTGTGTGTGCATGTGTTTTTGTGCACATACGTGTGCATGTATGTGTGTATATATGTTCACATGTGTACATGCACGTGTGTGTGAGTGTGTGTATGTCTGCTTATATATCCCTGCCCCTAGTCATGCATGTATATAGATGAAGGGATCATAAGTAAGCATATGTGACAACAAAATACTGTTGTTGCTCAGCATGTAATTCAGAAACAAAGCAAAAATGGATTATTAATACACCCTGTGTATAGAAAATGAGTTAAAATTGATATTTTAACTAGTAAGTCTTCTTTTGCAATAACCTATCTTTGTATCTTTTAGATTACTCCTAAAGAAGGCTTACTGTCATATTGTTAATTTTAACCTTTCTGCTCTATTTACAGGGTGGATTTGCAATCAGTAAGCATATACTACTGAAGCAGGAAACAGTGTCCATCACCTCAGATTTTAATAGAACTTGGCCTGATGCATATAACTGAAATATCAAAATTGACAGCTTGATTTAAATAAAAATGCAGTAATATGTTATAAAACAGCCCAATTTTCTTTATAGTACATTCCATGGGGAAAAATTGACTCTCTCGCTGTGAAGTTTTTGCTGAATCTTTTCTAAAGCAGCTCATTTAAAGGACAAATACTACATACACTGAAAACAAATTATCTTATCTTGACTTCGCCATACAGTGATAATGTCCTCATAGCCCTGAAGCAGATATTAGCATTACATTTTTTCTCTGGTAACCAAACAAAGCCCACTGCAGTGTCGGATGACCATCCAGGAAAAAAAATGATGAGGTCCGGAAAAGACTTCCATATAAATTCTATTTAATATTTTAAAAAAAGGCAAATGGTTAAGTAACTATCTGATAAAGTTATCTTTCTGAATAGTATTGAATTAAAATGTTTGTTACTCTAAGAAATGTGGTAGTTTAGTTGATGTATTGAATGAATTCATCCACTTCTTGAGGTGAACACTTCTAAACAGTGCAGATGTTATCAAGGTAGTGTAAATAAGAACACCAATGCTTTAAAAAATTAACATTAAAATAATGTGCACATGGCTAAATTAGCGTATACTGGGGCATAACATGCACCCATAGCAACTCCTTAAATCTGTCTGAAATATTTGCCTTCCAAATATAAAAAGTTGCAACAAGGAATGAAATATTTTAAAATCATGATAAAATTGTCATTATCCAAAGATACTAACTTTCAATAATAGCTGAATGAAAGCATTCTAAGTCAGTTTGGTGGACTATACATATGAAAAAGTCTATAACATATATATATATATATATATATATATATATATATATATATACTAAGAAAACTACAAACCACTATAAAAGTTTGGTTAAAAAATCCCATGAATCCTTTAAAATGTGGCTCTCTAAACATAAAACATGTTTTAAGATGTGATCCACATATACCACCAATGGATAAGTTTTAGACCTCTGACCCACTATTATGAGACAGTATGAGAGCGGAAAATCTCTTTATGTATTTTAGGTATATCAAATAATGCAGGTATAAGTGTTGTATTGTTACAAAAAAATGTACAATTTGTTAGAAATAATGTTCTGTAAAAGAGCATCCTCAAGAAATAAAACAATATTTTTATAAGCCACAAAAAATTAATTCCTAGAAGTAATTTCATTATTGGTATTGTCCTGTACCATATAAAAATCTGACAAGTATAATCCATTTTTGTCTACAATAAAAATACCTCCACCTCTGTTGGGTTTTAAAATTCTTATAGTGGGGTCCTTTTGTAAAGTATAAAGTAGTTCTTTTTCTTCTTTTGATAAATTGTAATACCAAAGAGTAGAGAGTTTTGATAAATTATATAAACCTTTTTCACACCCTTTTTTCAAATATCCTCACAATCTGGTTTAAGGGTGGCTGACTGTATTTTTTTTCTTTAAGGAAGTTTTATAAAAACTATTTGTGTTGATATTTTAAAAAAGTATTATGACTATTTCACTTGAAAACTGAGTTTTCTAGTGAACAGTTTGCGCTCAATAGTAGAATCAGTAATATCTAACTTAGGATGAGGTACAAACTTTTATCCTTTACTGAAAAGTTTGAAATATAACTCAGTAATAACTATTTCAGTATAATTAAAAATGTTAAAACCTTGAAAACAGTGCAGAATACCATCATAATCAATTTGTATAAGGCTCTCAGAAACATCAGAAGCAGCAGGTGTAGTTTTAATTATTTGTAAATGTTGTTCCTGTTTGAACTGCCCAGCATCCCACCCCTCTTCTGGGAAAAATGGGGTTGGAGTAAAAAATGTGTCTCATGACTATTCCCTTGCCTGTTCCCAGTCCTCTCAGAACTACAAAGAGGTTAATTTTTTTATCTGCCAAAATGGGTTATAAATTGTTCTCCTCCTATAATGCGCTTTGTAGATACAGAAAATGATACGTAGATTGAACATTATGTTCTGTAAAATTAAGAATTAGCTGGCGTTAGGAAGCATTTTTCATTGACTTTCTTTGTAAGAGATATCAGGTTTCTTGACATTACATCCTCAGCTACTGTGTGACACTAATCCATACCAGAGCTGTGAATCCCCAAACTTTCTGCAAAATATCATCACATGTATAACCCCAGGAAAGCCACTTTGCTATGTGGACTTTCTTCAGCTAGAATCCTTCAGATGAGATAGTCTATATGATGTTACAGCAGGGAAGATAAATTCTTAAAAGTATTATGACAATTTCATCTAATTCCAGCCTGGTATGTGCTAAAGACGCTGAATAGCCTAAATAGGTCACAGAAGGGAGGAGTAACAGCTAAGGTATGTTTTATTTATTTAATGCACTATAGGTATTATTTCATAAACAAAAAATCCCTTCTGGGAAGAAAACATGTTAATGTGTGTGTGTGTGTGTGTGTGTGTGTGTGTGTGTGTGTGTGTGTGTGTGTGTGTGTGTGTGTGTATGTGTGTGTGTGTGTGTTTTGAAAAGCTTTATACTTGATCATTTATGCATCTCATGCAAATTATTACAAATATAATTCTCTAATCTCTTCTGAACAGCTTCACTACAATTATCTCAACAAACATATTCTTGATGCAAATACAACTTTTACACTGTGGTGCCAATATAATTTATAGCCTTTATAAGATACTTAAATGTCTATCCTGTACATCATTCTCTTTTCGCATTCTTTTTTCTTATCTATATTATAAATTCATTTTACTTGCCCACAATCAAAATATGTTGTATATAAGTTGGATGCATATTATCAGACTTAACATCCCATTGCCCTAGGACAATGTAGTGTTGAATACTCAATCATGTCTCTCTTGCCACACCCGCCATTACGTTTACTTATAGTTAGCAGCCTTAATTTGCCTACAATGTGACCAATGTAGCCCAAATTCCCAATTGCTCCAAAGCACTTTAAAGTTAAGCCACTTGGTCAAGGTCACATTGTAGGCAAATGAAGGCTGCTGAAATCAAACCCTGTACCACAGGAAATAAGTCATTAATAGCTCTGTGCCTTAGACTTCTGTGTTGACTGTCCTACTAGCACCTGACTAAAATCTAATTTCTAACCATCTTTTTCATCATATAGTAGAACATTTAATTATGTAATCTTACCTCCTAGTAACCTCTTTTCTACTGCACAAAGATAATTTCTCTAAATGACTCTGCTTTTCATAGGCAATAATAGAATCTTATTTTATTTTGTGTTACACACCTTTAATCTCTTACATAATTTTACCTGCTTCGGTCCAAAATGTAGCCCATCTACCCATTAGAATAGCCTGTGGGGAAAAAAGGCATTACTCATATGATTTACCATTTCCCCTTCTTAGAAGACCATTACCATTAAAAAAAACTTCAATTTCAAAGCAGTGTTACTTTTACAGTTGGCTTTAAAGCTAAGATACCATGATTGCTATAGATACCACCCACATTCATCTATCAAATCCAAACAACTAAACTGTTACCTACTATTCCTCTGCACCATTGTTGAGTGACCAATTATTTATTTTCATTATTTTGAATTTATATGACATTTATGTTCAGTGTCTCTACTCAACCACCTCAAAAGTAACCAGTCATTTGTTACATGTAAAAATACTGTGAATGTGTGCGTTTGGGGGGGGGGTAGCAAACTAACTCTTAATCCATAATCCAGAATTTATAATATAAGGTAGTTCTGAGTAACAACATATGAAATACTGAATAGCTTAGTTAATGTTGGATCCCACCTTACATCTTCTCCTGATAATGTTCTTTTAATAAATGGAACCATTTTGCCATTTGTAAATCACATTTCAGTAATAACAGACTACATGTGTACACATTAAAGAATCATTTTGAATACAGTATAATCAGAGCAATTATAGCACAACTCACAATTTCCACATACATGAAATCTGCTTACAGTGATTAAGTTTTAACATTTCATAAATCATCATGATGTTAATAACCGAGTCACTAAGAAATGGCATAACGAAAGGTTACCAAACATTGTTACATAAAACTCCTAATTTAAGAATTCTGCAAAGGACAAGTAGCTGCTCCACCATATATTTTTGCATCAACTAGTCCATTTTAATCATTATTTTATGACAAAAATCAAAGATATCAATAGAAAAGCATTGAATCTAACAATATTTCAAACCTACTTTAAAGAAAGCAAAGTTATTTAATTTGGAGGCTGCATTAATCCAACAAAACTCAGGAATATAACATTCTGCCAGTTACTTAAAGTAAATGGTGTCATTATTACTTTCCAGTCCTACAGGTATTAATAATAATATTATGCAGCCAATTTCAATAAATTGCAAATTATCAGCTGTCATTATGCTAATCAGTAATCTTCCTTAACTTACTCTCATAGGTTTAAATATAACTAAAACAGTTTCATCTTAATATTGAAACTATTTTTACCCAACATAAAAAACAAGGCATGATTCTGTCATTTAAATGTTTGTTTGTTTGTCTTTTCGGCTTTTCCTGGTTAGGGGTCACCACAGCGGAACTCCAGTCCGCTAATGATTGGCACTAGATTTGTTATGGTGCCAAGTTGCCAGCCCGATGCCCAACCTTCAGCGAAGGCACGCCCATTCACGCATGTCTTTCGGAGGCCACTTGATCACGGGGAGGACATGCAGACTCCACACAGAAGGCACTCCAGCCGAGAATCGATTCTGTCATTTAAATAAAATACTAAAAACATTTGGAGATCACTGTTAGAAACTAAGATTCTGCCATTTAGACTGAATAATGAAACAAAAAAACTAAAATACTCTTGTTTCAGAATAAGGTCTCTAACTGTGTTATTTTTCAGATGTTCAGGTTTAATTGCCTTAATTAGTAGATACATTAAACTCAAAATTGAGGCAATGTAGGACTGTATTCTCAAATTAACCCTTCATATTTCACATGAATAATAATAATAATAATAATAATAATAAACCTTTGTTTTTAAAGCTATTGACTTCCAATCTAAATCATTACTTAGATACTTTGCAATAGTTTCCTGTTCTATTACACCCAGTAGAAACATTGAATAAAACCCTATCTGCGTCATTTAAACTTGATACGCTTAATCATATCTCACATATGTTCATAAATGAAATGCATTCATATTTAAAATACATATCAGCAGGTGTCTTTTAACAAACACATAGTTCCATTATAGTTAAACTTGTACTGTCCTCTTTACCAATCCATTCTTATTTGAGCAAAAAAAATATTTAATCTCTCGAGCACTCCAGCTCCCCTCTGTGTTACATGTAAGTGATCACTTTTGTTTGCTTAATTCATTTTGTATCCCTCAGTCCTTATCTGCTTCTGGTGAACTTGCATCATCTTCTACATTTGGAGTAACTATGGAGTCCACCTCGGCTGACCCACAGGATAAATGCATAGGCAATCTCATTGTCTTGGCCACTGCTTCCTCCGCGTACATAAACACTCTAGCATCAGGCCTGTCAAAAATGCCATCAGTTTATCAGGAAACTTTGATCTATAGTTTAGGTTTTGTCTTTTGCACTCTTTAATAGCTTCAACAAACTGTATTCACTGAATAGTCATGATCAACATAAACAGGCCTTACAGGCACATCAAACTACTTTCCTGACCATCAGCCCCCTGTCTATTGGTCCAGTGGTCCAGAGCCTGTTAGTTCTCTGGAGATTGTTAAGTATGAGGATTAGCCAGGCAAAGCCCTCATCTATCAAGGCATGAAGGTTGCTAGTCCCTACCCCACATCACAGCATTTGCATTGCTATAAGGATGAGAATTACCTTGTCCCAGCCATAGGCTGGAGCCACCCGCATTTAAAAATCAGACCCTAATTCTTCTCAGGAACAAAGAACTACCGGTTGTCCCTACCCCTATAGCCATGTCATCCTGGAGATGGAGCACTGGGGTTTTATTTTCTATTTAGGCTAATCCTAGCCCTCAATAGCTGATGTCTTCACCTCCATGACGGCAAGAGCCTCGGTACCTATGTTATTCATGCATGCTTTCACCATGAAGGCTACTATCACCAGGTTGGTTGTGCTAATCATGCATCCCCAATATTATGCTGCACAATGTAGATCTACCACAAGTAGCATGTCAGCACTGCAGCAAAAGGGACTTCCTTCCCTCTAGAGAAGCAAACCACTCATCTAGCCTTGACAAATTTTCCAGCTTCCAGGATGTTAATCAAAGCAGGGTCATCTGACTCACTGTCACTGCTTTAACACTCTTGACTAGTTATGGTTTTACAGGAGCACAGTGGACCCTTTTCTGCTAGGCCAAACACTGATACACAGAGTGGCTACCTCTGAATTGCATTACTTCAGTTGGTCATGTTATATCAGTCATTTGCACATGTGCTGAACACAATCTGCCTTCTTGCTGTGCAGTAACATGTTATTTCTGCACCTGTACTGTGCAGTTCTTTCTATACTGAAAGTTGGCTATTTCTGTGTCCTTTTTAGGTGTACTGGCCCTATGCAGAGTAAACTGGGTCTCTGAATCCTAACTGAAGTACACTTCATGGGCACCTGCGTCTTATCATACATTCACTGATCATCACTGATTGCCAGGAAAGCATTTTATCCTCATTCTGTCCACTTTGCCTGACTGCAAATTCTGTCCACTGCACCAGACTGCATTACAGCTCATAAGGACTATGCATGCGGGTCAGAGAGAGTAGGAGAAGCTGGATGACTGGCTGAGATGGGCATCAACATGGCCATACAATAAATCCTTAACTTTAAATTGGGCAATCAACCATATTTAAATGAGTATTTTTGTGGTTAGAGAAACTATGGAATAATAAGCTGAACTGAACTGAACTCTTATAACATCTTAGGTGCACATCTTGATTTCTATGAAATGAGAGGGCATTAACAAAATCCCAGAATCAAGTGTAATTTTTCTTCCATAAGCACAGAGTATGGCTTAGGAAGTGGAGATGAGACTGTTAGATATCTGGAGCTGTATAATACTTGTTAGAACTTACAGAGATATCCAGAGCTGTATAATACGTGTTAGAGCCGACAGAGATATCTGGAGCTATATAATACTTGTTAGAGATGACAGAGATATCTGAAGCTGTATAATACTTGCTAGAGCTGACAAAGATATCCAGAGCTGTATAATACTTACTAGAGCTGACAGAGATATCTGGAGCTGTATAATACTTGCTAGAGCTGACAGAGATATCTGGAGCTGTATAATACTTACTAGAGCTGACAGAGATATCTGGAGCTGTATAATACTTGCTAGAGCTGACAGAGATATCCAGAGCTGTATAATACTTGCTAGAGCTGACAGAGATATCCGGAGCTGTATACTACTTGCTAGAGCTGACAGAGATATCCAGAGCTGTATAATACTTACTAGAGCTGACAAAGATATCTGGAGCTGTATAATACTTGCTAGAGCTGACAGAGATATGCAGAGCTGTATAATACTTGTTAGAGCTGACAGATATCTGGAGCTGTATAATACTTGCTAGAGCTAACAGAGATATCCGGAGGCTGTATAATACTTGTTAGAACTGACAGAGATATCTGGAGCTGCATAATACTTGTTATAGATGACAGAGATATCTGGAGCTGTATAATACTTGCTAGAGTTGACAGAAGCTTGTTACAACTTTAGCTGCCATAGAGATTGCGGAATAAGGGGTAGTTTGTTACTGGCATCTATGCCATCGATATATAGTCAGTTATCATTTGGTAGCAAAAATGTGGATACAACACAGTTATCATACATTTGTCTGGGGCTAAAACTGATAATCTGATGCCTTGGTTTTCCAAGAATTAGTGGACAGAATGCTGGAACATTTGACGGTTAAATTGAATGGTTTCTTGAAATAACACTGTTGGTGAATCAGATGCCCTGTTGACATTGATGGATAAAACCCTCACTACAGCCCAGGCAACCCAGGTTCAGTTAGCAGCTCAAACAATTTACAGACTAGCAGGGAAAAATAAGATAAAAATAAGAATGGCTGTCCTGGGTTGGAGAGCAGTCTTCAATGACAGTCTCTAAGGGGAGGTGTGATCCAAAAAGTGGAATTGCCCCGGCTATAGAAGGGGTATATATATATATATATATATATATATATATATATATATATATATAGTTTTACTTCATAATCTTGAATTACTGAAATCCCGAATTTCAGTATCCCGAGACCATGAAGCCGAAAATCCAGAATGCCGAAAGTGCATAAAAGCGAATTTGAATATCTCGAATCCACATTTATGTATTTCCGGTACATTGCGTGTAGTGTTATGGTGATTGAAATTGCAGGTGAGTGTGTTGTTTGTGTGTGTTTTTGTATGTTGTATGTGTGGGTAAGGGTAAGGAGGTGTAAGTGTGAGTGTGTGTGTTTGATTTGTTGGTGTTTGTGTATGTGTAATGTGTGTTTGTGTGCAAGTGAGTGGAGGTTGTCGTGGTATGAGGTTTTATTTTTTTTTATGTTATGTGCGATTTTGGAATTGGTATATATAACTAGGGGTTGTGAGGGGATGCAGCCCCCACATGGGAGTTTTAGGGGGCTTGCCCCCCTGCTTATATGTAGTGTAGGGTTGTGTGGTTTGTCTGCTGTAGGTGGAATGGTGTGTGTGTGCTATGGGGTGTATGGTGTATGTATGTTCATGATTGTGGGTTTCGGTATTGTGAATGGTTCGACTTTATAATCTCAGGTTACTGAAATTCGGGATTTCAATAATTCGAGATTATGAAGTGAAACCATATATATATATATATATATATATATATATATATATATATATATATATATATATATATATATGGGTCTACCTCTGTTAATCGACAACACAGTTTGCCAAGTAACAAAAGATCGGACCCACTTAAGCAAAAGTGCACTATATCGAAAGTGCACTTTCGCTTAAGCCGGTTACAGTGGGGAAAAGGAACTATATCCTTTTCCCCACTGTAGTGCAATCTCGGAGTTGGTATATTTAAGGAGCGGGGTGTGGGAGGCACAACCCCCCACATAGGAGGTGCAGGGGAGCTTGCCCCCCTGCATAAACAGTTTTCATTTTATTTTTTGCTTTTTGATGATCGGTTTAAGCGAAAGTGCACTTTCAATGTTGTGCACTTTCGCTTAAGTGGATCGTTATGTTTTTTGTTCGAGATTTTGTAATTTCGATAAAGAAACATAGACCCCATATATATATATATATATATATATATATATATATATATATATATGTATATATATATATATATATATATATATATATATATATATATATATATTTATATATATATATATATATATATATATATATACACACACACATAAGTGTGTGTGGATATCTATATATATATATATATATATATATATATATATATATATATATATATATGTGTACACACACACAGTATGCATGTGTGTATGTATAAATGGTATACATGCATTTGCGCGAACGGTGAATCGCAGAATGTCGAAGCTGCAGACGTTGAACCCGAGATTACAGAATGCCAGACAGGCTACTATACCCCCCTCTCCACCCATGGTAGCTTTAGTCAAAGTCAAAGTAAACGTTATTGTCGATCAGATATATACAGCAGTGCAAGCTGAATGAAATTACGTTGTTTTGGTCCCAGTGCAAGACGTAGCAATGAACACATAGTTTGAATGACAGTAAGATTAATGCATATATAGCAATAATTAAAATATTAACAACACAATAAATTACACAATTGGACAGGAAGACATTGGACAGTATTATACTAGTAGGTATTGCAAGACTATGACTTCACATTGTGACTGCTTAGAATATTGCACTTCATCAGTTGTAGTATGATATATTCTGATGTTCATATTGCACATGTATGGAGTGGTGACTCACTCCTGGCTGTTGCACATTCAGGAAGTAATAGCATAAGAAATCAGGCTAACTGTGCCAGTTATTGAACCAATTTACCAGAGCGATTACTATAGCTGACCCTTCATAGCAAGTGGCATATTGATCTAATTATTCACTGTCATGCCTGGCATTCAAGTTCAGCAGCCTTATGGATAGAGGGAAGAAGCTCCTGATTAGTCTAGATGTTTTGCAGTGTAAGCTGCGAGACCACCTGCCCTAGGAAAGGTGGAACTACATGCCATGGGCAGGGTGAGTGGGACCATTGATTATCTTTCTAGCTCTTCCCACACACTGAGTCTTACGCAGATCATCCATGGATGGGAGCGAGGAACCAATGTTTTTTTCCGCTGTCCTCACCACCCTCAGGAGAGCCTTGATGTCAGATGCTTTGCAGTTACCATACCAAACTATGATGTTATTTGAGAGGATGCTCTTTATGGTCCCCCTGTAGAAGGCTTCGCAGATGGACTAAGACTGATTTGCCTTCATCATTTTCCATAGGAAGTGCAAAAGTTGTTTTGCCTTCTTCACTGTGTGGCTAATATGAGTCCTCCAGGATAGGTCATCTAAGATGTGCACCCCCAGGAACATAGTGTTTTTGAATCTTTCCACTGCCACCCCCTAACTTTCCAGAGGTTGATGTATCTCCTGAGTCTTCCTGAAGTCCACTATTAATTTTTTGGTCTTGCTTAGATTTAAGGCGACATTGTTGTTGTCGCACCAGCCTGTCATATGCTCCACTTCATCCCTGTAGACTGTTTCCAAACCATTTCTGACAAGACCTACAACAGTGGTATCATCCACAGACTTGATGATTTTGTTGTATTCATGCTTGCCCATGCAGTTGTGCGTCAACAAGGTGAACAGCAGATGACTCAGGACGCAGCCCTGAGGGGCACCAATGCTCAGTGTAATACTGATTGAACTGTTATTTCACGCACATACGTTTTGGGGTCTGTTGATGAGAAAGTCCAGTATCCAGTTACACAAGGGGGTGTTGATGTCCAGCTGGATCAGCTTCAATATCAGATTCTGGATGATGAAAGGGTTAAAGGCAGAACTAAAATTGATGAACAGCATTCTGACACAGGAATTCTTGTTCTCTAGATGTGCCAAGGATTGCATCAGCCGTGCAGCGGTTAGATCTATAAACAAACTGTAATGTATCCAGTGCTGCAGGTAAGTTTGAAAAGATATGGTTCTTGATCAACTGCTCAAAGCACTTCATTACTGTTATGTAAGAGTAACTGGCCAGTAATCATTTAGGCTTGTCAGTTGAGATTTTTTGGGTAAGGGAATGATTGCTGTATTTTTGAAGCAACTGGGTAGAATGGCTAGTTGCAGGGATGTGCTGAATATATCTGTTAGTACAGTGGACAGTTGGGTTGCACAGTATCTTAGAACCCCTCCCATAATATTATCAGGACCAGCTGCTTTTCTTGGGTTTACTCACCTCTGGGTCTTCAGAACATCAGATATTCTTAAACAGCACCTCCTAACCCTGTTAGACAGGGAGCTTATTTGGCACAGTTTTGTCGTCCTTATCAAATCTGCTGAAGTAGGTGTTTCGTTTGTTCAGAAATTCATGTTGTCATCACATGGGGAGGATGCAGGCCTGTAGCTGGTTATGGCTTGAATGCCTTGCCACAGACATCTGGAGTCCCTTTGGACAGAGAAGTGTCCCTGAATTTAACATCCATAAGTCCTCTTAGCCTCCCTTATACCTCTTGTTGTAAAATAAGATTAACTATCTCAGTTCCTAAGAATGGACCTGGACAAAAGAATGTTAAATATATACAAAAATGTTTAAAGTATACAAAATCAGCACATTCAAAAGATATAAAACAGGCTGAAATAGAAGTCGAAACTTTGGTAGTTCAGTACCTGAAATGTGAGATTTCAGATGTGCACAACCAAGGTGCATCAGAGCTGTAGAGTACGATTGCAGCACAGATGGGCTTACAAGAAGGAAGAAAGGTAAGAAATGGCCATAGTGGAGGGAAGTATAAAGATGGGACAGAAGAGGAAGAGTGGCCAGGAAAAGATTGGGAAATGGAAGAGGGAGAATGGAAAATAGGATAGAAGGAAAGGGAGTAAAAATCACAGAGTATATAGTGAGTATGCATGGAGATGGGATGTATGCAATCAAACAGGTGATAGTCTAAGTGCATAAGCATTGAGCTCACTTATGGACACATGTTTTTCAGCTCCACCCAAAATTTCCAGACAGAGAGAGAAAATATGGACTTTATATTTTCCCAGATCCTAGGTGTGAAGACTGAGAAAAGGACGATAGCTACATTTTAGCCTGGACTGGAGAGTTTGTAGGTGAAGAGTAGAGGCTGAGAGGGATCTTAATTTATATGGTGGGAGTGATCTTTCTGGTAGTCTGTATACAAAGCAGGGTAAGTCTTCCTGATTGATTAGTTTAAAGGGAAGAGCTCCTAGAGTAGAGTGCTTCACTGCAGTGTGAACAGCCATTTTGCTTTAGCTAAAGTGGTGCCATGACATTCTATTTTAGGGACAAGGTTGTGAATCTGCACATATTGTTAGCACTAGTTTGAAGTATCATGAGATTCTTTAGTGATGCAGAGACACAGATGGGCAGCTCATATTCTAGTCAAAGAAGTAGGACCCCTTTACCTATGGCTGATCTACCTGCTGTGGGAGATGGTGCCCAGAATAGTTTATCAGATTTTGATTTTATAGTCTCAAAATGGTGATGGAAGTTGTGTGTGAACTCTAACCAGATGCCTAGATATCTGATGTGGTGAACTCTTTCTAGGGTTTCATTAATGTTAGAGGGAAGCTAGAGAAGTTTTAAGGGGTGGCAGGCACCATAGATTTTTTTGATACTATTTAGTACAATGTTCTGATTCTCTACCCAGTTACTAAGTTTGGAAATATCCTGCTCTAGCTGAACTTTTAAGGGCCTACTTTGTAAAATAATATGTTTGTCTGGCAGTTGTTGCAAAGGGTTAGGGGCTGTGAACTGCAGTTGCTGTGATAAATGGTTTGCTTCCCTCAGACCTCCTTTGTGTGCAATTCTGAACAAGTCACTTAACCATGCATTGCTCCTGTCCTGGGTCACCGCTGGAAAGGGACTGTGTGTCCAGTGGGTCTATCTGGTTAATAAATGGATATTATTATTATTATTATCATTAAGTTATTATTAATATTATTATTTCAGAATGACGGGTAATAAACAAATCACAAAATCTATCAGAGAAGATAATGACATCTGCAGCTCAAAAACACAATATCCTAATAGTCTTTAATTACTTTATTTTTAAACATCATATATTCAAATAGCATATTTTTGCAGGCTGTTAGCCACCAAGCACCCCGACATACAGGGCTGTGCCCCCACAGCAATTAGTGTTGGAGAAAGAGGGGGGGTCTTGGCTTTGTTGAGAAAATCAGTTTTTTATCCAGAGAATTAAAGCTTATTAACAGATGGGATGGGAGAGTGTAACCCCACCCCTCTACACATACACACACACACACACACACACACACACACACACACACACACACACACACACACACACAAATTACATTGGAATATATGCTATGTAATAATGCATATCAGAGCTTAAAGAGATTTTAGGAGTTTGTGTTGCTGGACTTTTCTTATACATGTATGTCAGGATCCAGATTTCCTACAAACATAGTATTCATGCCTCAGTACGCCCCTTCTACAACAGGGCATCTCTTAACCCTTCTGTCTTAGGTTAGTCTGGGATCAGAAGTTGCAGTTCCAATTGTTTGTCCATGCTTCTTAGTGCACAGCTCCCTAACCAGGTACACATCCTTAATATTCATTACATTGAAATAAAACATAAGAGTATTAGTAATCTCCATATTTCTTTTTTGAAGACTTTAAAAATAATTAAAATAATTAGGTAAGAATAAAAGTGATACATCCTGTCATAGAAAGGCATGCAATGTATATATAGCCAGTTGACGCTTTAAAAAGAATTACAAATGATTAGAAGTTCATTAATGGATGTGGTGATTATATACATGACAAGGTACCTGATTTAATTTTCTAATCAAATTAATGAAGGATAAGTAACAAAGTAATAAATTATTCTGTTCGCCAGCTGCAGGTGTTTGCTCTGAATTTTAAAGAGAGAAGCATGCATTTTTTTTAAGAATGTGATGTTAAATATCTAAGCAAAGTCCTCCCACAGAACGGTATTCAAGACACCATGCATTAGTATTCTGTGTATTAATGTATAATTAAATAGGGAAGAGTAAAGGTTTCCGAGTGCAACTCTATGCATTTTACACAATAAGCATAATCAGTGATATTTCTGAAGGTCTTATCTGTATGCACCTTTATGGCAGCTGCTTTTTAAATGCATTTAATATTATTACTTTTTTTATGAGTTGATTTAAAAAAATATCTGGGTCACTTAGATAAATCTCAGGGAGATGACCTGGAAGCATTAAACAGGGACAATCATCACTGAGCTATCACAATGAGACAGATTTGCACAGAGTATCTTATTGAAGACTTATCTGTCAGCATCACAATAAAGATATAATCCCATACCATAATGCTATCATAAAATTAAATCAGTAATACAAATCAGTGTGATTTTTACAAATATTTTGTCAAGTGAAGTAAATACAAGAGGTATGCAGAAGAAACTAATATGTGCAGGGGCAGCAGTGACTGAAAGAGGAACAGGAAATAGTCTATGATAGCGGGATGAAAACTGCAGATAGAGAGGGAGGGAGAGTCTCCTATGACATAGTGTAAGACCAGAAATGTCTGTTGGGTAAGAGCTGTTACAAGGAGGGCCTGAAGGGTGAACACTCTTTTTTTCACCATGAGGGATTGAGTTTCACAATCTGGCAGCAAAGATAATAAAAGTGATAAGGCAACTATTAGTTTCAGATTTAAAAATGGAAAGGATGATAAGGCCACAAAAAATAATGTTATCAGAAATTTGCACACCAGGCTTTATGATGTTGACTCAACACAGCTGCCCTTTGTTCGTTGTGTAGTATATGTAGCTATGTATAATAATGTAGACATTTGATATATGTGTGTGTGTGTGTGTGTGTGTGTGTGTGTGTGTGTGTGTGTGTGTGTGTGTGTGTGTGTGTGTGTGTGTGTGCGCGTCCATGCGTGCGTGTGTGTGTGAGCGTGCGTGCGTGTGTGTCTGTCTGTCTTTCTGTGTATACTATTTCCACTACAGAAGATGTAGTTTATACACTATTTTTCAGACAGAAGTCTGTACTCTGTACTTAATCAGGTAGCTCATTAATTAGTATACTTCATTTCAGACACACTCTCTTTTGGCTTGGAACTAGTTTAATTTGTGTTATTTGTTTTTACGATAAAATTTGTCTAATACCATAAATGTTATTCACTTTTGTTATGATAACTACTTGAGAAAACTTCAACATGACCTGAAGAGAAGTGTCAATTGTTTACACTTACTGAGAAACTTGTTATATACATTTGAAGGGCATATCATGTAATGGAGATGCAATAGGAAATATAATTCCCTTTAAAAATGTACTTGTATATCATTGGATATAAGGAATCTCCTTATCACTCATAGCTATAGGAGCATGGAGAGCAGGGAGAAGAACTTAAGGGATAACAGATAAAGATAGAAAAGGGAGGAGTGTATGTTGCACTACAATGAATACTGACAACTGGAGTGCAGCAGAAAAAAAGTCAAAAAGGATGGGAGGCAGTCCCATTTTGTGTATATGACACAGTGGGGATAGATTTCATGACAGGACACATTTAGACATGCATTTATGCACAAAATCCCAGACCAACACCAAGCCCAGGCAGTCACACTGCATCTCACACTGGCAGCCATGGAGAACTCAGCATGAACCGGCAGGTTTCTTCTTAGGAGACAGTAACGGTGGAATTGCCAATGGGGATTCAGTGGTGCTCTCAAGGAAGAGTGCAAGCCAACTCCTGAGACCAGCAAGTTTGCCCACTCCCTAACCACTCCAATTCTTTTTGGAAAGCATAGAGATGATAGATATTCCTTGGTGGGAACAAATTACTATAGGACTCCTGCCTAGCCCAGGAATACCTGGCACCTATATACTAAAAATGAATTGGCTGTTTGGGTTCCACTAGTGAAGCCATCAAGGTTCTAAATGGAGCAGGAAAAAAATCCAAGACCATAATCAGATTTCTGAGCAACGTAAATATAGGCAATAACACCACTAATAATTCCTGGTAAATGAATGGCAAAACAAATGGATTTCTGAGAGGTTTAGATAAGCTGGACCATGAACTCTTAGAAAGGGCAAGAGAATATTAACACATTTTCAGATAAAATGCAGTTATTACTTAACAGTGAGGAAATGGTCAAGGGTATTTAGGAAAGAATTTTTATTTCTTAAAAGAAATTCAAAACAGCTGTGATGCAAAGTGGTGCAATAGCGACAGATACTAATATATTTTAGTATGAGATAGAAAGCAAGATATTACTTATGCAAATAAGAGGAAGTCTACGGATGAGTAGATGGGATATCCTTCGGGTGGAGGGAAGGAATATGCCACAGTTATGTTTTCTACAGATAAAGTAAGCAGGAAACAGATGTCCTTATTTTCTGTAATTAAAAGTTAAATATGCATACCACAAAACTGCTAAGGCAAAAAAATAGCATGGCACAGATAGCCAACTTATTATTTGCCAACAAACTTTAAGTGGCTTTATAGCTGCACAGTTACTGAAGATATATGCATTTACTGTTGTACAGTACTTCTTTTAAACATACACATTAAAATGTGAGTTCTCTAGCTTTATCCCTTTGAGCCATCGTGAAGTCATAGAAAAGTGCACGGTTCTTCCCTAGACATCCAAAAATAGCATCGGGCCTCCACATACCAAAAAGTAAAGTAAATAGTTGCAATTAGCTCACATAACTCTTTTCTTCACCATCAGAGTAGATAGACAGAGAGGGAATGATTAATACATTGACTCAGAATATTATCATTTTGCCACCATTTAGTAGATAAGTTCATTTATTTATGCATGTATTTATCATGTATGTATTTATTTGTTTATTTTAACTGGTGTAGTATCACTGAATCAAGGGTTTATTTGTAAAGGATTCTTGGAAAAAAATGTTTCAGAATACAAAGGATACAAAACAAATCAGCCTAAGCAGTATATCTTCAGACTGAGATGAAATAAAGAGTAACTGCATTACACCCATGCAGATTCCCATCAGTTGGTATCCAGAGGTCAGAAATGACCCCTAGATGCAAGAGGTATTAGCATTAACTACTGTTAGAGTTTGCCTGATCCCATTATAAAGCATTTTAATAGCATCTTAAATAAACAAAAAAAATTCTGACTTATTTTTGCATCTACCAATCTTGGGCATTCTTAGGACTACCCTCACTGTTTAATTAATACTGCATTAGAAAAATAACTGGTGAGTGTCTGTCAGCTAAGAACAAAATTCATATTTGTAAAAATATTTGCAAAATTTACATGCTGAAATGCATACATATATGATCTGATACTTTTATTTTTTAAAATAATGAAGTTAGGAAATAATTAGATAAGTGCACATATAATATATAAATATATAATATATAAATAATATATAGATAATATAGAATTATATATAATATAAATTTATCTAGTCAAGTTAACTAAAAACAGAATGGTCGTATGCAGTCACACTTAACAATTATGTAATCTGTGGTAAAACTTGATTATATTCCTAAAACAGAAAATGTCAGAAAGGTGCTTAAGCACCCATAACCATTTTTAATATTAGCACTCGCAATGGGATTTGATAATGGATATTGCTGGCCAGTGAAAACAGCATGTAGAAGAGCTTCAAAAGTTGTTAGAACAGCACTCTTCTGCATATAAATAAAACATGTGCAACAGTTTTTAAAGCTGTTTGTTCTTCAGAGGGAGATTTCATTTCTGCTTAGCATCTGCTTGACATAGTTAAAGTGTTTTATCAACTGTCAAAAGTTTTAAAAGTCAGTAAAACACTTTACACTCCCAACACGTTTTTTCTGTAGCTAGTAGTACATGAAGCAGATAAAGCTACATGCATTACAAAGAATTCTGATCTGGTCTCACTGATCATAACCCTTATTATGAGTTCTTGACATGGATGCCAAGATTCACCTCTTCAGCTTAATTCTCAAAGAGAATTTCATGGAAATCATGTCTCAAACACATAATAATAAGTTGGTTATGATCAGAGACAGACATGCCTATAAACTTCTGTGACTGAAAATGTGGGTTTTTGGGGGGAACCACCTATATCACCACCCTGTTCTGTGCTGTTATTTTTATTAACACAGCAGTCATTGCAAAACAGTGATTAAGGAGAAATCTCTTGCAAAAGCCTATTCAGAGGAATTAGCATTTTCAACAAATTGGTTAAAAATGATGATTCATGAAACAGACTAGCAAAAACTATCTCCCAACAGAAATACATTTTACCTTACGGAAACTTTTCTGTAGTAAAACCTCAGACATTTTCCCATTTTAATCTATAGCAAAGAGAGGGTACATTCCCATCTGCATTATAACAGGGATCTTGTAGCAGCACATTGATCAGGTGTTCTCTTGATTAACAGAGGTCAAAAGAAGAGGTGTAGACCAAATGCAGAATCAGTCCACACTGAGAAACCCATGTAGCTGTATCTATAGCTGTATCTATATGGATATAAATTGATATAGATAGATTTAGTTATAGATATATGGGTACCTCCTAAGTGGTTAAAAGGTAATCTGTTAAAATATGTTCTGTGATAGGTAAAGTCATTAAACAGAATACATTTTGATCAGAGTAAGTGAGAGATTGGTACTTTTGTGAGATTGCTGAATATTAGAGATTGGAGAATTTTTTCCCCTTTCCTCAATATTGTGTGATCATGGAGTTGCTATATTTAAGTTGAAAGTGAAAGAGGGATGCACCCTCCCTTGTGGGGGGTGCAGGGGACTTGCCCCTTACAGAAACACTTGTTTTAGTTTTTTTCTGGGGTTGAATCCCTTTTTTAAACAGCTTTGTTCAAATAGACAGACTTTTATAATGTTTTTTTCAATGTTTTATCATCTACACATGTATACATGATTCCCCTTATATATCCAATGTAGGATTTTGGTGGTGGTTGTCAAAACAGCTGGCAAGGTATAACCTGGTTTCACAATCTTGAATTGACATGTATTTTTTCAGTATTTTGACATGTATTCCAGTGAACAGTGGAAGACTAGAGCTATAAGCAATAGCCTCCCTATAATTCACCCAGTTCACACTCAGCCCAGTGCCTTTCAGTGTTATCTTAGCAACAGTAACTGAACTTTGGCTAAATCTATTTTGCATTCACACATACAGACACACACAGACATGCACAAACATATTGTTTTCCAAGAGTGATTAATAATAATGCCATTTTATTGCATTACCTTCTTCTGCTTTTGGAATGACATGCTGCCACCAACCAGATGGTATAACAAGTGTGATGCCCATGCACTGCACTTGTTCAGTAATCAAGGAGCCTCAGTCCTCACCACTAACACCAGTGAGGGGTGTTCACATTGGAAAGGATAACAAATACACACACAGTAAAGTACAATTTCCCTTAAGAGCACACATAAATCAAAGTCAGTCTGGGGCTGGTTTCTTACTTTCTCTCCAGATATAAGACTCCCCACTGGCACAGCTATAAAATGGGGTCCTTAGCCAGAGTCCCAAGCCAAGTCCTCCTAGCACTCTATCTGTCCAACAAGTGCTTTATGTCCTTGCCCAAGTAGCTCACACACACACACACTTTGAGATATGATTTATATACAACCACACAGACACTCCTGGGGAAGGCTAGCACAGGTTCACTAGCTGTGCCCCTTCTCTCCAGGCTACAAGGTAGTAATCACTGCCACCAGGACCCTTACTTATCAGGTACTAAAAAGACCCTTACCAAAGGGTATCCAATTATTACTGTGCAATATTATTATCCAATTAGTGAGTGTGACCAGAACTTTTTAAGGCTTATTGGAGTGGCTTGGCCAGTATCACTATATGCATGCAATGTACTCTAGAGCTTAAACTATCTGTACACAAAACAGCCACAGTTGAAAGGTTTAAAAATGTTTAATAATAAATAATAAAGAACACAAGACAATACTTCTTACTACACAGTGCTAGTTAAGAATTCAGAGATCACAGAAAAATGCTTAAAATAATGCAGTAGAATAGTTACAACACCAGAATGTCTCAACACGCTGACAAGGAAGAACGGAGGCTGCTCTTCGATTCCAACACTTTATTCACAAAATAGCCAACACATTAAGCACTTTCATCCACAAGTATTGTGGACTTCCTCAGAATATTAATACCATTTAATCCTTCCCCTTAAATACTTAAAAAGGCACCAAATAACACATTAAATGATTGCTAAATTAGCATTTCATCAATTATGTCCATAAATTAAGTTATAATGCTGCGAATATTATAAAATAACCAAATTAAAATTTATATAAAAGTATATAAAAGTACAAAATTAGTAATGTTGAGGTACTCATGAATAATACATAATTAATATATTAAATAGTAATATAAATCACTAATACATCTCATTTAGAGCTGTTCTATTCACTTAAAGAATGCTTAATAAATACAACTTTTGCATTTAATTTGTGTGGGTTGGAACAATCATTCAACTAGATAATAAAACAGGTTTAATAGTAATATATTCATTTAAACCAGGTGTATTAGATGCGTCAGTAAACATTTGCCAGAACACTTCCCTTTTGCTAAGTAATACCTTCCTGTTGACCCCTCGTGGACCTATTTCTACCTGTTCAATAATGTAAAATTTAAATACATGTTCCTCCACAATGGGCAATGTGTCTGTAGAGGGCATTATTGTTATCTTTTTTCCTTATATCATATATATGATTGTATATTCGCTTCCTAAAACATCTCCTGGTTTTCCCGATGTAGAACCCTGGACAAGTCATACATTTTGCCATATATATGATGTATTTTGTGTTGCAGCTACCATTCATAAAATACACTCTGGTTCTATTCACATTACACAGGTCTGCACTATTTTGTTCCCATATGTGACTACACTGTCAACAGTTTCCACATTTTTTAGTATATTTGTTTTGTTTATTATTCTTACTCCATTTGTTAGAATTTTCAAAAATCTTCTTCAAATTATGTGTCATCTTATAAATGACTACTGGTCACTCCCCCCACTTTTTCTCTCAACTTGTTATCTACTGTTAGTATATTCCAGTTCATATTTAATATCCTTTGGATGGAGGACACTTGTGGGTTGTATTCCAATACACATGCCCTCTTATACTGTTTACCTTCTCCAAAACCATTCCTTGTACTAGTAGGCATCCCCTTCCCTAAGATAGGTTGGTACTTACTATCCCATTCACTCATTACAAACTGTTTGACATCATCTAACATGGACACTGGATATCATCTCTCCCTAAAGAAAGCCCATATGGTGTTCATTTCTTTTACCATGTCCTCATAAGTGGAGGTCATTCTGGCTGCTCTTATACACTGTCCTTTGTAAATATTTCTCATCATCTTCCTTGGATGGTAACTGTTGTAATCTAAATAGTTATTGGAGAAGGTATTTTTCCTATATATCTGGGATTTAAATCCTATGGATGTACTGAATATATATGTGTCCAAATAACATTACTAATTTTGTACTTTTATATACTTTTATATACATTTTAATTAGTTTATTTTATAATATTTGCAGCATTATAACTTAATTTATTGACATAATTGATGAAATGCTAATTTAGCAATCATTTAATGTGTTTTTGGTGCCTTTTTAAGTATTTAAGGGGAAGGATTAAATGGTGTTAATATTCTGAGAAAGTCCACAATACTTGTGGATGAAAGCACTTAATGTGTTGAATATTTTATGAATAAAGTGTTGGAATCGCAGAACAGCCTCCATTTTTCCTTGTCAGCATGTTGACACATTCTGGTGCTGTTGCTGCTGTGATCACGGTTTTTCCTTCAGTTGTGCAGTAGAATAGTTCTGACATCAATACAGAAAACAACTAGACTAAAGTTACTATTTTCTATCTAAGAGAAACACTGAAGTCTAAGATCCTACTTACATACAGACAGAGCAAAGTAAGTGCTGGTGAGTGGTCAGTTCTGAAGACAAAATCCAAAATGCTCACTCTCTGTCTCTGAGAAAGTCCTTTAAATTGATAATACATCCTGCTGACTCATTTTAGATTATATCATTCTTAACAATTCTCTGGTTTCCCAGGCTAACAGAAACTCTACATTTACATTTCTTAGTAAGCTTGCACCTGGTCAAGAAACTACAGCAATTCAAGACATTATATATGTAAAATCTAGCAATTAACTCTGGTCTCAAAACTGGT
>NC_056744.1:1162516368-1162613868 GCF_019279795.1 Protopterus annectens
TATTTATTAAAATGGCATATACTCCGTTCTTGAATTCTGCTTTATTTTTAAGGTCGAATGCTTAAGACACCTGTTCATACTGCTTATTACTAATCTCGGATTATACAAAAGTTCTGATCTTACCTTTGTTAATTTATATTTCCAAAAATACAATTTGTTATTTAGACTTCTAGCATTAGTGTACAGCACTCCAAAATGACTGTCATTGGTGCAATGATGAAGTGTTTCTGTTTTATAAGTCCATAGGTAAGTAGTAGGCTAGCTGTCTTTGAAGGCCATTTTCAGCTTAGCCAATTTCCCTAGGCTTGAATATGGGTAAGGATGAACTTTGTTTTATGTGGATGGGGAGTCTGTTCCAGAGCAGTGGTTTCCCATGTGAGATGTACCTGTCCCTCCAAACCATTCTGCTGATATTGCAGAAGAGATTTATATACCTACACCTAGTATTTCTGATGCCATCTGACTTTCTTCATAACAATAAATTAATTAATTAGTTAATTAACTAATTAATTAACTAATAAACAGTGTAGCAAGTATCCATAATTTATATTGTTCTATCGAGCTCCGCTTCATCTACATCAGTGACTTCACTAAACCACAAATGTTCAAAACAGAGATTTCTTTCCCTGGGAAAGAACTCGCTTGCACTAAAAACACATGCACACAGTTTCAAACATAACAAAGTGAGGGGCTTAGCCCCCAACACCCCCCAATGTGGTGGCTGTGCCCCTCACACCCCCCTAACTAAATATACCAACTCCTACATCGCATTACAGTGGAGTAAAGGGCAATGTCACGGCTCAGGCCAAGAAATTTTTTTTCCCTGGGAAAAAAATCATTGACCTGAGCCTTTGCTGTTTTTGGATTTCAGTCTATATGTGTCGGCGAAACGGCATTCACTGTAATGCCTTTTCGCTGAGCTAATATAGACCCCACTTCTTGACATGTACTCACTATATCAAGATGAACTGATAACTCCTTACAGAGACATCTGCTCTTATGACATTATTGCTACCCATATCTAATATTTTTACTCATTTTGTTTGTATTTTTTAAGGATTCTTTCAGAACACTTTCTTAGGTCACTGATACTGTTTTCTAGAAGATGGTTATGTAACATATTCTTTTTTGCAGGCAGGGACCTCAGTTGCCTACCTTTGCTGTAAAGGACCATAAAAAGTGTTCATAAACAACATCACTATAATATTGCATGCATTCTGTCCTTATTCCAAAAACAAACTTTCAATATCCTAAAAACTAAAAATTATCAACATCTCGTACTAGATTTTAAAGATTCTTTTTCACAAATGATTTAGTGAATCTAAAAGTGAAATTTGCATACAGATATCCCTTCTGTTAATAGCCGCAACAAAAAGTAGCTCTGCATATTGTAACACAAATGCAGTCCTTGTATATTGGTTGCATGAATATACTGTATTGTTCACCTTTCTTGAATCTAAATGAAGCTTGAACACAGATCCATCACCATTAGTGGTAATGTGTAATGTGAATGAAACTCTACATACTGTAGATTGCAATGTGAATGCAACCCTGTACATTGTATAAGTAAATGTGAATTTTATTTGACTTTTTTTGCCTTAGCAGAGATGTTTGCTATCTCTGTATACTTTGTCTAGCTTATGTGTGGATATATTTGCCAGCCGGAGCTGTTCTCTCCAGGTCTTTGCTGAAAATGGGTTTTACTGCCCATTCGGACTTTCCTAGTAATCAAATGCAATAAATAAAAATAAATAAATATCAAGTGGAAAATATTGAAAACAACCCATCTAGAAGCTGTGTCTGTTCTTTTCTAAGAACACTAAATTATCTTGCCCCAATCAGGACCGTGAGAGTTAAAGCCAATCCAGCACCCTTGTCCAAGCGGACAAAACAACTGATGAAGGAAAGAGATACTTCCATTATGTTTATATTTTATTTATTTATTTATTCATTCATATTTGATTACTGGGAAAGTCTGACTGGGTAGAAGCCCATTTTTAGCAGAGGTATGTGGAGAAAAGCTTCAAATTATTACAAAATATTTTAAGAACAATTTTACAATCTGCAAACATAAAACCAAAACATCTGCAATTTAAATAATTATAACAACTTATGCATAATATAAAACCATTGGTTAAGAACTGATTCAAGTTTTATGACAATCGTTTAATATTTAGAAAAAATTTAGACAGTTTGTAGAGAAACTAAAAGTAAGTTAGTCTAATACAAAGAGGAAATGCAATATGAAGTGAGGGGAAAAACAGACTTATGGTATATTTAGAGAGAAAGTCAGGGAATATAATTTGATAAAAGTAAGGAAGCAAGTAAAGAAGGGAGAGTAAGGAGGTATAAGGAATTAAAAGGTAGTTGTTCACATTTAGGGGTATAGTTTATCTTGGTTTTAAGAAAGAACAGAGACAGATTTTAGCTAGGAAGTCTTTCAGAGTGGTTTTGAAAGCTGGGAGGGAGTGTATTGACCTAATGGATACAGGTAAGGAGTTCTAGGCCTTAGCAAACTTGTACAAGTACAGACACTGTCCAGCAGATTTGATAGGTCTGCAGACAGACAGGAATTTTTGGCCATTGGATCTCAATGACAGACTGGGAACAGTTGTGTAGAATTTATTTTAGTGCTGGACAGGCAGATGGATGCTGGGAAATTTTATAGGTGGTAAGAAGTTGTGTATATGTTAGCTGATGAGGCATTTCTAACCAATTTAGGCTTTTTAGTGCTATACAGCAGAGGGTTCTGAAAGGGGTATTTGCTGCAGATTTAGAAACTTTGTTATAGCATTGTTCAAGTTTTAGTTTTTATGAAGCCTTGAGGTTAGTAAGGACGGGAGTGCCGTAAAAGTGTGGAGAAGAGATAAATAGTGACAAGTGCGGTTTTAGTTGCATTGGTGAGACAGTGTTTGGCTCTTTAAAGCATCCCTAGTTTTTGATGAGTTTTTCTTATGCAATTTTGTATATGCAGGTCAAATGTAAGATTATCATCCGCCATCACCCCTAATAATTTACTATGAGAAGTGACTTCAATGGTTGTATTATCAAGAGAGAAGACTTTAAATTTTGTTTTTGTCCTGAGAGGGGGATTTGGGGATTATATGATGTGCAATTTGTTATATTTTTATTCATATGTTACATACTCTACTCATTCATAGATTCATAGGTGTGTACTAGGCTAATGGCCCTGGAGCTCTTACAAGCCTAGCTCATAGGATTACCCTGGCATCGTGCCACCCGACCTTAGTTCCCAGTGTCTCTGTCAAGCAGAGCCACTGGAGTGATCCCCGTGGTGAATTTTCTATTTCCCATCCACTCATCAAGATTTCTCTTAAAGATGGCCATTGAGGCGCTCCACTTGACATGTATGGGAACTCTGTTCCATAGCATGGGCAGTCTCTGGGTTATGAACCTGTCCCTCCAGCTTGTTCTGTTGGTTGTGGTGGTGATGAGGTTGACATCTTTGGAGCGTGTGGTGCAGAGATATTGGGATTTCTTTAGATGTAGCATTTTTAACAGAGCTGGGTCAGACATGGCTTTGTAAGTCAAGCAGAGATCACCTCTGAGTAGGCAATATGAGACACTGGAGTTGGAGTGTTTTGAGTCTGTCTATATTGGACAAGTGTTTAAGGCCTAAAATCCTCTTTGTGAGGTATTTTTGCAGCCTCTCCAGTTGTTGTAGGTGTCTATTGAGGTAAATGCCAAATGGGGCATTGTACTCGATGATTGGCTTAATGAGGGAAGAGTAGAGGGAGACAATGACCTTTTTCTTCCTGCATGCAAAACCTTTAGTAATGAGATGTGCCAAATAGAAGGACTTTCTGACCACAGTGGCAATATGGTGGCCAAAAGATGGGTTGCTGTCAACCTGTGTTCCCAGATCTCTTATAACACCTTCTGTGTTCAGTGGACTACCATCGATGTGGTAATTCATGGGAAATGGGTTTTTTCCCAAAGGGGATAATGACACATTTTTTTGGCATTGAGCTTAAGGCCATGGTTTTTGACACCAGTCATTGGTCTCAGTGAGGCCTTTCTGTAGGATGTCAACATCACTTGGGGAGTTAATTATAGCTCCCAACTTGCAATTGTCTGCGAACTTTGTCAGCCAGAGTCCCTTCGTGTTGGCCTGCACTTCAGAGAAGTAGATACCAAACAGGAGAGGACCCAGGACTGAACCCTGTGGGATTCCACTCGTGACTAGTCGACAGTCTGACTTGGAGTTAGCTACTTTCAAACTTTTCTATCTGTGAGACAGTTTGCAACCCACCTAGTGATATAGGGGTTGATGCCTAACCTAGTGAGTTTTTCTATGATTCCTGAGTGGGGAATGGTATCAAAGGCCTTGGCCAGATCAACGTAGGCTGTATGAACCACCTTGCCTTCATCCACAGCTCTAGTGAGTGACTCATAGAAGTCGACCAGGTTGAGCAGGCATGATCTATCCTTCACAAAGCCAAACTGTGTGGGATCCAGAGTTTGGATGTTCCTATACCTTTGTTTATTAGATCCATGATGATGCATTCCATAGCTTTGCATATCAGAGTTCTCAGGCTAATGGGGCAATAGTTTCCAGGGTCTGTAGTCGCTCCTCCTTTGTGAAGAGGGATGACTGTAGCAGTACGCCATTCGGTAGGGACAAAGCCTGAGGTGAGGCTGTGATTGAACAGGGCACACAGATGAGGTGCCAGTTCACTCTGTAGTTCATGTAGAACATAGCCAGGGATATTGTCAGGTCCTATAGAAGCTGTATTCTTGGCCTTGGACAGTGCTGTTTTAACCTGTGCAGTAGTAATACTGGGTGCCTAGCAATCTACTGTTATTGTGATTGGTCCTTTGGTGTGGGAGAGAGGGGTAAAGTTGTCACTGAATCTGTCGGCCAGTATATTGGCAATATCTGTTGGCTCAGTATAGGAGGTGCCATTGTGCAACAGTACCAAGCAAATCTGGGTATTGCCGTGGAGATTCTTTACATAACTATAGAAGGCCTTGTGGTTGTCTTTACTATCTGCTGCAATTCTGCTTTCATAGCTAGCTTTGGAGGATTTGATGAGGGATCTCAACTTTTTGTTGAGGCTGATAAGGGTGTTTTTCCTGTCTTTGGACTTCACCTTATTTATCATCAGTTTCCTCCTTCTGTTGTAGAGTTTGTTTATGGCAGGGGACCAGCAGATTGCCTTCCTTTTTTCGTATATTTCTATTCATATGTATGCTATTTATATGCTATTTGAATGTAATCTAGCTACTGTAAATAGTGATTTCCATTACAGACATTTTCTCCCTGGGCCTCTGTTAATAAGGGACATAGCAGCCCAGATGGACTATCCCAGTAAACTAATGTTAATAAACAGATATAGAAATACATTTTGCCATTTTACAAAAGTGACTATCAACCATCCTCACTGCCACATCTGCTATAATCATTATCAGATTTGTATTGTTTGGTTATTGTCATGATATCTGTCTTGTTATGAGTGATCTTTGATTTGCTACTTCCTTATCTTCTGTCCCATACTTATTTTTTCTGCTATACAGTTTTTTTCATACTGTTATCGAGTTCTCTGCATCCATGATTCCTCACAGCACCACTGCTGATCTTCCACAGAATTGTCCTAATAAAGTAATTGCTTTTGTTAATTTCTTCTTTTGATCATGTTTTGTTATAGGCCTGCATGCACTATAAAGTTTCTTTCTACTGCATCGTTTTAGGTCTCTCACTACCACCCAGGAGCAACCCACTGATCAGGTCAATTTTTCCTTCATCCTGATATTCATGTGACTGTTGTAATGAAGCCAATAGCCAGTTACTGGAAGGCCATGTAGTGATGGCGAACCTATAACACATGACAAAGATGACACGCCATGATGTTTTGGGTGACATACCAGCATTCATCACCAACAAAATTACCAAAGAAAATGAATGAACAAAAACACAAGAAATATGTGACCCTGCACTTATCTATTAAAATCAACAACAAAAAAGTCATTAATTGAAGTTAATCACATCAAATGCAGTGTGTTCCATATTTTTCAGTTAAATTCAAAATTACTATTAAAAGTAGGGTAATTTTTTAGTGCACTGTTTTAAGCCCAATTAGCAGTATGCACATCATTTTCTCTATTATAAGTCATTGATTTTTCTTTTACGTTTATAATACATAGCAGCACACGATTGGACTGTATTTTTTAAATAAATGAATATGCAAAGAATTGTTTCTCTTTTGTTCGGGAAGGGGGATGACATGCCAGCAGAGTCAAGATAGGCATTTTCAGAATTTGTAACACACCAAGCCCAAAAGGTTGGCCATCGCTGTCCTAGTGGGAGGATGTTTTATACCCTAAACCCCCATGGTATGGTAATTGACAGCTATGTTACAAAATGATGTCTGCTCTGTTTGTCCCATAAACATAACACACACACACACACACACACACACACACACACACACACACACACACACACACAGACGCACACATGCACACACACACCCACACACCCACACATCCACACACACACACACACACACACACACACACACACACACACACACACAGACACATAGCCATATATACATTTTTTTTTATTTTGCTGCCTCTTTCATGGTTTCTTCTATTGTTTGTTTTAAAATTTCATGACTGTTTCCACACCATTATGTCTTTCTTTGCATGTGATGCTCATATTCAGTGATCTGCACTTTTGAACAGTTATTTGTCTGTCTGTACTTCTTTTATGTGCATTACTTACCAAGTGGATCTAATGCTACATGTACTATATTATTTATGAGTACTATAAATAATAGTTGCCTGTTGCAATATAGCACAAACAATACAATATATTGCATCAGGCAATACAGTATATTGCCTGATGTAATACATTGTATTATTTGCGGTATTCAGCACTGATGCTTAAAGTTCTAATTTTTTGATGCAGTTTTCTGTCCATTGAACAGATAAATCATGCTTTCAACTGAGCATGGATCTTGTAGGAATGAATCATTTCCCAATAATCATTTTTACAATTCTGTCATGGCTTGACATTTTGTAAATTGATAATCATTCTATTGTATATTTTGGCTGTTTCATGAACGTAAATTATTTCTTAGGTTATTTTATGTAGCCATTATCTGATAAGTTATGATAACTTAAACTAACTTTAACTCATTACGTTCAGTCTATAGGGACAGCAGAAAGGGCAAATTGAAACCTAATGGACAGCTTAAGTAGATCCATCTAAGAAGATGTCTATAATCCCCCACAATGAAGTCATACTTTTCTAAATAATTAATCTTGATTCTATAACCTGCAGCATGCCTGATGGCTTGCAGAATGTATTGATTACAAACACACATGCAGCATACCCGAGGATGGCTTGTACTACTTATTGATTACACTCACATACATGCAGCATACCTGAGGATGGCGTGTACTACTTATTGATTACAAATACACATGCAGCATACCTGAGGATGGCGTGTACTACTTATTGATTACAAATACACATGCAGCATACCTGAGGATGGCTTGCAGTACTTATTGATTACACACACACATGCAAGCATACCTGAGGATGGCATGTACTACTTATTGATTACAAATACACATGCAGCATACCTGAGGATGACTTGCAGTACTTATTGATTACACACACATGCAAGCATACCTGAGGATGGCTTGCAGTACTTATTGATTACACACACACACACACACACACACACACACACACACACACACACACACACACACACATGCAGCATACCTGAGGCAGTATTTATTGATTACACAAACACACACACACACACACACACACACACACACACACACACACACACACACACACACACACACACATATACAGCATACCTGAGGATGGCTTACAGTACATACTGATTACATACACACACACACACACACACACACACACACACACACACACACATGCAGCATACCTGAGGATGGCTTGCAGAATTTATTGCTTACACACAACACACACACACACACACACACACACACACACACACACACACACACACACACACATGCAGCATGCCTAAGGATGGCTTGTACTACTTATTAAATAGGAAAAAAATAGAACAAACACAGAAACTAAACATGCCACAGAACTTTAATAAAAAAATAAACACAATAAAATGAGATGAAATAAATGAATGGTACACAGTATGATAAAGTGATTTTCTTCTAGTCCTTGACTAGACTTTTTCAGATAAAATGTGTACAACTCCTTTGCCTGAAATATTTTTCCTTATTCCTTTTCCTAATTAATTGCTTGATTAATTAGTTTCACCAGCATAGCAAATCAACTGCCTGTTTGCCAGATACTCACATCACCATAAAGTGATCTAATACAAGGCAAAATCATACATTAATACCTGAACACATACATGTAAAAACGTGAATATATAATAATATATAAAAATATATATAAGACTGCATAAATGTAAATACATATATATATATATATATATATATATATATATATATATATATATACATATAAACACAATTAGTACAGTTTTGAATAACATGAAAATTGGGAGGAGGAGGCTGGTAACCTTACTGACTTAATTGTTCTTCTGACTCAATGCATTGACACACTGTCAGATCGCTTGAATGCAGCATTAGTGAGAAGTCTATTGCACCTAAAACCAAGCAGAAGCACCACCAGCAGCTAACCTTGGTGAGTCTAATATAATATAATTTTACTAAAAATCAAAAAATTACAAAGGGACGTTGCAGCTTACGTGAATGGTACTGCCTAATCTCCACCCCCATTTTCACAAGGCCCGACTGGTATGAACCATTCTGTAGCCTTACTACAGAGACAACCAATGGAAACTGGCAATATGAATTATCAGAATTCACCTGCAGCTTCAGTAGGAAGTTGTTTAGACCAGTTGGATGAATTCAGCCAAGCAAATAGAGCTTCCATTGCACAGGATTTTCATCAGGAGGGCATATATTTACAACAGGCCAGCCGAGATACTCACCAAGGGTGGAATTACCTGAAGAAGGACAACAACAAAAAAAAGAAGAGGTAATTCATAATTTAGCCCCCCACTTCATTGATTTGCAACTTAATCTTTCATTTGTTGACGATGCACTTTTGAACGGAAGTTTGAGGGGTGTCTCAAAAGCTGATATGAGACTTTTTGGTGGTATGGACTCCTTTGTTCATCATAACTTGACAGTAGATAATACAAGTTGGTGGGGAAGGGTAGGGCACATGAACACGGCACTCAGTTTAATTGCTGAATAACCCTTTGACTTTGATTTTAACAATGACTATGGCACAATATGACTTCTAGGCCTCAAGTGGTTTTTGATGTAACTGACGGCTTAAGCAATGAAAATAAGAGCACTGGAGTAATGTTAGACGAAAATATGGAACTGAGTACAAACATTGCTTCTGAGAGGTCACCAGCTAGATTTGACGACTTTACAACTAACTTTGAAACTGTTAGTATTAACATTAATCAAACCATAAGCCTTGATGCACCTGGTTACAATCTTTTTACAAATGCTAAAGGTGATTTTAACATCTACAATTTCTCTGAGTATGAGGTGAATTCCAAAGTAGTGGAATTATTAGCCATCTAAACCTGCAGACATGGTGAAAATTATTATAGATTTTAAGTTGTTCACCAGGAAACAATCTACAAACTTTCTTTAATCCAGAACAGGGAATCATTCCGGAATTCCCGCAATTTCATTTAGTTAGTACTTTTAATCCCCCAGTAAACCCATTAATTCCAATTTTTAAAAAAATGTGTGAAATCGACCTGAGAAGTTTATTATCTGATAAATCAAAAAAACAGGAGGAATATAGCAAGAGCACATTGGGATGCTTTTAATGCATTTAGGCAATTACCAATAAGAATCGTGAAAACCGGATAAATTGGGAGGTTTGGTCATAATGAGTAATGATCAGTATGCTCATAAAATGGTATGACTCCCGTGCCCCGGCCCAGCAGCCAAGAAGCTCAATTCTCACCACTAACACCAGTGAGGGATGTCTCATATAGGATGAAAGGATAACAAATATACACATTAAAGTGCAATTTCCCTTAAGAGCACACAGAGATCACAGTCAGTCCTGGGCTAGTCACTCCCTCACTCTCCAAGTCCCCAATAAGACTCCCCACTGGCACAGCTATAGGGTCCAGATCTCAGCCTAGTGGGCAAGCTAAAACTTCCAGCACTGTCTCTGTCCAATCAGTGCTTCATGTCCCTGCCCAAGTAGCTGACACACACACACACACACACACACACACACACACACACACACACACTTTGAGAAGAATTTATATAACCACACAGACACTCCTGGGGAAGGCTGGCACAGGTTCTCCAGCTGTGCCCTTTTTTTCCAGACTATACGGTAGTACCAGCTGCCACCATCCACTAATATTTATCAGCTACTCAAAGGCCCTTAAAAGGGTGTCCAATTATTACTGTGCAATATTATTATCCAATTGGTAGTATAGCCCAGGGCTAAAGCTTTGTGCCCTTTTACCAAAGGCATGCAGGTACTCTAAAGAGCTTAAATTATCTCTACAAAAATAGCCACAGTTGAAAGGGTTTAAAAATATTTAATAACAAATAGTCAAAACACAACACAATACTTTTTACTACACAGTGCTAGTCAAGAGTTCAGAGATCACAGGGAAATACTTAAAATAATTCAGTATTACAGTTCTGACATCACAGAAAAACCCTTATTCTAATCTTTCTAGTTTCTAGATATTTCTACGAGAAAACACACATCTAAAATAAACTTACTTATAGAACACAGGCAGAGTGCTGATGAGTTGGATGGTCAAGACAAAAATGTTTAATGCTCTCTGATTCTGTTTTTAAAATCACATTCCTGGTTCACATTACATCATTCTTCACACTTTCCTGGGGTCCCAGGCTAACAGAAACTACATTTACATTCTTAACATCTCCATTTGTTATCTTACAGCTGGTCAGGAAGCAGAGCAATAAAATACATTTGCATGTTTAAATCTAGCAATTTAACTCTTGGTTAAAACAATAGAAAGAATGTCTTCATTTAGACATTTCTGCACCGTGTTTAGATCAAAGGGCCACAACATGCTTTACTTAGTCAGCTTTCAGCCAGCAGAGAGCACTGTTATTACATTTTTTGCAGTTCCATATCTAACACTATTTTTACCATTTAAGACAACAAGCCTGTGGTTTACATTAATATTTACAGATGACAGAATTATCTCCAAAATTCTATCTGGCTAGGCTGGCAGCCTTCACAAATGGCCAAACTGTTAGACACTAACACCTATGCCCCTTTTAGTCTAAACGAAGTCAACATAGCTTATAAAAGAATAAAAGATTGTTTGAATGGCTTATTTATCGAACTAGTTGATATGCCCCTTTTGAATTATCTCACCATGTTGGCACATAGGACACCTGTGCTATTTGGGGTTCCTAAAATTAACAAATCTTTCGTAGACCCACCAATGAGGCCACTTGTGGATGCCCACCAAAGTATCACCTACCCTATAGCAAAAATAGCAGACAATGTATTGAAAAAATACTTGAAGGATGAGGGCAAAATCTGTAAGGACTCCTGGACATTTTTATCCAAGCTGAATGAGCTACCTTATCAGGAGGATAACAATTTCCTGATGATTGACAACAAGGATTTTTATACCTCTATCCCACAGCTAGAAGGGTTAGAGTGGACTGACCTCTTCCTTAGGGAGAAAGGGGCATCAGAGTCAGAAATTAGATTAGTAAACACCTTGTTAGATTTAACTTTAACTAATAACTATTTCTTATTTGACAAATTTTATTTGCAAAAAATTGGTGTGGCAATGGGGTCCCCTTGTGTGGCCAGCTTTGCAAACACAGTCATAGCCCATTGGGAAAAGGAACACATTTTTAAAAAAGTAGACCTAATGTCGTGGATCAGTTTTTATACCTGCTATTTGGATGACATTTTTGTTATCCATAAAGGTAGTTTGGATGAAGCGGTGGAATTTGTTAAATACCTGAATCAAACTACCGAATTTTTGAAATTTACATATACCTTCCACCAAAATGAAATTGTATACCTTGACATCAAACTAGTAAAAAATAGGACCCTGAAGAGACTGGCCTCTAAGATACATAGGAAGATAACTTTTTCAAACACCTATCTACACTACAGTAGTTCACACACTTTTCACCAAAAAAGTCAGTAATCAAGGGCCAACTAGTTTGGGCTGTAAGGATTGTAACAACTAAGAGCGATTTCATTAGTGAATGCCAAAAAATCTGGCAAATGTTTATCACGAGAGGCTACCCTGAGGAACTAGTTTGGGAAATTACATCTGAAATCCACAATAAGAGGGATAATGGCACATATATTCCCTTATTAGGAGCCATGCCACCTGTAAGTAGTAATCCAGCCAGTAATACTAACCAAACCTTGACTATGCCTACTATAAATTTCATTATAACTTTTAGCATGAATAGTAAAGACATACAAGCTATAGTCAAGAAAAACTGGAATTTATTTAACAACGATCAAAGTCTTCGAATGAAAATAGGGACCACCCCTTCTTTTACATTTACGAGAGGGAGCAAGTTGAAGAACCTACTGGAAATGGAATATGAATCTAATATGACTAGGTGTGAATCATGCAATTATTGTAAGGTTATGGACATTGGTTCCAACTTCAACATCAGGAATAGATGCTATAGTATAACATCTGGAAGGTTCAGCTGTAACTCCACCTTTGTGGTCTATTTAGCTCAATGCCAGGTATGTACCACCTTCTATATTTAGAAGACGACATCAAGCTAAACCCCACTCACACATTTAAATTTAGGGCAATTGATCACATTAAAAAAGATCTTGGGGGTGGACCAAGGTCCTTACTATTGGAAAGATTAGAACTAATGTGGCAAATACGCTTGGATGCATGCCATTTTCCAGGGCTTAATGAACTGTGTTCCATCCAGTGCCTTCTTAGATTAAAAAACATAACCAGATAACTATAGGGTAAGTCCTTTGAGTCATATTTTTCATGATCTTGTATCATTTTTTAACTTTTATATGGACTGGGCATAAACCAACACTATGAGACCTTTACAAGCCTTGGTGTTTAACCCACTAACTTTTATGATCTAAGAACTCAGTTGATGGATGTCTAGACAGGGTTTAGGACATGGTTCCTGGCACCACCATTAAGCACAAATAAGCAATATGATCATTTGGGCTTATGGTGGACCTTCTTTAATGGTGATTCCACCTTTTAGGTGTACTGGTCAAATTCTACAGTACAGTCAGTTGATAGATATGTTTTGGAACAATGTTCATGTTATTCAAAACTGTAGTAATTGTGTTTATAAGTACATATATCCATACATTTATTTACACATATGCCGTCTTATATATATATATATATATATATATATATATATATATATATATATATATATATATTTTTATATATTTTATATATTATTATATATTCACGGTTTTACATGCATGTGTTCAGGTATTGATGTATGATTTTGCCTTGTATTAGATCACTTTATGGTGATGTGAGTATTTGGCAAACAGGCAGTTGATATTCTATGCTGGTGAAACTAATTAATCAATCAATTAATTAGGAAAAGGAATAAGGAAGAAGTATTTCAGGCAAAGGAGTTGTACACATTTTATCTGAAGAAGTCTAGTCAAGGACTAGATGAAAAGCACTTTATCATACTGTGTACCATTCATTTATTTCATCTCGTTTTATTGTTTTTATTTTTTATTAAAGTTCTGTGGCATGTTTAGTTCCCGAGTTTGTTCTATTTTTATCCTGTTTACCTTGTTTGTTGTGCCATTTTGAGTTTGTACTACTTATTGATTACACACAGACATGCAGCATACCTGAGGATGGGTTGCAGTACTTACAGATTACACAAAACACACACACACGTGCAGTATACCTGAGGATGGCTTGCATTACACACACAAACTTACCAATGAACTCACATTATTACAGTGCACATGTTTAATTAGCTACAGCCACACTAGGGCACAATTACAACAATTGACAAACAGCTTGCCTTAAGCTAAGCATGACCGTATGTCTGTGGACAGAGGAGTAGGCATCTTTACGATACGTGTACATAATATAAAAGCCTCAAGTGCAAAACCTTCCTGTCACTAAGGCAATTTATAATCATAAAAACATAGAGAAATGAACATAAAATATCTGTTGTTTTTTAAAATACTGAAATCAGGCAGATCTGCTGGTGAAGAGAAACGGTATCCACCTGTGAATACCCACAGAGGTTCCTTACTTAAAGAATACAGGTCATAAGTAAAATGTCCTGTGCAAACTGCTTCAAGGCTCTATCCCTGTATTCTGTCTCCTACAGGCTTTTGAGGGGAGATCTATGCCTAACATACAGGGCATTTTCAGACCCCACTCTATTGGACCTCCCGCATATCCACAAAACAAACCACACCAGACTTACCCATTCTAAAGACTTAAACCTTGCCAGTGATATAAATAGGACCTGCTGGAGAGACAGATATGTATCCCATAGATGTCCCATCCATGTGAAGTAGAATTCCTCCCTAACCCAATTCAAGTGAAACTTGGACAGTTGGATGGGGAAGAGGAAATTCATCCCTGGTTTGGCACCTATATATCTAATGGACACAGGAAACCTGTAAATGATTTATCTTCCAGGCCCCTGCTTGTAAATATTTCATCTCCCAAACCCCTGCTTACACTTATCAAGGGTGTCAGACCTTGTCAGAGATTTAGGGTGCATGGCTAGACTTAAAAAGGCCCTTGTAGTCATTAGCCTTGTAAACATGTATGAACCTATGTGATGCCACTGACCAGCATTAGACTACTTTCCTGGATATTGGTCAGATGACCAAGCAGGAAGCGAGAGACAGATGATGGAGGCTTTGTCTGCTTGCCCACATCAGTGCAGTGAATAGGTTGTATGTTCCAGGGGAAGAAGTCTTGTTAGTAATCACCAGTATCCTACTTACAGGAGATTAAGGCTATTTATTTATTTATTTTCTTTGTTTATTGGGTTCTTGGTAGGTTCAGCTACGACCTGGGCTATTGTGGCAGTTACAAATTACACTTGCTAGTAATTATGCAACAGTAACAAAACATACTAGCAGAAATGAACAGACAAACGTAATAACTACCAATGGATACAGAAGTAAATGAGAGAACAACGATTAGTCATATACACAGATTAGCAATTGGTACAAGTCCATTAATTGTATACAATAGAAAGTCTAATATTAAAAATATTCTAGAAAGATCTGTTGTGGTTAAAAATAATAGTTCAAAACTCACTGGGAGGTTTGGCTATTGTAGTCAGTGTCGGTACATTAATATTCGCAGCACAGGAGAAATGTACACTTGTATGACATGGTGGATAAAACCAGGAAGATGCAATTGTTCAACATCTGTTGTGGTATAAATGGCAGTATGTGCCACATGCTATTCTTTTTATAAAGGCAAGAAAGAGAATCCCCTACATGACAAAATATATCAGCATTATTATTTATTTTATTTATTTTGCATACGTTTACCAGGAAAGTCCAACTCTGCAGAAACCCATTTTCAGTGGAGGCCCAGGAGAAAAGCTTCACATACAAAACACTATAACAGAGACAAACAAATGGATACTTATACATAAGGTAAATGCATATAGACATTACATAGCTTTACATGTTGAGGTACTAGTATACACACACATACAAACAAAATATATCAAGATATATACTTGGATACTTATTCTTATTATAAATGATTGCAAAATTTCATAGCATGTCAGACAGGAGTAATCATAAAAGAGTTTTACCCTATTTCCTATTGATTCAAAAAGTTCAAAGCTTAGAAAAAGCAAAGTACAATTCTTTTAAATTGTTGTTATATATTTACAAAAATTTTGTCTGAGGTTACAGTGGTTATGTGATTAGCAAAAGACTGTGATATTATTGAAGGAAGAAGATAGTAATTTTGATTTATAGAATATATATATAGCAACAAGGAGGCTACCGCAGACATCTGTGAGGCAGTTGTAGCAATAGGCTGACACAGCATTACTTAGATGGGTAATGTGGTAATCATAAGTACTATAAGTTAACCAGCACTGTTGCATGAGCAGCACCATGTATGCGGTGTCTTTTGAGTAATTTTTAGTAAGTGAGCAATGTTGGAAGTGGATCTAATAGTTTGAGGGAGTAAGTTCCATATTTTGGCAACTTAATTTGAGTAAAGAGAATCTCCTGCAGTATTCTTGGCTTTAGTTACTTTTACTAGTGATTTGTTAGTGGAACATAAGATTCTGTGATTGGAATGAGGTTTGAGTATGTTTTGGGGAAGTGGTGTTTTATCACGCTGGTATAGTAATTTATAAGCCACATAGACAACTGATTATAAGATAGAAGATGTGGTAGTTCTAACCAGGAGAGTTTTTTTCATGGTGAGACATTGGTGTGATCTGTATGTAGGGTCTGTGGCAAATTTTGCTATTTTAACTAAATCTGTAGTTTTTAGGTTGGTGAGTATGGGTGAGGCATAAAGGAGTGTAGAGAGAAGGTGTGTTCTTGCAATGGCTATCTTAGTATTATTGGTTAGAAATTGATTATTTCTATAGAGGGTGCCTATTTTTTGTGTACTTTCTTTATTGTTTGAGATATGTGTAAGTCAAATTTCATGTTGTTATCAATAATAATGCCTAGAATACCAGTAAAATTGTTGGATTCCCTGTGGCTGTGATGGAGAAATTAGGAGGGAGGTCAATGGATCTAAAGGACTGGAAGAGCATTAGTTTGGTTTTGCCAGGGTTGAGTATGAATTGAGAGTTAGAGAGACAGGATTATATTGCTGAAAAGGACTTTGTGTTATGTCTTGAAGTTGTTGTATGGTAGGAGCAGCACATATAAGTGTAGAATCATCTGCATATTGGACCAGGGAAGTAAGAGATATAGCAGTGTTAAGATTATTAGTAAAGATACTGAAGATAATAGTTTATATAGAGCCAGATAGCATCAAAAGGAAATTTTGGTAATGTAAATTGTGGGGTTATGGCATGTAGATCGCAAGATGAATGCCCGCAAGCTACAATGCCGAAACCAGAAGGCCACAGCACCGCTAGACTGTAGAGCTTTGTGGCCGAAAGGGAGATACGCCATTGGAATCCACTTCGGTGGGAAAACCGATAAACGGAGATGACATCTAAAGCAAGTACACGGGCTGACACCCGACAGTGGAAACAGCCGCACAACACAGCAGAACAAGGCTAAAACATACACAAGCACAAAAATAACAGCAGCATACCTTTAGTGCTCCACAAGTCTACACAAAGCACAATATTAAATGCAGCATACCTGTAGTGCTCCACAAGTCCACACAAACCCGCACAGCAAACATTCCCGGGGAAGCAGACAGTAAAACCCACAGTAGCTGCAGCTGCAGCAGAGCGTATGTACATGCACATTTTCCAAACAGTAAGAACACCACAAGCATCCCTGCCAATGCACCCTAACAGTATATAACAGCACAGACAGCCCTGAGCTGTGCAGAATATGGGCAGCTCAAATTCCACATACATGTGGCCGTCCGTCACTGTAGTGGAACAGACAGATGAGTTTCAGAATTCATACCCCTCAGAAAGTACATGCTACCTCAAGACCTTAGTGTAACACCAATGAAGCATGTCACAGCATGATGGACACAGTGTCCCTGTGAATACCACTGTTGGGAATGGTTCCAACACATGACCAACCCAAAGTGGTGGAGAGGCATGCCTGCAACAGACAGTAATTGTCCTGCCTGTCCCCTAGTGCAGTGGCAGGTGGGAACATGCCAACCCAGGCAAGCACAGACTACCAACCCAACATCAGGAAATAAACATTTTAGTAGTGAACACTGTCACGCAGGGGTAGCAACCCACCTCCCAGTCCACAGCAGCATGTGTGTATTGCGGGGGCTGCCAAACCCATCCATTGGTTGCTGCAGCTGGGGTACACAAGTATGCAGGCCCATGTAGGCAGACAAGTGTGCACTACAGGGAAACCTCCCTATGTAACCTCTGTCACTGAAACTGAGACTGGGCCCCACACCCTGATTGACCAGCAGCAACAGCTGGGAGTTAAAGGAGACCTGTGCAGTACATGTAGAACCTGTGTTGCAAGCAAGCTGTGTAGATGCCAACCAGACTACAAGCACTTGTCAACCCCACGGCTGTGTGAACTGCACATAGTGAAACCCTAGCAGACCAGGCAGTCAGAGCAAGATGGAGTGCAGACAGCTGCACAGGGCCACTGTGGCAGGCAGCGCTACTTCAGAGGGTACAACACAAGGTGGTGTACAGCAACTAACCCAATGTCTGATAGTGACTTATACCAGGGTCGTGTCTACATCCTGTTCCCAGCTACACTGGCTGTGATGGATACCGAGAGGCCATCAACAAGTGGCGTTATCATGATGGAATCTATGTACCTGTATAGCCCTGGTCAGCTTGGCAACAGATACATCACAGTGGCCAGCCAATGGGGCAAACCAATGCTGGTAGTGGAGAGATACCTCTACTATTTGGAGCATGAATCACCACCTAAACAGTACTGGGCATGCATCGAGCAGAGAGTAAAGGCCTGCAGAGGTCATGCCATCACTGTATGTTTGAGTAATGAGGGGGAAGAACTGCTGAAATCACTGCCACACCAGCACAGCCCAGATACAACAACAGCCCAAGTGGCTACACTGCGAGCAGAACTGCAACAGAGGGTGGTAACCAGCAATGACCTGCCAAGCCTGGTAATGCAGAGTGTCCTAGGCACAGCGGATGACAATGTACTACAAGAGACGTCTTGCTGTGTCACCCTGCATTGTAGCACAACCAGGGTATGGCAGAGGGCACGGGCATCCATGACCACACCTCCAGTAACACTTGCAGATATTGATGTCAGCCAGTATCCACTCTGTAGTGGCAGCTTTATCCTCCATAAAAGGTCTGATATGGATGGGACTGATTCCTTGGTTCTACTTACTACATCACAGAATCTGACTGATCTGTGCAGGTCTGACATCATTCTTGGGGAAGGCACCTTCCCCACATGGGCTGATATATGTCGCCAGCTGTATACATTACATGGATGTATTGGCTCTCCCACCTCAGCAAGGATCGTCCCCCTGATGTACTGTCTCATGACACAGAAGTCAGAGTCCGCATACAACAATATGTGGGAGATACTGAAGGGTATGGCCGCAGAACAGGGATGCACCTTGGCTCCACATTATATTATGACTGATTTTGAGAAGGCAGCGATCCATGCCGGCCATAAGGCATTCCCTAAGAGTATTCTGAAGAGGTGCCTATTCCATTTTGCACAGCTCATTTGGCGCCAGATCCAGCATCACCACCTTGTGGCCCTCTATGGTATGGACACTGCTTTCTCAATTGCCATCTGCAAGCTGATTGCGTTGGCATTCCTATCACTGGAAGATGTGGTCCCTGCATTTCTGGACATTGTGGCTACTGTACCAGACTGTGCTCAGCCTATTGGCATATTTCTGGACCATCATAATGTGCAAGGCTGACCACGCAAGTATGCATCCCGCTGCTCAGCACAGCAATGACTGCCATCGTCCTACCCTTTGAGGTTTTGGAATGTGTGTGATGTCACAGACATGGACTTCTCACGGACTAATAACCAGGTGGAGGCATGGCATTGTCAGCTGAAGGTGTTACTGGGACGCCCTACTGTGCAGCTGTCCAACCTTCTGTCTGTTCTGCAACAGGAACAGAACCTGACAGATACCCGATGGGAGTCTCTTTTGAGGGGGATGCCTGTGACACCATGTAGGAAGGCTATTGTTGTAAGGGAGCGTCACCTAAAGCACATCTTGCAACATAAGTGTGACTACACTGATGTGCAGGATTTCCTCCGTGCTGTGGCACATTTCTACAAGTTGTGATTACATTTGGGTTTAGTACGCACCAAGCACTACACACATCACTTTACATATTGTGTTAATAAAGGCTTTGCCCACAGCACACAGGTTTCAGGTTACCACTTTCATGCCCACTTGGCATCCTATGCCAGCCACATGTTCCACTGACAGTTGCACATGGTGGCTTCTAGAGGGATGCAGAGTGCATCACTGTGAGGGTTTGTGTCTGTCACCTGTGATTAGGGTGCAGGGGGTTCCTCTATTCCCACAGGGAATTGTCCCAGGCATTTGTCACTGCAGCTAAACTGCCAACCTGCCATGTGTCCACATCCAGCTGTCTCACAGGAGGGTGTCATGCCAGCTATGCGCCTGAACCCAGATTGTGAGATGGTTGAAATGGAATAAAGCTGAGAGCAGAGAGGGAGTCTGGAGGGGCTAAAGCAGATGGTTTCTATTTGAAGTGAAGCCTTTGCAAAACCACACCTTGATTTTATATTGATCAGTTATTGATGCAAGTGGCTTGTCTAAAGAAGATATTAAAAAAGAATACTAGTTTCATATTTTATTGATACCTTGTCAAAAAAGCATAGTGTTCTTGCATGAACATCGCTGTTGCTCTTGAAGTATGTAGTTCAGTCCTGTTTGTTTACATTTGCTGTAAACATTATAGAGGTGCCCATAATGATGTCACAAAGTAACTTTTTTGCTTTTTGAACACTCCATCCAAGTTTGATCCCTAATGTGATGATGTCAGGTAGTGCCAGCTATGCCAGGATGAGCAGGGCAGTGAATGAATAACATATGCCAGCATAGCTAGCTGGAGTTTTGTAAAGAATTATACATCATTTGTATATCAAGCTGATTTGTACAGATGCTTGTGTTGAAAAATGTATTTGTAAAGCTACTGGTGTTAAAAGAATTACCAACAGTGGGTCCTGCTGGACAAAAAATAAATACACCTGTATGTTAGACTGTGTTGTAACTGTTGAAATGAATATATTGTAATAGAGGATGCTGGAAGAGAGAGGTTAATCTTAGTCCAGCTAATTTTGAAAAATAGTCTGAAATTAAATTACCTGGTTTAGGCAATAAAGATTGCATCTCACAGTTCTGACTGCAGCCAGAGATGAAATGTCTGTGAGAAGCCTGGCTTAGTAGCTCTGTAGGAAGAGTGGAAGTGTTAAAATTGTTTTACAGCTTCCAGATGCTGTAACACATCTTAGAAAAGCTCTATGTGTCTGTATTATGACACATATGGGCTAGATTCTGGTTCAGTTTCTAGTCAGGGGTAGCATGGGAACCAGAGTCAGATGACCAGATGTGATGTCATTCTATAGCCATTAATGAAATGATATTTAGATATTAGTGAGAGAGATGTCACTTAGCTCTCAGCAGTCTGTTTGCGAAACCTGACAGGAAGAACCACTCACCCATGTCATCTTGCCTTGCTCTAGTAAGTGAACTTAGGGACAGTAATTCTTTCGATTAGTCAGGAAAGTATAGTGAGATTAGTTAAGTATTGTTTTTCTGTATCTGTGTGAACACTTCCATCTGTGTTAATTTCAATATTTCCTGTGACTGAAACTCTGGTGTTTATTGTAAATAGATATATGTAGCATTTCATGTTCTTTTATTATTTATTATTAAATATATTTAAAACTCTTCATTGTGGCTGGCCTTTTAGAGAATTAGGAGCAGTCATTGAATCTCACACTGACACAAATGTTCTCCAGAAGGGGCCGACACAGACAAACAACTGGTGTCAGAGCCATGGACTAAAACTAAATGCCAAGAAATGCATAATAGGGTCTATATCATATGAGCGAATCGCACAAATTGTGAATGCTCATAATATCAAAAGTACTGGGCCTCAAACTTCAACTCAACACCCCCCCCCCCCACTAAATACATATTTCAACTCTGAGATCACACTACAGAGAGGAAAGGGCAAATATCCCATCTCCACTGTACTGTAATCTCAGAAAAAGCACTTTGAGGTCTGGTACGTTTGATATTATGAGTGTTCGCAATTTGTGCGATTCGCTCATATGATATAGACCCTAGAATAGTATCCCTTGGGAAGTCATTCATCCCTGGTAACTATCATATTGACAACACAGCCCTTATAGCTGACTCAGTAGTCAAGGACTTAGGGACACACGTAGATAGTAATCCAGCCTTAACCATCATGTGTCTACAGTGGTGAGGAAATCATTCTGTGTTGTGCAACTTATAAACAAAGGTATGGCATCCAAGTCCAAGGAAGTCATGGACTTAGAGGTTCCTCACTAAAAGAATACAGGGCATAAGTAAAATGTCCTATGCAGACTGCCTCAAGGCCATATACCTGTATTCTGTCTCCTACAGGCTTTTATTTATTTTATTTATTTATGTGCAATTTGTTAACCGGGAAAGTCCATTGTGCCTTAGTGAGCCCTTTTTCAATGGAGGCCTGGGGAGAAAAGATCCAAGCACATACATAAAGATATATATATGTAGGCAGTTAATACAACTATTAGTATAAGAAACTATACAATCAGCAGTAGCTGAAACTTTACACAATGTTTGCACAGAATTAAACTAAACAATATAAAATAAAATGTGGTGTTTGAAAGCAAGAAGGATGTTGAGGAAGTTTAGGAGGGGTGGGAGCAGGAGCATTTCCAGGTAGAGGAGAGATAAGAGTGGAGTAGGGTCTTGAAGTCAGAATGATTTTGGGTGGTCCAAATATGGGGAGGAAATGAGTTCCATTTTTGTGCAAGGGAGAAGGCTAACAGAGATTGGCCAGGAGTACATAGGGGTTTATACAGTTCAAGTAGGTTCTGATTATTGGATCTGAGAGAGCGGATGGGGAGGTGCATGGTAAGAGTGTCGAAAAGGGCAGGGCAGAGGGAAGGTTTGAAAATAAGTTTATGGGCAGTGGACAACTGAATGAAAGAGAGATAGTTGGGGAGCTCTAACCAATTCAGTACTTGTAAGGAGATGCAGTGGTGAGAGGAAGATTTGGAGTTTGTAGCAAACTTAGAGATTTTATTGTAGCAGGAAGCCAGCTTAGTTTTTAGAGTGGTTTGGAGGTTGGTGAGAATAGGGGCTCTGTATAAGAGAGGGGCGAGGACATAGGTGGAAGAGAGGGTAAGCCTAGTTGTAGGGGTTACGTAGCGGTTATGGCGGTAGAGCATGACGAGTTTCTGGTGGGTTTTCTTGATGTTGGAATGAAGGTGTATATCAAATTTTAGTTGTTCATCGATAAAGACTCCAAGAAGCTTGGTGTGAGGGACTACTTCAATGGGTGTCATGTTATGGCTTTTTATAGAGAAAGAGTTTTTGTCTATGGTGTAGTTCTTAGAGTGAGTAAAAATCATAACTTTAGTTTTAGTTGCATAAAGGGCTAGATGGTTATTTAGCATCCAGTTCTCAGTAATACTAAAGGCTGCCTGAGTTATATGAATGAGTTTAGTAACAGATTTAGCAAAGCAGATGATAGTAGAGTCATCTGCGTATTGGATGAGTTTAGCATTGGGGATGCAGTGATGGAAGTCTTTAATAAAAATGTTGAAGACTAAAGGGCCTAGAATAGATCCTTGAGGAACTCCAGTGAGAGTATCAAGGAAGGAAGAAATTTAGTTGTTTCATTTAAAGGCCTGTTGTCTATTTGATAGGTAACTGGAAAATCAACTGATAGTTGGGGGAGAGAGATTGAGCTGTGAGAGCTTTGACAATAATAATTTGTGGGAAATGGTATCGGAGGCTTTCGATAAATCTAGAAACAGAGAGGATACAATGTAATTTGAATCTCGGGCATGGTTGATAATGTCGAAGAAAGATAAGAGGGCAGTGGAGGTACTATGGTGAGGTCTGAAACTGTGTTATGTTGGGGACAGGAGGTTATTATCTAGGAGGAAGGATAATAGTTGTTGCTGGACACACTTTTCAAGTATTTTAGAGATGGGGAAGAGTATGGCTATGGGGCGGACGTTAGGGATGTCATTGTTATTGCCTCCTTTATGTATGGGGATGATGAATGTTTTTTTTCCAAAGAAGGGGTACATAAGATTCTTGGATAGAACAGTTAATAAGAATGGGCGTAAATAAGATTCTTGGATAGAACGGTTGATGAGAATGCAGATGTGGAGGGCTGTACCATCGGCAACTAACTTTAGGAAGTGTGATGGTAGGTTATCAGGGACATTAGAGCAAGGTTTTAATTTATGGAGAAGTTTTTTAACAGTGTTGACAGGGATAGATTTCAGGGAGGGGGGAGGGTGGAGTTGGTGGTAGAGGAATGCAGGTTAGGTGAGAGAGGGGTAGAAGAAGTTAGTAAGTTCATAGGGAAATATGTTGTGAGCTTGGCTATAGAATCAATGAAGAAGGTGTTAAAGTTGGTGGCTATAGTATGGTTAGGAGCACTGGGGTCAGGACAGGGGTTTTCTTTTCTGCCAGGATTGAAGAGGGTGGTGATACTAGTCCAGAATTTCTTGGGGTTAGATTTATGGTTGTTTTGGAGCTTTGAGTAATAGGATATACGATCAGAGTTAATGTGTTTTTTTACTATGTTGCGGAGTTGATTATATTGATTGTAGGAAAGTGGGGTTTTGAATTTTTGGTGGGCTTTCCAGAGTTTATCCCAGGTATGCATCAGTGTAATTGTGTCTTTGGAGAGCCATGGGGCAATTTTGGATTTGACTCTTTTAGTTCTGGGAGGGGCGAAGTTATTTAATACATTGGTAAATATGGCATTAAAGTAATTGCGTCATAGAGGGGGAGAGTTTTTAAAGGGCTCCAGTTTATTTTTTTTTAGGCAGTCAGAGAAGGATTGAGGGTTAAAGTTAGTGAGGGTGTGTGTTGTGATATAAGTGTGCAGTAAGTGTAGTGGGGATGGGGAGCGAATTGCAAAGGCAGGTAGGTGGTCACTAAGAGAGTCGGGCAAAATGCCACTGTCAGAGATATTGTTGTTGTGGGAGACTAATATCCAGACTAGAATAATGCCGGTGGAGTTGTCTTTATTGGGTCAGGTGGGAGAGTTGATTAATTGAGAGAAACCATATAGATTTAAATTATGGGAAGTATTGGTAGAGTGTATGGATGACCAATTGATGTTAACATCCCCTAGGATGATTGTTTCATTTGAGATGTTGGATGAGAACCAGGAAAGTATATCTTCTAGAATGCGAGCATTGTTGCCAGGTGGGATATAGAGTGCAGCTATGACTATAGTTTTATGATTATTAATTTTTAGTAGAGCCATTTCTGCTGTGGAGAATTTAGGTATAGGGTTAGTATAGGGTGTTACTGTTAGAGAGGAGGAATACAGAATGGCTACTCCTCCACCTTTCTTTTTAGTTCTGTCATTTTTAATACGTTTGTAGTTATGGGGGATTATTTCAGTGTAGTTTAGGTATGGCTTTAGCCAAGTTTCAGAAATGCAAAGGATGTCAGGGTGATTGTGGGAGAGCCAAGCATGGAAGTTGGGATGTTTGTTACAGAGGCTCTGGGCATTAAGAGTAGCTAAGAAGAGTGACTTATGGGGTGTGTGAGATATGGGTGAAGTAACGTTGATAGTTTGGTAGGCAGGGGGTCCGGGATTGAGATGAATATCTCCAGACAGGAGGATAGATATTACATCATAAAATAAGGATATTAGTTTTCTAGATATTGTTGAGTTAGAGGACAATGGAGAAGAGATGGAAGTCTGGGGAGTGTGGAAGGGGGGATGTACATTTGGAGTGGGAAGAATCTTTCTTGTGAATAGTATATGGTCGTTAAGTAGGTGGAGGTGAGGAGAAATGTGGGCTGTATAGAGGCATTCATTCTTGGGGTATGCTGAGGTAGTGTGAAAGGGTGTGGAATATGAGAGATTTGGTAGATGGGTATGTTTTACTAAGAGTAGAAGGAATAAAGGTAAAAAAGTTAGAAATAAGGTTTTGGGTATGATGTGCATAGTAGGTGGAAGGATTAATATGTATTGGGCTGTGTTATAGGATGGGGTGGAGATAGCTGTCTTGGTGTTGGTTTGTGGTGAAGAGTATAGGATATGGGCTATGCAGTGGGGGAAAGGAAAGTAGACTAGAATGGAGGGGAGATTTATGCTTGGCATTCAGGGCATTGTCAGACTCCACTCTGACAGACCTTCTGACCTTCTGCATATCTACAAAACAAACAACACCAGAATTACCTGCTCCAAAGACTTAAACCTTGCCTGTGATATAAATAGGACCTGCTGAGAGATAGGCATGTATCCCAGAGACTACCCCATCTATGCAATAGGCTCCTCATCCATGTGAAGGAGAGTTCTTCCCTAACCCAATTAAAGTGCAACTTGGACAATTGGATGGGAAACCAGAAATTCATCCCTGGTTTAGCATGTATGTCTCTAATGGACACAGGTAACCTGTAAATGGTTCATCTCCCAGGCCCATGCTTACACTTATCAAGGGTATCAGAACTTTTCAGAGAATTGGGATGCATGGTTAGGCTTAAAAAGGCCCTTGTGGTCATTAGCCTAGTAAACACCCATGAACCTATGAATCTATAAGAAAAGGGGCTCACGAATGGAGCCCTGAGGTATCCTCAGTGTGACAGGAAGTAGGGTTGAGATGTATTGTTGCCATTTTATGGCTTGCTCGTGATCTGTTAGATAGTTTTGAAACCATGTGAGTGCAGAGAGGCTAAGATTAAGGGTAGAGAGAACAGACAGTAGTTTGTGGTGGGAGATGGTATTGAAGGCTTTTGACAGCTCAAGAAAGATGGATGAAACTATTTTATCTTCATTCTGGTATTTATTGATGGTATTAGTGAAGCTCAATTAGGCTGTAAATTGGCTAATAAGCTATTTGTTGAGAGATAGTGCAGAAGTTGAGAGCGTATGCACTTTTCTAGAATTTTTGAGAGTGGACATATTATGGCAATAGGCCTGTAATTTGAGCGTTCAGTTGAGTTACCTCCTTTGTAGGGGGATTATGTGTGAGATTTTTTAGATGAGTGGGACTTGATGTTCGGTGATAGAACGGTTGATGAGAATTGATACAGGGTATGAAATAGCATCAGCTGATAGTTTAAGATATTCTGCTGGTAAGTTATCAGCAGTAATTGTTGTTGGTTTAAGTCTTCTAAGTAATTTTTATGGTATCTGTTGGGACAAGATGAAAGGAGAAGGAATTGTCTTCCTGGTTTAATGTTAGGGGCAAAGTTAGTGGAGAGGAGCAGTTATTTTTGGTGAGTGATAGAATCCTTTCACTGAAGTATTTGTTAAATTACTCTGTGATGGTACCTAAGTTATTTGAGGAAGACGCGGGTGGAGGTGATGTTTATCCAGGCTGTAAGATTCTTTTGACTGTTGTCAGAATTTTTGTGGGTTATTTTGATGTTTCATTTGGATATTAGTGTAATAGTTGTTTTTTTTTTTGTCTAATTTAGTTTGCTTTTTACTTTGTTTCTAAGTTCTTGATATGTTAGACGATTTGATTGAGATTCATTTGCATAACATAGTTCCCATGACTTGTTGCTTAGTCTGAGTAGTTTTCTTGTTTCCTTAGTTATCCATGGGGTAAAGTCTGATTTTGTTCTTATTGTCCTAGGAGGTGTTAATTTGTTAAGAATATTGAGGAAAGTAGAATTGAAATATTTGACAGCAGCATCTAGGGCAGAGACTTTAGCAGAATCCAGTTACGACGTTTGAGGATGGATATAAAGGTTTTAGAGTTGAAATTTTTTTTGTTTCGGATTTTCCAATAAATGGCATATTTGAGAGAGCTATTATATTGCCTGTGTAGGTAGGTTGGTCAGCGACCACTTAGGCTAATAGCATCCTAAGTGGTCCTGATAGGAAGACAATCAGAGTATAGAGAGGAAACGGGTTTATTAGTTACGGTCCAGTTCAGGATAGACTATCTGATTTTTTGTCTGTTCTGGTAGAGGATTTAATTATTTAAGTAAAGCCATAAAGGCTAATATGGTTAATGGGATTCTATGAGTTAAAGGTGAACCAATCCGTATTAAAATAACCCATAATAGTTGTCTCAGAAGGAATAGTGTTTAAGGTCCAGTGGAAGATATGCTCTATAGTGGCAAGGTTGTCTCCATGTAGAATGCAAGTTCCTACAATGATTAAATGTTTGTTTGAACTGATGCTAAATTCGGTAAATAGAATCTCAACATTATTAAAAGTTAGGGTGTTTTGAATCATAGGTTCTAGTGTGAGATTGTTTTAAAGACTATGGCTATTCCCCCAGCTATTTTTACCTTTCTATCTGCTCTAAGAATATTATAACATGATTGTTGCTTACTGTATTAGTAGATTACATTTTGCATTAGTAAAGCATTTAAATGAATGTCAAAATTTTGATCATTTTTTTTGTTTTCTATTTTGGAAAAGGTGGATGTCCAAGATATTGGAGGGATTGGAAAAACACATTTAGGCCACAGAGAAACAATGTGGCAACTTAAGACAAATGCTTCAACCCCACCAAAAATTAATGATTCAATCAGCATTTTACACACATTTAAGTTAAGAGCAAATAGAATTTATATGGTATGAAGCTTAATACTTGAATAGTTAGTCATTGTTTTATCTATTTGATGTTTATGCTTTTCTTTTATGATGGGATAACGTTGATTATTTTGGCAAGCCAATTTAATGAATTAGCAGTAGTAACACCTTATAGTGGTAATGAAAATTAATGTGTACAGCATAGAAGTATGTGAGAATTAAGTATGATATACCATGAGGTTTGCCATACATGACTGCTGCTTGATGCTGCTTAATGTCAGGTGTAAGCAAGTGTCAAAATAACAGCATTTGTTTTCATTGCTGAGAAATGTAGTTACTTGATCTATAAATTATTTTAATTTCTGGATCTTTCTAATATTTTGAAATAAGGATTTCCAAGCTGCTTCTGCAAGCTTTGAAAAAGTCTTTTTACTCATTGCCTTAGAGAAATGTGTCCCGAACATTAATACTGCATTTTCTCAATATGAGCAAAGGGGATAACCAGCGTCTGTGATGTAGTTTGTGTGCTAGTAGGGGACAGTGGGAGCAGTTTAGTAGTTTTTAAGTGAGGCAGTTAAGCAGCAAGGTGGCCCTGGCTGGTATTGACAGCCAGTTTGCTTTTTGTAGTAAGTAGCAGTAATGCACTCTAGGGTCCCCTAAACATATAAATCTGCATATACTGCTTGCTGTAACTTAGAGGTCATACATGTTTTGGGCTTAGTGCAGAGCAAATAATGGTAGGCATTATTCTGATTTTGGTAACATAATTTGTAATGCCATGGCTTTCCTGGATTATAGGAGAAACAAGTTTGAATATTTATATGCTATTATTAACAGTGTGAGAACTACTGTCACAATATTTTGCATCTGTGAGGTTAATGTTAGTTGTTAATCAAGTGTTATTCCTGTGTTTCCTTCTTCTGTACCTGTAGGTAAACATGAACCTTGGGTGCCAATAATGCTTAGTGAGGTGATTTATGTGCCAAAAAACATCAAGTAGCTTTTTTGCAGTTAATTACAGGTTGCATTTTTGTCAACTAGTTCCATAATAAGGTGAAGTCATGCAGTTTATTTTGCAACTGTACATTGAGTTGTTAGAATGCTTGATATCATTTGCATAAAAGGTGCAGTAAGTCCAAAGATAAGTTATTAATGAAGATGGAAAGAGTGCAGGATTGAGCCTTATGATACTCCTGCTGTGAAGGTACTATTTACTGAGGATGGGGCCCATGCATAACAACAAAGGTTCTGTGAACAACTGTAGGACACTGTTATCTACACCAGAGTTAGCCAGTGTTTTGATTAGAAGGTCACAGTTGGCTGATTCAAAAGCTCATTTTACGTCATTGAAGAGGACACTTGTTAACTATTCTTTTTCCGTTCCTACAAATATGGGGTTAGTTACTGTAAACAGAGCTGTTTGTGCACTATATTTGTTTAGGAATCCATGTTAGGTGTCTAAAAGTAGGTCATATTTTGAGATATACTCCACCAATTTGTTGTATAGTAATATTTTCATTATTTCAGCTAGATGGCATCTCATACTAACTGGTCTATAGTCTGATGCTGAAGATGGGTTATTAACTTTGGGAAATGGAACTATAATTGCATGGGCCTATGAGTAAAAGATTATGTCAGTAAGATGCAAATACACTAAGTGCAGCTTACTCGCGATGAATAAGGAAATGCAAAAGCACTTTGATACACCCTCCTACTTACAGAAAAAGTATAAAGTACCTGAAGATACATATTAAGTAAATATGAAGGACTATGTGAAAGCTGTAGACTTTGTATGACTTCAGTGAGACTTGCCATGGTGCTACATATCTGGGTGCCTATAGGACCAGTGCCACCACCCTAATCCTGTAAAGATATCCCTGGACAAGCAGTGGATAAATGTTCCCTAACATGAGAGACACATGACTGGGCTTCTTCTGAAAAAATTGGATTTGTAAAAAAAATTAACACAAATGGTAGAGAAAGAAAATAAAGAAGGACAAAGGAATGCACAGTTAAAATAAAAAAAAGAGAGAAAAAGTGTGAGACTGGCAAAGAGAAATTCACAAATAATGTTAGACAGTGTTCAATTTATTAAAAACGAAAGAAAACTGTTGAAATGTGCAAAAAATGCCACAGGAGCAACGGCAGCATAAAACCAGGCAATATTTAATTAAATATCAACAAACACGAAATTGCAGCAGACTCCTGCTGTCCACAAAATAATAAAATAAGAACAAACTGGTGTAGTATTAAGCGCTTTTCGTCTGCAAAGGTAAACAGACTTCTTCAGATACTAACACACCATAATGCTCAACTTTAAATATGGTGCTACAGTCACATGATTAAATTTACCCCTGTCATTAACCCTTAAATGATGAAACAGCATTTCCCAACTTAGTGAAAAAGCTATACATATCATTCAAGCACCATATATACAACGTTATACAAATATATAAAACAATAAAAGTTCGTAAAAGGTTAAAATACGTAAAAAAGTAGTGCTTTTTACTCAGTTGTTTGAACATTTTAAAACATTTTGTTAATCTAACCTAATAGTTATAATAATCGAACATGGGAAACAATGATAGGAGCAAGAAGTCCTACTATACTGCTGGACATAATACATTATTCTGTGTGTTTTGTATAGAAATGATCGGAAACAACCTTGTTTATATAAGTATTCTTAGAGTGATTAGAACTATTGTAGCCACTATAACTAGGCGTTTACAGTTCATTAGGTTTCAATGAAACTTATTATTTATATACTATTTTTAGAGCTATTTTTAGAGCTAGTTGCTTGGCATTGAAGTAAGTAAAATTAACTACACACATTTCAAAACAGGAATATAATCCACCTTTTAGTATACATTTTTTGCTTCTACACTTTGTGTTTACGATGGTGTTAGTATGTTTTTTAACATTCATATGTGTAACACTACCACCACTTTTCAAAAACTATTTAGAATTTGCATACAAAGTTACATAAAATCAATACTTATATAAACAAGGTTGTTTCCAATCATTTCTATACAAAACACACAGAATAATGCATTATGTCCAGCAGTATAGTAGGACTTCTTGCACCGTGTGACCGTAGCACCATATTTAAAGTTGAGCGTTATGGTGTGTTAGTATCTGAAAAAGTCTGTTTACCTTTGCAGACGAAAAGTGCTTAATACTACACCAGTTTGTTCTTATTTTATTATCTTGTGGACAGCAGCAGTCTGCTGCAATTTCGTGTTTGCTGATATTTAATTAAATATTGCCTAGTTTTACGCTGCTGTTGCTCCTGTGGCATTTTTTGCACATTTCAACAGTGTTCAATTTATTATTATCAATTTTATTTTTATTTTTATACATCTTTATTGATCTAAAACAATATTTATTTTATTTATTTTTATTTATTGACATTTGTTAACCGGGTTTGTCCAACTGGGCTTGTGGCCCATTTTCAGTGGAGACCCAAGGAGAAAAGCTCCAATAATACATTTTAAAACAAGTACAATTTTAAACAATATTGATATAATAGCAGTTATAGCAAAACAATTCACATATGTTGGGATACATGCATAAATTTAAAGTTGCATTAAAAAGAAGCTAAGTAACAATTTTACATTTATATAGTTCAATAGGTCAGCAATAAACAATTTTTGTTTGTATAAAATTGTGCAAATGCATAGTAGACACATTGGAGAAAGAGGTGTAATGAGGTACTAAGTATGGTCCTTTTGAGGGTACATAAAGGGAAGGAAGACTAGGTAGGGTCATGGCAAGGGCAGGTTCTTGAATTGAGAGAATAAGCTTTTAGTTCATTTTTAAAGTGTGAGGTGTGGGAGATTGAACGTAAGTCAAGGGGAAGTTTGTTCCAAGCATGGGCAAGGGAGTGTTGTAGAGTAGTTTGCCTACTGACCTTTTTGGATGGTAGATATCAAGTAATTGTTGGTTAGAAGTACGGAGGGTCCGGGATGGGATGTAAATGGAGACTAAGGAAGATAGAGATGAACAGAAAGAGGGTTTATAGAGTGTAGCATATGAAATTGATAAGATAGCAGAAACTGGGGAAGTTCAAGCCATTGAAGAGAGTTTAAAGAAATGCAGTGGTGTGAGTTGTATGGGGAGTTAGTAATGAATCTGGCTATTTTATGGTAAGTCTGTTGCAGTTTGTTTAGAGTGGAGGCCTGGATATTGGTAAGAACTGGGGCGGCGTATAAGAGGGAGGGGAGGAGGAGTGCCTGGCCCAGGGTAAGTGTAGATTCAGGGGTTAGGAATTTTTTATTCCAATATAGCAGACCTAGTTTCTGGTTTGTTTTTTTATACATTGGAGTATGTGTAGGTTGAACTTGAGTTCGTCATCGATAATGACCCCTAGGAGTTTTGTGTGGGTGTCAGGTTGGATATTTGTATTGTTAGAAGATGTAATAAAAAAGGAGGTTTTGTGATGAGAAAGAGAATGGGGAAGGAAAAGTAGGAGTTTGGTCTTTTTGGGATTTAGATCAATAGGTTGTGAGAGAGTCATTGTTCAGTGGATAGTAGGGCTTGTTGGGTCAGGGAGTGTAGTTCAGGAATGTTATTTGAGATGGATATAAGTGTGGAGTCGTCGGCATACTGAATAAGGGAGGATTCTTTGCATGAGGTGTAAAGATCATTGGTGATCATGTTAAACAAAAGGGATCCAAAGATGTAGCCTTGGGGACCACCAGTGGAGATGGGAAGGAAAGGTGAGGAGGATGAGAGCCATTTGACAGATTGTTCCCTGCCAAATAGGTAACTATTAAACCAGGCAAGTGTGGAGGGGGATAGGTGGGGATTTGCAAGTTTGGATAGTAGTAGAGGATGAGAGACAGTATTGAAGGCTTTGGAGAGATCTAGGAAGAGACAGGAAATGAGTTTATTGTTGTCTAGGGCCTCTGCAATGATATGAGTGAAGGAGAGGAGGGCAGTGGTGGTGCTGTGGTGAGGACAAAATCCATGTTGGGTAGGGGTAAGTAAGTGGTGTGTGAGGAGGTGATTGAGAAGCTGTGAGTGAATACATTTTTCTAATATCTTGGAGAGGGGGGACAGAATGGCAATGGGTCGGTAGTTTGAGGGGTCAGTGGAATTTCCACCTTTATGAAGAGGGATAGTGAAGAAAGATTTCCAAAGGGTGGGGACAGTTGACTCCAGAATAGATCGATTAATTAGTATAAATACAGGATAGGAAATTGAGTCAGCAGCAAGTTTGAGGAATGTAGGAGATAGATTGTCAGTGGAAAGAGAGCAAGGTTTTAGCTTGAGTAGTAGAGATTTGATGTAGGTAATGGGAACTGGCTCAAAAGAAAACAAAGTTGTGTTAGTGTATGAGAAGTCCTTATGCATACTTGGGAAGAATGAGTGTATTCCTATCAAGTCTTGGGGGTTTACATTTTTCACTCTACTATAGTAACATAAGAAATGATAAAACATTTTATATTTGTGCCTGATATGCATTTGGCTGAAATATTGTACTGAAACCATGCTTTATAAGCATTTGTAGTTATATATCTAATAAAATCAGTTAAATGAAATACTGTATTTATACAGTCTTTTGGCTGCAGTACTATACTGAATGCACTTTAGGACTAAAGGTAGTATTTTTTATAAATGCTTATAGTTATATATATTATATAATGAAATCAGTTAAAGACAGAATACAGCATTTATTCATTGACATATCTTCCAAATTTGGTTGCAATACTCAACTGAAAGCACTGTTGGCTTTCCATTTCTATCCTTTATAAATACTTATAGGTATGTATAATAATAGAATCAAATAAAGACAGAATACTGCATTTATTACTTTATTCATACAGTTTCAACTAGTCATTTCAGTCTCTTACAGTGTTTTGCATGACTGTAAGTGACATCCACCCCCTCTCAACAGAGAAGACATAAAGCCATTGCTGTTTACCTGTATTTCAGCATTTTTTCCTTAACATTTCTGATATGACTACTAATACTATGCAAGGCATTTAATTTACTTTTTCATCAACTTAGTATATGTTTGTTTAAATATTTATTAATATCTGATTTCATATACTGTGCCAATATTTCCAATAATGCTAGTTATAAATTGCAGGACTGCATCTTCCTTCAAATCAGTACACTGTATGTGCAGCTTGTGAGGGTTGTTGCCTGGAATAATTTTATATACTTTCAGTCTAGGTTCTAATTTAAACTGTTATGGTTTGCATACCTAAGTTGCAGTTTTATGTAATGGTCTGTGAACTGTATTCTGGTAGAAGTAAAAGCTATATACACACACAAGTAGCAACTTCCTTTCAATTCAACATTCAGTAAGCAAAACATGATACTGTTACGTATGGATGCAGTACATATACTTCAGGACAATAATGTGTGTTTTGTTAGTTTTCTGCTTAATAACTGTTAGCACATAAAGGGATTGTTTAAAAATGTATAGAGAAGTAATATAACTATCTGCTGCTCATTCACTTGACACTACAATGTCCAGCCACCTTCCCCAGTATCCACTCTGCTTTGAGGTATGGATTCTGAATGAAATGAGGCATCTTGTATGTGCAGTTAAGATTCTGGAAGAAATGACTGTCTTTTACAATTACTGTACTAATAAATATTTTCTGGTGTACACAAAGAAAATCCTTTCTTTACAAAAATTATCTGTGCGTACTTCAACCACTAACTAAGGTAATACTTACTGTAAAGGAAATTAAGTAGCAATGCAAACATATACATACATTTATATACATGAAAAAATATATGTGCTCATGCACATATATATATAAAATTATATTTCTTTAATTACACATGTACATTTGCATTTATACAGACAATTATGTTATAAAATTATATATATTTATATACAGATGCAGTTCTGCATACATATATATATATAGGCTTTCTTTTGTATTATTATAATAGTATTATGGATGGTGCAGTGGTGTAGCAGTTAGCACTGTTGCCTCACAGCAAGAAGTTCTCCAGTTTGATTCTTGGCTAGGGTGCTTCTGTGTGGAGCCTGCATGTTTTCCCTGCATTCATGTGAGTTTCCTCCAGGTGCTCCAGTTTCTTCCCACATTCCAAAAAGATGCAGTAAGTGGATTGGACACACTGTATTGACCTTAGGTTCAAGTGTGTAGTGCACCCTCTGAGGGGAGTTGGGCATCAGGATAGCAACCTGAACCTGTATCTGTTGCAGAAACAATGAGTGATAAAGGGAGCTTGTTACCCAATGTGCTGAATGCATGGAAGCAGATCCAGGATAATAGTTTTATGGTCACATATTTGCATTTGCACATTTTTCTACCAAATACCTTCAATTATGCAACCTTATTACAGTTTGTTTTAAAATGTATGTTTAAAAACAAATAAATGAATAATACCATAGAACTCTGGTCTTCCCACCCCTACCTGGTCAACCAACTGGGCCAGCTGGTCAGGCTTACTCTTGTATAGGTCATCATTCCTGTGTGTGCACTGGGGGCCAGAGCAGGTGATCCATGTCAGGATGACAGGTGATCATCCAACTCCTGAAAGATGTCAATCTTCTTCCAGTCAGACCATCTAACACACATCTGTATCTTATCCAGATATGAATTGTTCAGAATGAAAAGCATTATTGTGGTCTCTTTATATAACCAGCTCAGAGCAATGCCTTTGACTTTGCAAGTGCTGCCATCATTGAAAGTGCCAATACCAGAATGAAAAAAGTATGAGCAAAGATGTGGTTTACAGGTTTAGAACTGCTCCTTCTGGGGTGTGACATTACCCTATCCAAACCCAGTTAAACAACAGGGGACTAAGGCCTGATACTGTTATTATTGGCAAGTTTGGTTTGACCATAAATACTTTGTCACCTACTTGTGTTTTCTGGAGACCAAACCAACACCAACGAATAAAGGTCTAACTGTGCCAAATAAATATATAAATAAAACAGAAAAGTACAATACAACCACCACAGCAAGCAGCATAAAAATTCAAGGAGTGTAAATAAGACTGTATTTAATAAAAATCAGGATAAGTACTTTCACATAAAAATGCTTCATCAGATCCTCAGTATACACAAACCAACAAGTACATTTAAAAAGCACATTAAAAAAAAATTACCCTATCAAACAGTTGGGCCAATTAGTGATGTAATGGCCTCGATTACAATGCTGGCTTTAAAGGAACATTGTAATTTAAGCCTGGTGTTCTATGTGCCTGTAATGTGGCAATCCACCTCATCTCCACACATTCTGTTCTGTTCACTATGTCCCCACCTGTGGCAGACTCTGGTATAACCTCTATCACAGTGAACTTAAAGGAATGTCCACTATAATCTTTAACATGTTTAAAGAGCGCACTTAAACAACTCATTCTCCTTAAGTCCCCTACATGCTGCAGGACACGATCCTTCAATTTCTGATTGGTTTTACCCACATAATATGACTCACAGTCATTACAAGTAGCAAAGTACACTAAATTATCTATCCTGCAGTCAGCATGTACCTTAAAAACATAGTCCTTACCAGTTGTAGGATGTACAAATGTGTTGGTTCGGGACATATATTTACAGGCTTTGCAAGACCTACATGGAAATGTCTCAAACCTCAGGGGTACACTATAAGATTTCCTAAATAGTCTATAACACAGTTCCCTTTTCAGAGTCAGATTATTTTTATAAAAAAATCTAGGGGCATCACCTACTACCTTGAAGATGGTGTCATCAGAACTCAGTATAGCCCAATTCTGTTTGACAATATCACAAACTAAATTAATATTACTACTATATTTCAAACAAAAAGTTGATGTAGGCCTATTATTCACCTTAGGGCGTGATGACATCGCATACCTATCCAAAAAGGGGGTACCCACTGTATCCTTTAGACTAGACGTGGGGATATAGTTAACAGAACAGAATGTGTGGAGATGAGGTGGATTGCCACATTACAGGCACATAGAACACCAGGCCTAAATTACAATGTTCCTTTAAAGTCAGCATTGAAGTCAAGGCCATTACATCATTAATTGACCTAGTTGTTTGATGGGGTAATTTCTTTTTGAATGTGCTTTTCAAATGTACTTGTTGGTCTGTGTATACTGAGGATCTGATGAAGCATTTTTATGTGAAAGCGCTTATCCTGTTTTTTTATTAAATACAGTCTTATTTAGTTTCCTTGAATTTTTATGCTGCTTGCTGTGGTGGTTGTACTGTGCTTTGCTGTTTTCTTTATACTTGTGTTTTTTTTAAAGGGATGCATTCCCATTTCATTTATATGCTGGATAAAAGTCATTAATGAAATCATCACACATTTTTTTTTCTTACTTACAACTGCTACTACTGCAGTCCACTGCTTTTACAACCTTTTTGGAGTATTATACCTGAATGTTATTTATATATTTCTCATGCAGTATAGCAGCACTATTAATGATTGTGTTTTGTTTTCTTTTCTTTTTTTTTTTTTTTGTGGAGTGCTTTCTGCAGAAATAAATATTCATCTGTCTGTGTGCATGAGTATCAACTTTTTGTAAATGTTGAGTGCTATGAGCTGATACAGTATGCGAGATGGGCAGGGATTATAATTCATGTTTGCACAAATTCACATGCATATGACTCTGTTTTGCCTTTTCTAAACATGCTCAGGTTAGAAATAACATGCTATTCACATTTATCTGTGGAATTAAGGGGACTGCTGCTGCTGAGGACTGTAATGGACTCTGCTGATATCTCAAGCTCGTTCACATGAAACTGAGACCTTATTCACGAGTAGCCAAGACCTAATTATGTGCATAAGTTTCCATGCGTGTTTGCATATTATTGCAGTTGATAAAGATAAATGTAAAAGGGCCTAATTTGTGCAACAACTGGCAAATGACCCTCACCTTAAGTGAGTGTGTTTAATAGTGCCATATCAACTTGTGATTACTCGAATTAGGCAGCAAATGACTTAGGAAAACGTGGATTTTTTTTTTAAGTAGGAAAAAAATAGAAATATTGCAGAATAATAAGGAAAAGTCAACATCCATCCATCGATCCATCCATCCACAACCACTTTTCTCATGTTTACACATGGGGTTGGGGTGTCACTTCAACAGTAGCAATCACCTAGAGCTAAGGTTTGCACTGCCAGGTGGTATGATTTAAGATACTTGAGTTCACTTACATAAATGCTTGCTTTACTGATATGATGGGCATATTACAATGGCTTTAGTGATTACTGTAAACCCCTGCCATTTGCAAATAGAGAATAATTATGGCAGCAGTGGAAACAACTGCTAATCACTGAGAAAAACATTTATTTTGGTGCCATTTAATGATTGTGCATACATGGTAGAAATACAGTGATTTAATTGTGAGGTACTGAATTGGCAAGGATGTTCTGTTGGCTCAACATGCATCTTTACTGGGGGATTTCAGAGTGTTACTGCTGAATGAAAAAATTGCAGTATTATGATTACAAGAAAGTGGTAGGGGCTAGGGGAAAGGCCAGATCTGTTATCAAATGGCTTGCCTTACTGCTGTGAATGTATTCATGATAGTTCAAACATTAATTATGTATAACTTTACTTGGCTGGACTTAGAATCTGCAGGTGTATATATTTATGAGGTTTGTGTCATCTAACTTTTTCATTGTTGTGTTGTTTGACTGATTATTACTTCAAAAGTTTTTTGTATGAATGTGGCATCTTTTATGTGCAGTAATGATGCAAAACAAGTGATAAAGGAAGAGAAAAGACAACTTTAGCCATGAGGAAAACCATATCCTCATTGCAGCCCTTAGGACATATGGCAAACATCTGTGTGGTAAAGGGTGGCCCAAACAAGATGAGATAGCAAAAGACTGTAGTCAAGCTGCAATGGATGTTAGTCAGTGGAGAAAACACACACAAAGACAGTGTAAGAAGAGGGCAAATGATATGCTAGGATATGCTAGCACCAAGATGAGGCAGAATATAGCTGCCCATAACATTCTGGGGTGGAGGCCTCCAATATTTATCCCTTTGACATCAGCCAAAGAACACCTTCTCTCCATTCATGGGGATGGCTGTAACACAGAAGATGGTGGCAATGGAATAATCAGGGGTGATGTGGTTATTAGCTATTACAACATCTGCAGCATCAACACCTGTCTGCTCAGGAAGGTTGGATTAAAAACAATAATGTATATTTATACAGCTAACTGAATACAGACATGGAATGATTACATTAAACACATGACGTTTACTATAACAGGTGAACCCTCCACTTCTACACAGAATGACAGTGAGGGCAGTGTACATAGTAAGTGTTCCCCATAAGTCATTACTCAGTATGCAGTAGTTTATGCTACTTCTGGGGGCTTGCTTCCCCAGTCATCATCTATCACTGTGCCAGCACAGACCCCTGCCCCCTCAACATCCAGGTCTGCCACTGCAATACCATCTTGCAATGGAAACATTCAAGGCCTTTTAGACTGGAGACTGTTGTTGGGCACCACTCCTCATCACCCCTTCCTTCCTTCCCATATCCTCTCTCCTACATCCTCTTACCTACTTCCCATCCAAGCTACCCTCTTACATAAAAAACTCCATATGTTTAATAGTTAACTTCAAGGTCACTAAACCTCAGAGAAAGGTTTAGGCATCTAGCCAGCTGGATAATGGTCAAATGATTATTTCCACTTCATGTAAATCTCCATTGGTCAAATGAGGTTGCTTCAGTCAAATTATGCCTTTGCTCTGATGTATATATATGTAGGGAGGCTTAACCCTAACAGAAGAGCTGCGTTTTGAAAAAAAAATTTTTTTGGTGACCAGCCTCTTTTCAAGGGACACCCAATGTGGTATTTATACTACTAGGGGACATTTGGTCAGGGATAAAGGGCACTTCCCCTACTCATTACTATCCTCATGGTCTGTATGACTGATGAGAGTGAACATGTGTATATATAATTTCCGGTGCAGTGACAGCTGGGGGAATATCACAGAATGAAAGAGAGTAAATCCAGAACTGAGACAAATACTGGTTTCATATAAGAGGGTGCAGAAATGTATAAAGAGGAAGGCAGAAGATACTATGTTAGATTCAGAGGATTTGTTCTAAGCATACTTATTCAATTCAGCAAAAATGGAGGCTCAAAAGCAAGAAACGATTATTGTAGCAACCCTTCAGACAGGAGGGTGGCAGGATGATATATTGTCAGATTTATTTGAAGAGAATGAACCAGATAGTGAAAATGACTTGTCCTGGTAAAAGCAATGGACATAATCTGAGAGAAAGAGGAGAGAGAAATAAAGAACATTTGGTTTGCAGATGTAGGAAAAAAAAGAAAAGCAGAAGAGAAGACAAAAGGGAAAGTAAGAATATAGAGATGTAGAAACAGAAATTGTTGTATGCATACAAAGTAAAGAAGAGAAGGCATTGGACAGGTATGAAATATGGGACACAGTTATTGTACCTTCAGGAGCAAAATCTCAAGAGGCAAGAGAATTTATTTTGATTAAGAAAGAGACTTATTGTGACATTTTTTTTGAAACGGCTATGGGACTAGAGAGTTTGCTGGGAAGGTTTGAAAAAAAGATAAATATCCTTGGAATAAGTACATTGTTAAGACTTTTTATTGTGAGACTCAAAAGAAAGTGAATATTCAGTTAGAGATGGATAAAGAGACTGTTAAAGAACATTTATTACAGAATTTTTGTTCAGAAGTGAAAAATACTGTAAAAGTATTAGATAGCATAGGTTTATGGACTGGGCCATGGAAATCCACTGTTATACTGAAAATAGAAAATGATAAAATTATCCAAATTCCCAATATGATAAATGAAAAGAAAGGTTTTATATGTGGGGATTATGGTCATGATGCTACAAAATGTGAAAGCAATAAAGCTGATCAAGCAGAATACTGAAGGGAAGAAGGTGAGAAGGAACACAAAATAGGGGAAAATGCCAAAGAAACAGTAATGAACCAGAGCTACAAGAAAATAATCAGACTGAATCTGTAGCAGCACTTTCTGAAGAAATACAAGGTACAGAGGCAACAGAAACAAAAAAGGTAAATTAGAATTGAAATCAGATGTTATTGATGATGGAGATATTGATTGGAAAGTAATTAAGAATAAGAACTCTAGTGGGAAAAGGGTGATGAACAGGAAAAGAAAGATACAGGATTTAAGTATAAAAGTTAAAAAAGGAAATGGATAAGGTAACAAATAACTACACTTAGATTAAGAAGAACAGATGTAATTAATGTTAAGATATCATCAATTAATGTGAATACTATTAAAAGTTTGGTTAGAAGAATAGGGGTTTTGGAATGGTATTAAAATATTAGAAGATGTTAGAGAGTTAACAAAAGAAGAAAGGTTACAAGCAGAGAATTTATGGAGAGGGAGTATAATGTGTAATCTGGGAGAAGAGACATGTTCAAGGATAGCAATATTATATAATATAGGAATTTCCATACTAGATATTACTTTAGTTACATTAGGAAGACTAACTATTGTAGACGTTAGATGGGAGAAGAAAGTGTATAGAATTATAGCAATATGTGCAAATGTACCATATAAAGAAAGAGAACATTTATTTAAAGATATATTTTAGTATATAAAAGTAAATATTAATTTTATAATTGCAGACCATCTTTAATTGTGATTTGAGAGATAAAAAGAAAAAAGGCAGATCTCATAAAAAGTAACAAAAGATTATGAGTTTTGAAATTTTGATATTAGGGAATATAGTATACATATAGGAGGGGAAATAAATCAGAGCTTGACTATTTTTTAGTTTCTAAAAGCATAAATATTATAGAAGAAACATCACAGACATGATTTCAGGTCATATGGCTATTCTGTCTTTTGGCTTTTCCCGGTTAGGGGTCGCCACAGTGGAACTCCGGTCCGCTAATGATTGGCAGTAGATTTTTACGTGCTGGCTTGCCAGGCCTAAGGCACAACCTTCAACTAAGGAACACCCATTCACGCATGTCGACACACAGAAGATGCTCTAACTGAGAATTGAATGTGCAACATCTAACTGTGAGGCGGCAACACTACTGCAGCACCACCACCGCAGCACTTCAGGTCATATGGCTATATGAATAGAAATTGAAGAAAATAAACAACATATTAAAATTGGAAAGAGAATTAAAAGAAAGATCATGTTTTTCCAATATGTAAAAGAGTAAAACATTATGAAAAAAGTTCATAGAAAAAATCTTGAACAAATTTCCAGAATATAAACAACTGAATCTCGATATGATTGAATATGGATTTTATGAAGGTTTAAATAAAAATATGTTAAAAGATTGGATAAAAAATATTATTTTGGTTATTTGGAATGAAAGATTGAATGAGATTATGTTTAATTGAAATTGGGTTATTCCAAACATGTTAAGGAAATTAATTGGTGGTTATGGAAAAAAGGAGTGTGGTCTATAAGTATATACATGGAAATTTTGTAGGAATGAATGTATATTTTTTCTTTCTGAAAATATGCAAATATGTGGATATGTTAATTGGTATATATTTGTAAATATGTGTAAATACTTGTACATAATAAAGGACCCCTATTGTTTTTGATAAGTTCAGTGGGAACTTTTACATCCATCTGAGCTACCAACAACTCAAGCATATGGCACATCTCATCCAAAGGAAGTCAAACTCAGGAGTGCAGTATCCTCCTGGAATTCATCTACCTGATGTGGGAACAGAACCCACTGCTTTTTGCATGAAAGGTAAGAATCACTGACACTGCATTTCAGTGGTGCAATCAACAGTGTTTGAGGCAATGATTTTCAGTGAATTGAAATGCACCCAAAACTTCAGAAAGTGAATCTTCTGAAAGCTCAATGTAATTTTGCAGTCACAACCAAATAAGCTTCAATGTATCATTCATCGGCCTGACAACCAGGTACCTTTAGTTACATAGGCTGAAATCCCTAAACAAGCACACTGCACACCAGCAAAATCTGGCAAAAAAAGTCAGAACACAGTTACAGAAACATAATTTAAAATGTTCAGTTCATACAACAACAATGTGTGTTCAAAATAATAACTCTATGTACACTGATGGTGATACACAATACACAAAGTGTGACAGAGGCACAACTGCATAGCACTAAGATGGCAAAACGTGTCATGCTGTCTACATTGGGGAAACAAGTACATATTGTGCACCATAGTGTTGCCACTGTACTTGGAGTGCTGTACTAGTTAGCTGTTTGCTAAGGGTGAACAGTAATATGTTTAGTACATGAGGAGACAGTCTTGCTGTATGAAACAGCCACCCTTAGACACGTGGGCATATGGCAGCAAGATTCCAAAGAAGCAAGCTGCCCTACTAAAGCAAGTGTGCCAGAACAACTTTCAAAGCATGCAGCAGGTCAGCAAAGTAATGTTTGTCAAGCTGTGAACAGGAATCCTGTAGCATAATCAACAGATACATAAGTATATGAATACTAACACAGTGACATGTGCAGTGTCCCCATTATAGTGGCACAGCAAATCACTAGCTATGGCAAATGACAACAAGCACACCTGAAGTCACAATACAGCATGATGAAAAATGAATGTACCATGTAGTCACAATACAACATGAAAACAATTATGTGCCATGGAGAGATTTAAAACACAGTCCAGATTGTTTCTGTATGAGTACTCATGGCAACATTATGTATGTCCATTCTCCTGGTAACTGCATAAACAGCACACTAACATCCCTGTAAGTCATGATGCTGTTAACCTGCTGTTGCTGGAAACTAGCCTAATATGGCACACATGGTTTTCATAAATGGCATGCAAGGCATCAGTCTGAATGTTGCACAATGCGTTTCTGCTTAGCTATGCATGTGATGCACTGTTTAATATGGATGCACCATTACAGTAATTCAAAATCTATTATTACAATGGTGTTGACTCCTCTGAAGTATACTATACCCAGTGTGGAGCATTATGATAATATGACTAACACTGGTGGTAGACATATAACATGGATGGAATCAAATGCATGCAAAGCATTCACAGCGCATGCATAAATAGGAAATCTGAGAAATGACAACAGTTCAGTGGCATATACAAAACCTTCAGTGCTCAACATGATAAACCATACTCACATGCTACAACAGTACACACACATACATACACAATGATAGGCATGAAAACAAGAAGCACCAGAGCTATCCACATAGTTAAATATGAAGCAATATTTTTAAATATTTTAAATGTTAAAAGATGGGGTACCCTAATGACAAAATTAATAGGTTAGATGTCCTATACCTTCTCCTAGTCATGTACTGCTGCTGAGAATGCCTGCAGGCCAGCATGAGCCATTCTCTGTGGCACCTTTCCTGCTGCAGTTGTTGTTTGTGGTGACAATGATATTGCTGTAAAGTTTGGCATGAGACTGGGCCAATAAGGGAGCTAGTGCAGTCTCCTGTTCAGGAACAAAAGGAAATGGCAGACCAGTGTGTACAAAACCAGATCTTCCACTACCATGTGAACATCCTAGCACTACCGCAACATCTATGGGGCCCTGGAATATGGGGCATAAAATATATGAACCTACATGGGAACTCAGATCTCACACATCATATGGGAGGTGCATCTCATCAGGATTCATGCAGGTCATGAAACAACATTATTTTGACCTGTACCTTTTGGGCAACAGTGATGCGTACCATACTCTGAAGCCTGTCACACAGTATACACTCAAGGTACCAAGACATCCATGAAAATAATTATCTTATAATGCTGGATTTCAGCAGTCAGTAATGTGATTAATACTCTGGACATGCTACCTTTGATCATCCACTGCCATGGGCAGAGGATACAGCATCCCTCTAACTGCTTGTTTCACTTCCTGCTAGATAACAGTCACAGCTTCCTGATATGCTTCATCTCTTCTGCAACGTCTCACTTCTCTCTCATTTCTAATGAAGTGGATTTTTGGGGAAATGTGTTTAACTATTTAATGCCTGAGTGCTTGCATTCCTTCATTACCATCAGTATAACATATGCACTGATTATTTCTTGGATTGCAATTTTTTGCACTGGTGGGATACACCCACAACATTCCAAGTATTCACAGTGGCTATATGGCACTGAAGTAGCCAAACACATGTTATGATGAGGCACCATGCATTATGGATGCAGTCTATTTATTCACAGTAGGTACATGGCAATGTATGCAGTAAAGCATACCGTGTGACTAGACACCATAGACTGTGTCTGCACACACACACACACACATATATATATATATATATATATATATATATATATATATATATATATGTGTGTGTGTGTGTGTGTGTGTGTATGTATACACAGAGAGACAGAGAGCTAGATATATAGATATACACTGATATATTTATACATGCAAACACACACACACACACACATTTATATATGCATGCATGCGCACACACACAGATATATATATATATATATATATATATATATATATATATATATATGTATATATATATATATATATATATGTATATATATATGTATATGTATATATATATATATATATATATATATATATATTTATATTATATATGTGTAAATATGCTACAGTGCTTGGATTATGCAGTACACTGCAATAACCACTGAATTATGACTCCTTCAAACTGCTACCAATTCAGGACTGATATGCAACTATAGAATATAGCTGAATAAGCTAATCATTTAATTTTTCATGTACATTTTTGCCAGCTTTGGAAACTGCCTCGAAAATTGTATTATAATAGTGTGTAACAGTACTATATCAAGTAATTTCATTTGCCATTTATTCAGTTTCAGTGTACTTTTGTAATCAATTTGTTTATAGGTCATGCTCTGTAAATGCAGTAGCATCTAATGGACCCACCTTATCAGTAACATTACAAATTATCCAACACCTAGGTAGACACCACAGTAACAGCATGACACAGGAAAGGATATAAGCAGTCTGCTATAACGTGTAATTACTTTAAAATGGCAGAAGCACCAGAGGTAAAGCCCCTGTCCAGATGAAACTGAAAATGTTGTGTTCCTGAGGCAATGCGTACCACTGAGTTCTAAAGCTCTTTTACATATCCACTAAAGCAATGCATATAGTTTGTGTACATCATTTATATGATATTGGTATGAGTATTAATGCCATACCTACTAATAGTGAAGAATCAGCATTGCATAAAGCAGGAGAGCTGTTGGAAAAAGGAATATTGTCTGCAGAGCTACACTGAGGCAGGATGAACCTGCTCTGTATGGCAATCAGATGTGTTTAATTCTGTGCACATCCTCACTTCACAGCAGTCCTGCACAGGAGGTCTTCCTCTGTTAGTAAAATGATGAAGGGAGATTCTCCTAACCAGGTGATGTGCTTTGAATGCAGAGTATTTCTTAGTTTCTCTGTATTGTAACTCAGTCCTGTAAGTATGTACTGCCCTCTTTTGATCATGTATATATAAAGCCAACAACACAATCATTCTGAAATGAGATTATGAAAGTGAAAATGGGTCATCTTCATATCTCATAATGCTTCAATATGTTTGCAGCCGAACTAGAAAAAAGAGGAATGCTGCATGCAGATTTGGAATCCATTTTGGCTGGATGTCTAAAGACAAGAAATGTCAGGCATGGGATTCTTAGTATGTTTGCTTTGTACCTCTCTCACTGAATGAATATAACCAAAATCCACCAGCTGTGACCATAACATTGTTACAGTACTTCATCTGTAAAAGAGATGTTTATATACAGATAAAGTAGTTAATAGTTTAGTAAACCGTATATTCCCACAGGTCAATTGTTGACATTTTGGTGACCTGATTCATGCTCACAAAAGAAAACCTCTAAACTGGCAAAAGGGCAGAGAGTCTTTTTTTTTTTCTATTTCTTAGCAATGTAGAACACACTATAAGGAACATTACTAGAAATGAGTAACAGATTTGATGAGGAGTAACCATGAGTTATATGAAATAGTATCTGAGACTATAATGGACCGTGTAAGCTACTGTTCAAAATTAAGCCAGACACAATAACTGCAATATGTCACTCAACTGCACAATGGTAAACAGGATAAGCAGAAGGCAGAGAGAGTAAAGAGAAAAGGCAGAGCAGTCATTACATATCGTAGAGAAATATAAACACCAGGTGATAGACAGGGGTTGCAGAAGAAAACATCATGACATAGTCTTCTGTGGCGAAAGATAGCAATGAGACAGTGTGCTCCAAAGACCACTGCAGTAAGACGGATGAGTGACAGGAAGAATCAGAAAGATGTTGAAGTGAAAACATAGAATTACACCAATTTTTCTCAGCCTATGAAATATTGACAGGATAATTCCTGCATCAGAAATCTGTTTCCCTAGACTACAACTCCATTAAACACACACTAACCTTAACCAGTACTTCAGGATTTCCTCACATCTTTTCTACTGTCTGCATCTGTTGATGTTTTGCCAGTGAAGCATTTCACTGGATGTGTCATTCATGCTTCCTAGAAAGTGTTTTGCAGCCCAGACATCTGAATCATTACAATAAGGATCAGCTTCTGCTCACTCCTGGAGAACTGTGACAGATAGCAGCCTGCAGTTCTTCCTCCTGGCTGACTGAGACATTTTGGGGAACTGTCTGAGACAGATATATATGTCTGTATGTCTTTCATCCTCATAGATAGCCACAAAGTTATCCCCACCACCTTGCTTACCAAAAAAGACATAAACACCTCCAGGGGTGTCTGAGCACAGCACCCAGCTGCCATGTAACATTCAGTAGATTATTCCTAACTACACATTTTTTGCACCATGAAATAAAGGATTATGAGTGGGTCAGCAGTCATAACCTGCTTATTATATGTTCAAGATGTGGACGCCAAGAATTTCACCCTGACAACTAGTACAGGAAGAAGTATTCCAGCCTTTACTGATAGCTAAGATTTTTGAGGCCTAAGATTCTTTTTGCTAGGAGCCTATGCTGTTTTTCAAGTTTTTTTTAAATATACCTAGAGGGATACATGCCAAAGGATGCATAATATTTTATAATGGATCTAATGAGGGCAGATTTCAGGAGAACAGTATTTTGCTGGCTCTAGAAAAGATGTTCTTGGTAATTAATGGTGACATATAGACGGATTTCCTGACTACTGTCACTACATGGTGATTAAAGGAGATGGAGCCATCAACCTAGCTGCCCAGATCTCTGATGATGAACTCATTGAATAGTGGGGGGTCATCAATGCAGTAAGTGGTAGCAATTTGTTGTTTTCAAAAGGAGATGATATTACATTTCTTAGCATTTAGTTTATGCCATTTCTCAGTGCACTGTGTATTGATGCATGTTAGTTCTGCTTGAAGGGAATTTGTTTTACTTGTTGATCTGACAACAAAGCCAAGCTTACACTCATCAAAGAACTTAATCAGCCACTGATGTCTGTGGTCACTCAGGTCAGAGATCAGAAAAATAAATACCCAAAAGGACAGGGCAATACAGATAGCTGGGAATGACACTGGTTACTTTTTTCTTAACTATGGAAGCATCACCAACCTTGTCTGATTATGTTCTGTCTTAGTAGCTCAATAGGTTGCACAGTCACCTATAATACAAAAGCTTATGGGTTCTATTCCCACACCAAATAGCTGGATTAATTTTCCCTTTAGTATCTACAAATTCAATCATATTGCTCAACTGGAAAGGCACCAAAGAGCTCTAACCAAGAAAATTAAGTCTTAAATCTTTCATCTCTTTAATACAGCTGTCCTTATACTCAATAGCTTACAGATTGCTGAGAGGTGACCTGTGTCTTACTTCTTGAGTTGTGAAAGACACACTCTTATTTGACCTCCTATTTCTTCACAAAACCAGTGGCTCTACAAACACTGCACTAATCTACACCAACAAACAAACGAGATTCACTGGAGAGAGATGTTTATAATGCATTCCTAGCTGATGGAGTAACTTACTAATACAGGGCAAACAAAGTATTAGTTTAGCTACCTTTAAGGCTAATCTTGTTGACTGGATGGGTAGACACAAATTTACACCAGGGTTATCATGTACAGCCCTTCTCAATTTGGAAAGTGAGCACTATTAACTGTTTGAAAAGTGCAGTAAAACTTGTTTGTCTGCATAAAGGTGTATATGGCAAGGCATCTTATGGTCCCTGTGATCATTACCCTAGTATGTTCCTATGAGCCAGTGTGCAATCTAGCTTATAAGTTCTCATACATTCTCAGTACATTACACAGGCACAAAGGCCATCAAGGACTAATATATCATTGAAAGTTATTTATTTTTTTTATTTTATTTTACATTTGTTAACCAGGATGGTCCGACTGGACACAGGTCCATTTTCAGTGGAGGCCTGGGGAGAAAAGCTCCATAGTAAGTAAAATTTTACACAATATGTTAAAATACAGCATACAGAGAATTTTCAAACAATATGTTAAAATACAGTATACAGCAGAAGACATAACAAGACCTATATATACAGGAAAAATAGTTACACATGGTTAATAACAGAATAAATATACAAATTCAATCAGCATTAGGAGAAGACGTAGACTGCAATATATATTACATTAGGTATATTAGGAAGTAAGGTATATAAGTGGAATAATTTGAGGACTTATGTAATACATGGTTATAGCCACTTATTCTTTAAGTGTGTTCTAAGTGAGTTTTTAAAGTGAGAAGAGGTAGGGGCAGAAATCAGAGCAGGAGAGAGATTATTCCAGGTTCTAGCTATGGAGTGGGAGAACAGTGCTTTTCCTGCAGTATTGTTAGCCCTAGAGATACAGAGGAGGGGTTTCTCGGAAAATCAGAGAGGACAATTTGTATTATAGTGGGTGAGAAATTGGCCTAGTGCAGGTTTTTTTTTCTGAATGTGTTACCACATTGTAGGCAATGACTAATTGGTGATAGGTTAGTAGCTGGGGAAGTTCCGGCCATTGCAGTTCCCTTAGAGCCTGGCAATAGTGGATTCTAAAGGTGGAGTTGTTTGCAAACTTGGCAATTTTATTATAACATGATTCGAGTCTGGCAAAGTCAAGTTTTTCTAAGCTGGGTGAGAATTGGAGCAGCATACATTAGGGTAGACAAGAGGTGAGTTTGGGCTAGGGTAATCCGTGCTTGTTTTGAGAAGGATTTCCTGTGCCTATATAGTGTTCCCATTTTTTATGGACTTTTTTGACAGTTTGTAAAATGTGGATGTTGAAGTGTAGATTTTTATCAATTTCAACACCTAGGAGTTTTGTATGGTCAGAGGGGGAGATAATAGTGCCATTTTTGGAGGAAATAGTGAAGGATAGAGGGGTGGAAATGTTTTTTTTGGGAGTGAAAAGTAATAATTTGGTTTTATTAGGGTTTAGGATAAGTTAGATCTGAGTGATCCAACTTTCCACAAAGCTAAAGGATTCCAGTGTGAGATGTTGTAGGGTGGGAAGTGATGGAGCTGAACAGATAAGAGTTGAATCGTCAGCGTATTGTATAAGTGAAGCATGCTGTGTGGTGGTATGGAGATTATTGGTAAATATGGAGAAAAGAAGTGGGCCTAATATCGAGTCTTGTGGTACACCTATGGTAGTTGAGAGTAAGGGGGATAGTACACTTTGCCATTGGACAGATTGTTGCCTATTTAACAGATAGCTTATAAATCAGGCTATAGCGGAAGGGGCAAAGGATAGGGATGTCAGGGTGTCTAGTAGTAAGGAATGTGAAACCATGTCAAATGCTTTGGAGACGTCTAGAAATATTGCAGATACAAAGTTATTATTATTTCTATGTTGGTTGGTCAGACTGGTGAAAGAGAGCAGAATGGTGTTTGTGCTATGGTATTGTCGGAAGCCATGCTGTGTGGGGGAGAGGAGATTGTATGAATTTAGGAATCGTGTTACCTGAGAATTTATACATTTCTCTAGTATTTTAGATAAGGGGGTAGAATGGCAATGGGGTGATAATTTGAGTATTCATAAGAGTTTCCACCTTTATGTAGTGGAATAATGTATGATACCTTCCATAGCTGTGGGACATATGCTTCTTGTATGGAGCGATTGATAAGAATAGAAAAAGGGTAGGATAAGGATTCAGTAGCTATTTTTAGGAAGTTGGCTGGTAGATTGTCAACAGCAAGGGTGGTAGGTTTCAGTTTTAGGAGGTATTTTTTAATTGTTGAGGTGGGAATGGGTGAGAGCATAAAGGATGGGATGTTGTCAGGGCATGCGATTGGGTTACATGTAGGGCTGTTATTGAATAGTTGGGATGATAGTGTTAAGATGGATTCTGTGAAGTGGGATTGAATTGTGAGGTAAGGTCCTTGTTGTCATTCATGGAGTTAGGAGTGGGAGTGGTAGTTTTGCCTGGATTTAGGAGAGAGTTAATGGCATGCCAAAACTTTTGGGGATCTTTTAAATGTTTGTTTTGGATATTGAGGAAGTAATTTTGTCTCTTGAGTTTAGTTTGTCTCTTGGCCTGATTTCTAAGTTGTAGGTAACTTTGTTTGGCTAGGCTAGTATTGTATTTCTTCCAAATTCTCCAAACCTTATCCCTTGACTTTAGAAGGGCTCTAGTTTCCCTAGTTAGCCATGGTGCATAATTTGACTTAGCTCTTATTTTCCTAATTGGTGCGAGTCTATCAAGGAGATTGATGGGAATATTGTTAAAGTAGTCAATGGCTTGGTCTAGATTTAGGGTTCGTAGTGGTTTCCAGTTACTATGTTTTAGAATACTGTTTAGTTCTTGTATATTTAGTTTACGATCATCTCTGACTTGTCTAAAAACAATGGGTTTGGCTGTGTTGGTATATTTCCACAGGAGGAAGGTGGGGAAATGGTCACTAAGACCATCAGGAAGGCATCCTGTCTGATAGCTTTGTTTGGGGCAGTTAACTAATGTCCAATCTAGAATAGACTGTTTGTGGGTGTTTTGTTGATTCTAGTGGGTTCTTGGATAAGTTGGGTAAAACTATAAAGATTAATATGGTTAGTGGGGTGTTAGAGGTACAGGTTGACCAATCAGTGTTCAGTTCACATAGTAAGATGGTTTCTTGGGGGAGATTATCTGTGGCCCATTGTAACATTTCTTCAATGATGGTAGAGTTATTACCTGGGAGAATACAACAACAGAGAATGATGATAGTTTTTGTGTCATTTAAGCTTAGGTTTGAACCTAAGGTTTCGACATTTTGAAATTTAGGTATGGGGATTTGTAGAGGTTTGATGTTCATTGTATTTTTGTAGAGGATAGCAACTCCACCTCCCTTTTTGCTCACTCTATCCAGTCTTAGGATATTATATCCTGGTGGGAGAATTTCTTCATTTTGGGTACTAGGTATTAGCCACATCTCAGTAATGGTTAGTATGTCAGGGGAGTAGTGAGCTATAAATGCATGTAGGTCAGAACATTTGTTAGAGATACTTCTGATGCTGACATTCAGAATCAATAGGTCAGAGATGTGCCTATCAGATAGTAGAGAGTTTTGTGGTCCAGGGTTTGGGTGTATGTCTCCAGATATAAGTAGATTTTTAGTGATAGTATGTGTTTAATTGTGTGCACTATGTCTATGTTGGCTCTAAATTATGTTTTTCTAGTGTAAGATGGTGTTGTGTGAGACTTATGAATGTGTAGGATTAAGCTGTCTTTAAATAATGTAGAAGAGATGGGAAAGAAAATGTATGAGTGTATATTTGTTTGAGAAAGTGTTATGTGGAATGATGTGTTTTCTAGTGATGTGTTTGTATGTAATGATGTGATGTTTGTTAGGTATGTGAGGGTTAGGAAGAGAAATCCTAGGATTAATGGCATTTTATGAGGGAGTAGTGGTTGGGTCTTAGTGGTTTTGGGGTTCAAGTATGGGTGTGAGTGTGAATGCATGGCAAGTAGATACTATGTACCTTTTTAAGGTAGAAATTTGATAGGGGGTGTGTATGAGAGATTGTTGATTGGAGGAGGGTGTGGTCAGGTGATCTGAGGTTAGAATAAATATAGAGGTAGTGGGGGTGGGTGGGGAATAGGGGCAGGGTAGGGGAGCAGAGTGAGCTGAGTGTAGCGAGGTGAACGGAGCGGGGTTACACCAGTCCTCGAGACTGCAGAGCCTATCTATAGGGCTGGTAAGGACAGAACAGTAAAGGGAAGATACAGCTGTAATTAAGCAGGCGCGGGAGGGAGTTGTGCAGGTTCAAGGTGGGGGAGGGGGTAGACACAAAGTAATACAAGGTTGTGAGTCAGAAAAATTGGACTAGGCCAGCTGCTAAAAAGAAAACAGGAAAACCAAACTAAGCCAATTCCAGGTCAGTGTAGTGAAATATCTTCCTAATAACTACAAGTCTTATGCTACTAATTTAGTACAGTGCGGTGAAAAGGACCACCACTTATACAGCAAAAACAATTGAAGTATGGGCTGCAGGTACATAGGTAAACTTTTTCCAAGAGAAAGTCATTTTAATTAATTGACCTAGGGGTACAATAGGAATATAAAAATGGGGGGACCAGTAGTGTGCACATGTACAGTGAAAGGGGAGTCTTCAGTTTAGAGGACAGATTAAATACAACTCTTACATACACTAGTGTAGCTGAAAGCACTTTAGTGTTCCACCGATGCAGGGTCTCACAATGCAGGGCGAAACAGCCTTGGGTTGATTGGAGGTTGGCCAAGACACAGGATGAAACTTTTGCTGAGGGGAACTAGTGTAGCTGAAAGCACTTTGGTGTTCCACCAACACAGGGTCTCACAATGCAGGGCAATGAGACAGACTTGGGTTGATTGGAGGTTGGCCAAGACACAGGATGAAACTTTTGCTGAGGGGAACTAGGGTAGCTGAAGGCACTTTAGTGTTCCACCGACACAGGGTCTCATAATGTAGGCCAATGAGACAGCCTTGGGTTGATTGGAGGTTTGCCAAGACACAGGATGGAACTTTTGCTGAGGGAAACTAGTGTAGCTGAAAGCACTTTAGTGTTCCACTGATGCAGGGTCTCACAATCCAGGGCAATGAGACAGGCTTGAGTTGATTGGAGGTTGTCCCAGACACAGGATTAAACTTTTGCTGAGGGTTATGCGAGCACTACTGGGGGATTCTTATGACACAAGGCAGAAAAGCTAAGTCAAAAGATGGTGCCTTTGTATACCTCATCATCAACCAAGGCATCCAGCCTAAGCATAAATAAATGTATAGTGTCAGAGAATCTAATCTCTCATGGAATTTTATTCTTAAGTCTGGTTATTGTTTGTGTGATAAATCTGCTTCTGTTATTTGTTCTGTTTTTATTAATGTAAAAGTTTATGTTATCATACCTGGAAGGTCTAGAGCTGGTAGGAGGAATCACAACAGCATCTGTCAGTAGTATGTCATCATTCTAAACTTTATTACCTAGTAGAAGTTTACCACTGAAATATCTGTAATGCATGGAAAATAGTTTTAAATTATTGCATCAATCAGGATAACTCAGATGCCTCACTGAAATTAGATGTTTGGTGAATTTTCTTTGGTCATCTTACCACATAGGGTTCTATGTTTAAATCTGTTAGCTTGTTTGTAATCTGTTGCATAGTATAGTATCAAATGTGCTTGCTAAATCCAGAAAGGCAGTATCAACGGTGTGACCATTCTTCATGGCCTGCATGACAATTTCAAGGAAATTCACAGTGCTAAGGAGGAATGTTACTCTTAAGAAATCCAAATTGTTGTGGGATGAGCCTTATTAAATCTGTAATATCCTGGTTTACAAGGTCACTAACAATGTACTCCATGGACTTGCAAACAAGACTAAAAATGCTAATTGGTCTACAAATTAATTCGGTAAGTAATGGAAACCACTCTTATGAAGAGACAGCACTGCCCTGGTGGCAAAGCTTAGGCTGAGCAACTTAAGGACGGATCATCAAGGGCCTGTTTGACCTTGTTTATAAGGAAAAAAAACTTTTTAGGACTTTCTTTGCTAATTTATAATCTCTTACTATGCTCACATGAACAGATTAACAGAATACCACTAGGTTTGTAGATATTTTTTTTTTGTGTTTGATAACAAGATGTTTGCACCATTCACACAACTTCTTTTGTTTTAAAAGTATTTAAAATCTAAAAACAGTACTGCTCACAGCATTGTTATTGTTGGATAAGCTGCCAGTTCTGCTCTACAGGTGTGTTGCTAGAAATGAAATTGATTGGTATGACAGTAGCTGACAGCGGAGGAAGAACAAGTGCTTCTGATAGTTTTGCCAATCACACAGCAGTTGATCAAGAGATTTCTAGGTGAATTCATTGCTGAGTAGTTGCACAGCTATCAGTCAAGTTTTACTGAAAATGTAAAGTATTCTTAATATTGCCAAAATTGCTTTGTTTCAATTTTCACCACTATTTTCCCAAAGTAGCGCTGTTGCCTCACAGCAAGAGGTTCTCCCGTTCGATTCTCAGCTGGAGTGTGGGGAGTGCCTTCTGAGTGGAATCTGCATGTCCTCCCCGCGGTTGGGTGGGCGTTCAAAAGACATGCGTAAATGGGTGTGCCTTCGTTGAAGGTTGAACGTCGAGCTGGCACCTCAGCGTTCGTGAAAATCTACTGCCAATCATTAGTGGAATGGAGTTCCGCTGTGGCAACCCCTAACCGGGAAAAGCTGAAAGACAACAACAACATAGAATATATGTAGACACTGATATACTACTACAATAAGTATTTATGTGTGATGAATGACCTTGAATTATACAATACTGTAACTGGGAAAATAATCTGATGTCTTCATCCTCACTCATACTGTGTGATATATGTGTGCATATATACTGCAATATAGAATATGTTTATGTTAAAAACTAGCATGACTTTGCAGTAGCATTTAATGTTTCCTTTTAAAGCCACAGCCAACATATCCTTACACTTCTATGAATTATCAGACTGAGAAGGCTGCAGTCTTGCTGACTGACTTGTCATTTTTATAAATGACAGGAAGTTTCTGTGACTGCATCCCAACACAATATTTTGTCTTCATTACTCAAATATTCGGTTTATGAGCCTTTTTGCAGTACATGAAATAGGCAACATTTAGGCAAAGATACAGACATATGCAGTCTCATGGGCAAACACTAGGTTACCAGTATGCAGATTATTATAAGTCTAGCCAATAACCAGAGATGGGAATCAAACCTTTAACCTTATGCCCTTAAGTTAAAGATCTTAACCATTATGTCAGCCCCCAACTCAACCAAAGAGTTCTGAAATTAGGATGATTGCATTACTTTTTATAATGTGGCATTGTGTTACTTGAATAACCAATCTAAAATAAAGTACAATAGTTTGAAGGGTAATTTTATAGAGCAGTAATCTGACTTTCTGAAAATGAATGTCAAAATATTCTCTTTACTGAATGTTGGTTGAATGGTTTTGATATTTTTACACTGGTTGGTCAGTCAATGCTCCTCATATTTTGGCTACAGTAGGGCTGCTGCACCACATTGCACAGAATTTGTCAACAGATGTTAGAGCTCAAAAATCCAGCAATCATTCCAAGTGAATTTGTTGCAAGTGGTGCCCTTGCCAATCTGTTTTCATTCATGTTAGGGATCCATCCATCCTCAACCCCTTTTCCCATTTTGTACATGGGGTCTGGGTGTCACTTCCGCAGTGACAATCATCTTGAGCCAAGGTTTACACCACCGGGTTACTAGCCCTGCTAGAGCTCAAAAATCCAGCATTCATTCCAAGTGAATTTGTTGCAAGTGGTGCCCTTGCCAATCTGTTTTCATTCATGTTAGGGATCCATCCATCCTCAACCCCTTTTCCCATTTTGTACATGGGGTCTGGGTGCCATTTCTGCAGTGACAATCATCTTGAGCCAAGGTTTACACCACCGGGTTACTAGCCCTGCTAGAGCTCAAAAATCCAGCATTCATTCCAAGTGAATTTGTTGCAAGTGGTGCCCTTGCCAATCTGTTTTCATTCATGTTAGGGATCCATCCATCCTCAACCCCTTTTCCCATTTTGTATATGGGGTCTGGGTGTCACTTCCGCAGTGACAATCATCTTGAGCCAAGGTTTACACCACCGGGTTACTAGCCCTGCTAGAGCTCAAAAATCCAGCATTCATTCCAAGTGAATTTGTTGCAAGTGGTGCCCTTGCCAATCTGTTTTCATTCATGTTAGGGATCCATCCATCCTCAACCCCTTTTCCCATTTTGTACATGGGGTCTGGGTGTCACTTCCGCAGTGACAATCATCTTGAGCCAAAGTTTACACCACCAGGTTACTAGCCCTGCAATGGTACAGTTCTTAGATTGTTTTGAATGTCATTCTTGACTGTTTTCATATTATCAGCCCTATGTCTGTGACAAATTATGCATTCACATGAAAAGAGACTACACAAACTCTCCAGAACTGAGTTCCCTAAACTTTTTCTGCAGAAGTCCTCTTTTACCAAGACTTTCTATCTTTTGAACTGTGTGCGTACATACACAAAAACATTAGGGGGTCCAATTCCAAAAGACTCCCTCTTACTGCAAGTGACCACTTAACACAGAGAGCACATCTTTTGGAATCTGGCCCCCAATGTAAGCCTGTTTATAGGCCTTACACCAAAGTCAATGACACTAACAGAAAGTTTCTGAATTAGGGCAGACTTACACTAATAGCAACTCTTTTGGAATCTGGCCCTAGGTCCATGTTCGGACATGTAAGAACTTGTACATTATCATCCTATATTTGATGTCACCCTGCTTGACATACCAAACTGCAGCTACCACTTTTGCTTCATATGGAAACCAGTCTGTGATACTTTGATGAAGTTTCTGCTTTCTGTGGCACATTCTGCCTCAGACTTTGTGTTCCACTGAGCAAAGGAAACACAGTTAATCAACAACCTGGTGCTCCTCACTATTGACTTTAAGAACATGTTATGAGACAGTAGCCACACACTCACATCATTATCAGACTTCATTACACCTTCCATACTCCCTTCTGCTCTTGTACCATCCCATAATGACCATTGATACTTAGGAGTCCATCCTCAAAGTCCTCATGGGTGTAGCCAGGTATATGCCACGTATGCTATGGCAAATTCTTTTTTGGAATAACTTATATAATTATTCATTTTTACAATGAGATGCACTATACACTAAAAATTGTGTGCACTTACCATGCTTTTCTGTTGTTACATCATAGATTTCATTAAATGGCTTGGCTATTTTTGTTTCTTTTTTTTTTTATTTTTATTTGTACTTTCAGGGGGTATTTTTTCAGTAATGAAATGCGATGCTATCCACAAACACTTGTAAAAGAAGGGAGGGTGGGATGGAATTAAGGAGCTACATTTTGGAAACCTGCAATCTGAAAATCCTGGCTATGATCTTGTTTACTTTACGAACACCAGTCCTTGCCTGTCACTTTTGCAAAATCCTCCTCTTGTATATACACACTGCCTGTTTTTGTCATACTCTCCTTCTCATTTCTCATGTTTTTCATAATTTAGTTATACATAAGGTTTATACTTCCCCTGTGAAATATAATTACTGATAGTATCATTTCCATAACCTCTAGCTATATACCCCCAGGAAATAATATTCCTTTCCTTGAGAACATTCTCCCATGGTTCGCTCAATATTTACCATATGAAACTATAACCCTTGGTGATGTAAACATAGACTGGTCTGAACTCTCAACTACATCTCCAAATCTCAGTCTCAGTCTTCACAGCTTCCACCAACTCATCTCCTCCCCTACTCAGACTAACAAAAACTCCATCTCTGAACCCACCCTAGACTGGATCCTTACCTCAGATCCTAACCTTTAGCATAACTCTATGACACTTCCTGACTCTTTAAGTGACCATTCCCCTACCTATATCCATAGATTCTTCCAACACCCACCCAAAGACCATACCTATAAAGACTGTTACAAACTTACCCATTTTAATCTTGATACTTTTAACTCTAAATTCTCTGGCATAAACTGGTCCTTCCTTCATCACCTTCTTCTCAGCAAGGCTATAAAATATTTTAATAAGATATTCCTAGACATACTTAATTCACTGGCACCTACTAGAAAAATCAGAATAAAATCTAACTTTGCACTTTGGCTCACAAAACACACCTACTCAATCATGCATAAAAGGGGCATTGCCTGGAAAGCCTGGGTCAAAAACAAATACCCTCCCCTACTTCAAGCATACAAAGAGATTAGAAACCTGTCAAAAAAACTAGTCAACAATGATAAAAAAAAAAAATTCTGCTCCACTCAATCTAGCCCAGAAAAATATCCAAACAAAATCTGGACGACCATTAATAATCTTCTTTATCCTGGCAACCTTACCACTCCCAACCCCTTCCCACACAATACAGCTACTGAAACAGCCACACCTTGAAACAACTATTTAATAGAAACTATCCAAAAACTTACTCAAAATAGCACTACCTCCTCTACCCCTCCTCTATCCTCATACATAACAATTTCCAATTCCTTCTCATTTAAACCAGTACACACATCCTTCATCAAATCTCTCCTGACCAAACTCAGAACTTCTTCCCCCTCTGCTGACAAATTACCTTACTACGTTCTTAAAATTGCTGCAAAATCCATTGCCTACCCTGTCTCTATACTCATAAATTGATCCATTACTGAAGTCAGTGTCCCTGATATATGGAAAGCCTTCTTTACAATCCCACTACACAAGGGAGAAACTCTAGTGACCCTTCCAACTATAGGCCCATAGCTATCCTGTTCCCTATCTCCAAAATTCTGGAAAAGTGCATTCATACCCAATTACTCAAACATCTTCTTGAAAATAAACTGCTAACTTCCACCCAACATGGCTTCAGGCCCCACCACAGTACATCCATTGCTCTACTTTCCTTTACCCAAACAGTAAATGAGGCCCGTGACAACAACATGCTAATCTCCTGCTTATTCATTGATCTCTCTAAGGTCTCTGATACTGTCTCTTACTCCAAACTTCTGTCTAAACTCTCTGACCTCCATCTCTCTAACTCCTCTATAAGCTGGTTTTCCAGTTGCCTCTCCAATAGGCAACAATCCATTTGCTGGCAAACTGTCTTCTCCCCCTTCCTTCCAGTCAACAATGGGGCTCCTCAAGGGTCTATCCTGGGCCCCCTCTTGTTCAATATCTTCACTAACAAACTACATTCTGCTTGTAAACTCTCAACATTGCTACAATATGCAGATGATTCCACACTTATCACCACTGCCCAAAACATTACTGATCTCTTAACACATACTCAGGAAACTTTTTCATCTGTCGAAACATGGCTCTCTGACAATCAACTAGTCTTCTTCTTCTTCTTTCGGCTTTTCCCAGTTAGGGGTCGCCACAGCAGATCACATGTCTGCTCATGATTGGCAGTGGAGTTTTACGGTGTCAAGTTGCCAGCCCGGTGCCCAACCTTCCACAGAAGGCACACACGCATACACTCACACCTAAGGCCAATTTAGAGTGTCCAATCCACCTACAGCATGTCTTTGGGATATGGGAGGAAACCGAAGCACCCAGAGGAGCCCCCAGTGTCCACATGGAGGACATTCAGACTCCGCACAGCAGGCACCCCAGCCAAGGATCAAACCAGAGAACCTCTTACTGTGAGGCAGCAACGCTAACCGCTGCACCACCGCGGCCTCCCCTGACAATCAACTAGTACTAACCCTAAAAAGATGAAACTCCTTCTATTCCTTCTAAGAACACTGGCTCAACACAAATCATCCTTTACCATCACCTCCTACAACAATACCATCATTATACCCAAAGCTCATATCAAACTACTTCGCATCTTTATCAACAATGAACTAAAATTTGACATACACATCCAACAATGTATAAAAACACCATCAAAAACTTGCTCTGCTTTATAGAAACTGAAAATTCATTACTCCTACCTCCAAATCTTCTCTAGCTCAGTCACTCCTCTTACCCTGTCTCCTTTATGCTGCCCCTATCCTCACTAATATTCAAACTACATTAACTACATTACTATTTGGCCACCACAAAAACAACCTAAATGAACCAGCTGTAAACCCAAGCAAGTGGGGGGCTTCGCCCACCCCCACAACCCTCATGTTGGAGCATCGACCCCCACACCCCATTTACTTAAATATACCAACTATGAGATAGCACGACCCTGACAAAAGGGCAAAGTTCATCATGGTGTCCAAGTTGTTCCTTTCACAGGGAAAGGATTTTGGCAGTCCATGCTTTTGATGGAATGGCATTTCAGAAAAGTGGGGTCACTCAACTTGGATTTGAAGAAATGTGTTTTTGTGGAACAAAGGTAGACAAATAATAATATGTAAACCTCAAAAAGAAACCTAGCATGAGAAAATTGGAAAGTGTACAGCAGAAATAAACCAAGGGCATCTGTGGATGAAAAAGTTTAAATTATGAAAGATTAAAATTTGTGGCTGTGTACAGGGGAGACCTTATTTAGATATATATGGCATTTAGAGACATCTACCTCTGGGACTGTTTCGGGTTATCAAAGAGTAGTAGAAAATCAGCAGACAACTTGTGTAGGAGGCTATATAGGAATGATAGATGTACTAATTGGTTCTCTGAGAGAGTGTAGCTGATGCCTAAAATAGACTACCAAATTTTATTAAATAAAACACAATTTTAGATATTTTGTACAGCTTGGACACATTAAGGGGATTACTGTTTTAGTATATTTGCAGTCCAGAAGGGCATTGTTGTCACTACCTGAAATATTTCTGTCTATATCATGCATATGATGCTTAAAGTAATACAAGAGCAAGACAGCAATAAGGCATTACATCCAAATCATATTTTAATAGCCCAAAGGGGATTTCAGATCCATTTACCAAAATCATCTTCAAGACAAATGTAATAATATTTATTCATTTTTAATGAGGGCCTATCCTTAGGAAACTAAATTGGAATACATGACCCCTATTGAACAATTCCAAAACTAGTATTCTGTATCTGATTCTGTCATACATTATTTTAAAAAAACAAGCATTATTTTTCCAGTAAACAAAATTAGCCATTAAACTTTATAAAAACAACTATTTGTAACTTTCAATCTTTTTAATAGTAACTATTTACATATTCCTTAATTGTTTCAGTTAGTTTATTCCTTTTCATTTTAACATAATGTAATAATCGTATCAGTGTACAGTCTTTTCTAATACACAATTAAGCTGTCTTCCCATTTTGAATACCTATATGTTCTTCTTTTCCACCCATCTGTCCACCACATTATTGCAGATGTCCTTATTATATTACAAATGTCATAATCAACACATAATACAGTAATTTCAACTCACAGCATCCTTTGATGAAAACAGTCTAACATTTTTTTTAGAAAATACAAATCATATACATTCCATACACATTTCAGTTATCAAATAATTCCCCATGGGGGGCAGGAGACTCAGCATTATTGCTAATTACCTTTCCCATTAGTCCACCAATTACTGTTTTTACCGAGCATTCACTTATTCTACATTCTCTAAGTACTATAATCAGGATAACTGCTTACCTAAAAAAAAAAAAAAAAAAGTTCTCCCACTTCGGGTGTTATTTGGAATTGCCAGTGTCTAGCTATGGTCTTCTTTGCCAAGCATGTCATTATCCATGATGAATAAATATTAGGCATTGAATGTTCCTTCTCTTCAGAGAGCCTTAAAAATTATCTGGCAGCAGACTAATAACCCCTTGAACACTAAAATCATTAGAATTTGTAAATCTCTTTTGAAGTTATCCAGACTGAGGCGTGTCCATATTCATTAAGGATATCCACACCTCCAGGCTAGTTGCTCAGCATAATGCATCCGAGATTATCCAAGTGCAACTAACTCTGGGCAAGACCGGAATCCAAATTGTAGCTTGCTACAGATCCCCCACCATGCCCCAGGATTCCCACTCCTCATTTCTTAATACACTGGAAAATATTAGGGTACAACATAACACCCTAATAATGGGCGATTTCAACTACCCTACCATTAACTGGGAAAACTACTCATGTACCAACTCTTGTGCTCAACGTTTTCTGGAATTCATAAATTCCAATGCCATGGATCAACTTATCCACACCCCCACCAGGGGCAGCAATATCCTGGACCTGATTATTACCAACATGGACAACCGGTGCTCCACAACAGAGGTCTATTCCTCGTTGGTCAGATCCGACCATAAGCTAATCACCCTAGACATCCACATCCCTCCCCCACCCCCCCATTAGGGAAACCACAGTAAAACATTTCTCCAAAGCCAACTTCACGCTTCTTAAGACAGAAGTGGCAAACTTCACGACACCCATGCTGACGGACAATAGAGGTATGACTGCTAAATCCTACACAAATGCACTTTATAAGCACTTACATGAGTGCATGGATCATGCAATCCCTAACAGAACCAAGATGCTATCCTCCAAAAAAAGGAAGCCAATCTGGTGGTCCCCTGCCATAAACAAACTCTACAAAAGAAGAAAGAAACTGTTGCAAAAAAGAGTAAAATTCCATGATTGGAGAAACTCCCTGGTCAGCTTCAGTAAGAAGCTGAGATCCCTCATAAAATCCTCCAAAGCTAGTTATGAAAACAAAATCGCCACTGACTCTAAAGACAGCCACAAAGCATTCTATAGCTATGTCAAGTATCTCAATGACAACACTCAGATCTGCTCTGAGTTACAGCACAATGGCAGTAAATATACAGAACCAACGGATATTGCCAACATCCTGGCAGATAGGTTCAGTGCTAACTTTACCCCTCTGTCATCCCCTAAAGGGCCCATCTCTATACCAGAAGAATGCAAAGTTCCTGTAATCACGGCTGCACAGGTAAAAAACACACTATCCAAAGCCAAGAACACAGCATCCATGGGACCTGACGACATCCCAGGCTGTGTTTTACATAAACTACAGAACGAACTGGCACCCCACCTAAGTACCATGTTCAGTCATAGCCTTACCTCAAGCTATGTGCCCACTGAATGGTGCACAGCGACAGTTATCCCACTCCACAAAGGGGGAGCCACCACAGACCCTGGAAACTACCGGCCCATTAGCCTAACGAACCTGGTCTGCAAGGCTATGGAGCGTATCATTATGGAACTTATAAACAATGACACTGGTAATCTCCAAACTCAGGACCCTACCCAGTTCAGGTTTGTAAAAGGCAGATCATGTCTCCAAAACCTGATAGACTTCTTTGAAGCAGTCACCAAAGCCATAGATGAGGGTAAGGTGGTTCACACAGCCTATCTAGATCTCGCCAAGGCTTTTGACACCATCCCCCATTCTGGAATTATAGATAAACTCACTAAACTAGGTATAAATCCCTATGTCACAAGATGGGTTGCCAACTGGCTCACTGACAGAACCCACACTGTAAAAGTAGCGGACTCCAATCCAGCTTCAGACCAGTGACAAGTGGAGTACCACAGGGTTCAGTCCTTGGTCCTCTCCTGTTTGGTATCTACTTCTCTGAAGTACAGGCCAACACAGAAGGTGTTTGGCTAATGAAGTTCGCAGATGACTGCAAACTAGGAGCCATAATCAAAACTCCAAAAGATGTGGACATCCTACAAAAGGGCCTTGCTGAGACAGATGCCTAGTGTCAAAGCCATGGCCTCAAGCTCAATGCCAAAAAGTGCATTGTCATTCCTTTTGGTAAAAACTCAGTACCCATGAACTACCACATAGGTGGTAGTCTACTTAACACTGAAAGTGTGATAAGAGACCTTAAGACACAGGTGGACAGTAGTCTCTCCTTTGATAATCACATTGCCACAGTAGTCAGGAAATCCTTCTATGTGGCACACCTCATCACAAAAGGTTTCTCAACCAGGAAAAAAGAGGTCATTGTTCCCCTTTACTCACTCATTAGACCCATTATAGAGTACAATGCCCCTTTTGGTATGTACCTCACAAGACATCTACAACAACTGGAAAGGCCACAGAAATACCTCACAAAGAGGATTACCGGCCTCAAAGAGATGTCCTATGCAGACCGTCTCAAAAAACTGCAGCTTTACTCCGTTGCATATCGCCTACTGAGAGGCGATCTCTGCCTAACACACAAAGCTATGTCAAACCCAGAGCTTTTAGACATGCTCCACTTAAAGAAATCCCATTCCCTATGAGCTACACGCCCTAGGGACCTAAACCTCATCACCACAATAAACAGAACATGCTGGAGGGATAAATTCCTGTCCCAGAGACTTCCCATACTCTGGAACAAACTACCTATCTATATCAAACAAAGCTCCTCATTAGCACTGTTCAAGAAAAATCTTGATGATTGGATGGAAGATAGGAAATTCACCCCGGGGATCACTTCTGTGGCTCTGCTCGACAGTGGCACAGGAAAATAATTTTCTTGGGTGGCGAAAGCCAGGGTACCTTTGGCTAGGCTTATATAGACCCTAGGGCCAATAGCCTACTACCTACCCATGAACCTATGAACCTATGAACAAAAAAAATGTACATCCAGTCCCCCTCAGAAAAATAGATTAACTCCAACAGGCTTGTGCTAGTGACAAGAACATGTTCACCAGCCTCACTGGTGTATAAAAATATCTACGGAGACCCTTCTTGGCAAAAAAATGTTGACCCACTGCAACTTAGTGGCCATCTTTGGTATCAAGCATAGCTGTTTCTGAACTAGCTTGCCTATAGCCTTATCCAATGCTCTGTCCAAAAAAGCTTGACACTTAATACTGTTTATTTCTTAGCAATATTCAACACGTTGCACGCTCTTGAAATCTGTCACTTACCTGCCATCTGTCATTGCATAATCTCCATAACCACATAAGTAACTCAGGTAACTGTTCATCATTAACCACAACCTGTGTGGTGCTAAGTATTCCATATCTGAGGACACAGATATCCAAATAACTCCCTGGGGAGATTGGAAGCCCCTGTGTGCCTCCAGTCAAGCAATCTACCTATTTTGCATCATTTGTTTCTGTAACAGGATTCCCTATATCTTCTTCTCCATTGCCATTATACAGTCTTCAGTCTGTCCCTTTTCATCCCTGCTATAATCAGATATTTAGGTTCCCAGGCTTTATATCTTATCAGCAAATAGTATTTACAGCTTCTGTTTAAATTGTTATAAAACTGGATGCTATATGTTATCATGTCTACCTCCCAGGAATAATTCAGAAAATGATTTTCTTTGTTTCCCGGTGCCTCTTCCTTCACTCTCATTACTGATTGCCCATGTCTCCCATTCACAACCTGTCCTGTATATTTTTCTTGTAGATTAAGAAGTTGTGGTTATAAGAGGCACTCAGGTTAAGTGCAAATGACTGAAGTTTCATTGTCTTCGCAGTACTGTGGCTGGATTATATAATCTGCTCCGTCACTGTCGGCTCCCTGTCTCACAGTTTTACAAAGCAGTAATGAAATGCAGTCTAAGAGGTAGGATTGGCTGCTGCATAATGTAAGAAGGAGCAACTCAAGCCCAGAATTAAAACTGCAGATTCAGAATAGAGGCACTAAGTTCTTCTACCCTACATTTCACAAAAAAGCAGTGATTACATCAAAACTTAAATAAATTCACTTTTCAGAAATCATATCTCCGTCTGTAGGTCATTCCCACCTTTAGATGCTGCATAAAGAAGCTGCCTGTCTAGAAAAAAATTTAACCATACAGTTCCAGTGTTCAACACCAGATTTAACTAATACATCCAAGCAGATGTTTACTGTGGGGGGTTTGTTCAAAATATAAGAGTACATCAAAATGGAGTTATCACACTGTGTTTTCCTGTATTTATGGCTTTCCGCAGACAGCAGACAATACCACCAAACTCATGGTTACTGATCACAGGTTAATCATGAGTATTAAGGCTGCTTTCACCACTGAAAAGAATCACTCATCCCAATCTGTATTCCTGCCATTAGAACCTTTTACAATCCATCCATTCCATCCATCACCCCCTTTTCCCATTCTTGCACATGGGGTCAGGGTGTCTCTTCAATAGTGACAATCATCTAGAATCAAGGTTTACACCACCAGGTGGCTATCCATGCCACAGTAGTTCTCCCCCACCCCACAGTCTCACACACATTCACCTATGGTCAATTTAGAGTGCCCTATCCAGCTACTGCATGCATTTGGAATTTGGGAGGAAACCAAAGAACCCATAGGAAACCCACACAAACACAGGGAGGACACGCAAACCCTGCAGAGAAGGCACCTCAGCTGAGAAGTGAACAGAGGAACCTGTTGCTGTGAGGGGACAACACTATCTCCTGCACCACTGTGCCATAATTAGAACCTTTTACAAGTAACCAGTTAATCTGACATATTGTTCTGGTGCCCTTATGCAATCTGAACATATGGCACATAAATGCTGTCTCATTCCAGAACATCAGTAAGAGTAAACAATATGTGACATAGCCATAGAAAGAATTTTCAGGTGTTGGAAGATGGGAAATCACCATGAAGACACAGCCATGTTATTTATCTTCTACTAGTATCTTACTGTTCATCTTTATTAAAGTTTGCCATATTGCATGCACCCATTCTTCATTCTAGAATTGAAATGGTGTTCCTATTTCTACTTTATCATATCATGTTCTTACTATCCTCATTGATTGAACATTCTCAGTTAGTAAACATGACACATTAGATAGATAGATAGATAGATAGATAGATAGATAGATAGATAGATAGATAGATAGATAGAAGATAGATAGACAGATAGATAAAACCTCACCGCCCTCTCTCACAGCCCACTGCACACTCATCTACCACTGTTCTCTATTCTCTTCCCAGACAACTAATTGTGTGCCAACTATTCTCCATTAGAATGTTTTTGGAACAAATAGCTCTGCCTAGTGTATGAGTTTATAAATAATCCATTTTCTTGATACTCATCTCACACATATCTGACCAACGGATCGCAGCATCCACACTTGGAATATGTGTACTCATACCTCTCATCAAGAAATCTGGAAAAAGCCATAAATAAAAGTGTCTCAAAGGCCCAGAAATAGGGACAATTTTTACATATTGCTCTTACAAACTTAGAAAGTTGATAGAATAACAGGTTTTGCACTAGCATGAATTTTCTGAAGGATATGAGGTCTGAAAATCAAGTGTCTGTCATTATTTTCTAACTTCAGTATTAAATAATTTGCCACTAATTTGCCAGAAAACCACAATTTAAAAATTGACCAAAAATATGAGGCCAAAATCTGGACAATCTGTACAGTTGACAGGTATGAGTCAGTACCGCATCTTCAGACAGGATGCTAGCAGTTGCATCTTCACAGGTAATAAAGGAATAAAATAATACAAAAAAAAGCATGTACACTACATCACACTCCTGCTTGTCCACATTTATCAGGATGTTAGCTGTATTACTGGTAGGAGGAATATGCCAACTGTTGCCCTGTTTTTGACAAAATACACTTTCAGATTTTTGGTACTCTGACTCAGCATTGTATAAAGGTTCAGAATAGCAAAGGTCTGAGAGTATAATCCTTATGTGATTATGAACTAAGCAATTAGCTAATGTTTTGTAATTTAAGTTCTGAAGAATTCTTTCAAGTCTAAAGTTATCATAAATATGGCATCCCTTACTAGCTCACTGTCTCCAAGGAGATACATTTAAGTTAATGGCTGGTTAACATCCCTTTCCCTTCTATAATCCCATAACTGACCGTACTTAGATGTAACAATTCTTGTCTGCTTGTACAATTCTCCATACTATGCATAATGCAGATGACACAAAAGTAATACTAATTTAATCCAAGTTCTAATTCTATCTGGCTGACACATAAATCTGTACATTTAAAATTGTAATGACTCTTGTTTAAAAAAAACAGAAGCATCTAGCACTGCAGTTGTCTGAATTACAGGAAGGGTAGATTGGACATATCAAATGTATGAAGGGATAGTCTCCTCAGATGATTACTAACCCCTCCCCAACAATACTGATATCCTCGGTTGTCTTCTCCAGTATTCTAAATCTATCAAACTAACGATGACATTCCATTAAGTATCTCTGCATAAATCTCTGCTGCAGTAGACTTAACTATATAGGTGATATCCTGCACAGGATATAACAGCAGGCCAGCTCCAGGAGCTTCAGGGCACCCTTCATGTGCCCAAACCATCAGTCAGCTCAAGTTGAGTTGACTAAAAAGACAGGTTTGGGCACCAAGCCCTTCAGAGCTTTCATTCCAACAGAGAGAAGAAGGCTGAGCCTTGAAAGGGCAATGACAGGAATAACAGAAGAATAAATAACTCCACCCTGTCATAAATAACGCCCCCCCCAAAAAAAAAAAAATAAGGAGGATGCAGGAAAGGAGCAGCTACTGCAGCAGTGATCATTCAAAAATCTGCTGTTATGGTAAGTTTACTTTCAGAACTGTACTACATTCATAATAACAGTATCTGCTGCAGTGGCCTTAGCTAAATAGGTAGATACTACATTTGGAAGGTAGAAGGAGGAGAGTCCAGGAGCCCCTGGAGAATGATCCTATCAAAGCATAATCTAGGCCTACAAAAGGAACCAAGCTTATAGTGCTTTGTAAAAGTATGTACAGGGGACCACGTTGCAGCTTTTAGGATATTTCTCAAACCCAACCCTTTCCAAAAATCCACAGATGAAGCCAAGGCCCTGATGGAGTCGGTCTTGACCCTACCTGGAATAGTTTTGCTGTGATGAGTATAACATAGGGTAATTGCATTACAGAACCATTTGGAAATGGGTCTGTGTTTACACAGTCTGTCCCTTCTTCTTACAGTAACAAGAAGTGAACAATTGATCTGAATAACTGAAAGATTTAGTTCTGTGAAGGTAATACCCAAGTTGTCTGAAGACTTCCAAGGTACAGATTATCCTTTCTCTCTCTCATTTTTTGGTTCAGGAAGGAAAACAGGAAGATCAATAGTTTGTCTTAAACTCAGACAGCACTTCAGGCATAAAAGAAGGATTAGTTCTCAAAGCAAGCCTGTCACTATGGAAAATGAGATACGGCTGACTCACCATAAGAGCTTGCAACCCAGCTACCCTTCATGCAATCAGTAAAATTGTTTTCCATGTTAATAAACTTGAGTCAGCCATATTATTTGGTTCAAATAAAGTAGCTTCTCTAATATAAAATTAAGATCCCAACAAGGAGCTACCAGTTTTCATGGAGGTCCCTTATACAAAACTCCTTTCAGAAACATTTTGACATGAGGATGCATTGAAAGAGGGGGATCCATGGGCAGACATGCTGAATGACAGCTATATGAAACTTGATGGAGGAGTAAGAAAGGCCATAAGATAGTAATTGATACAAATATTGTGAATCCAGAGAACAACTTCTCCTGAATGGGTGCTGGTTATGTTGCTACTGGCACCAATTAGAAAACCTTTTCCATTTGCTAATATATTATTTTCTAGTAACAAGCTTTCTTGCCCCCATTGGTAGCTGCTGCATGTCCTCAGTAAACAGGTGCCTAAAGGGAATTAAGACCCTATCATCCAGGCAGTCAGTTGAAGTATCAAACACCACTGTTTTTTGTGGGAGTAGATCCAGTCTGTGAGGAAACTTGTGGTAATTGCCTCTGGCAATTTCCAAAACAAGATATGGTTGCCTTGGCCAGAAGGGAGTCACCACAATGACATTAGATGATTCCTTCTGAATCTTCAAAAGTAGCCTAGATATCAGCAGAAAAGGTGGAAGAGCATACAGGAACATTCCTGCCCATAGGAAAAAAGGTATCTGTCATCTTGCATGGAGTCCTTGTGCAGAACCTTGACAGCCGGTTATTCAGAAAGGAGGCAAATAAGTCTACTTGAAGAATTCCCCAAAGATGAATCAGTTATTGGAAGACTCCCTGATCTTGTTTCCATTTGTGAGGGTCTGCCCTTGTCCTGCTTAGCTTGTCATGGAATTTTGTTCTGACAGAATGTAGGATGCTTATAGAGTGAAATTGTGCTGTGAAGCTATATCCCAAGTTAACGTGGCTAGTCTGCAAAGAAGGTATGATCTGGTTCCCTCTTGCTTGTTGATGCACCATACGGCTGTGGTATTGTCTCTAACAACTTAAAGAGATCCCAGGGACCAAAGATGATTCAGAGAGTTGAGTGCCTTGATCAGGGCAGGCATATCTTTTATATTTATGTGCATTTGTCTGTCCTTCCTATCCCACATAGCTTGCACTTTTGTCCCTCTTGAAACTGCTCCCCAAGCAATGTATGAAGTATCTGTGGTGACTGACTGCTTTAGAACAGAGGGAGAAGGGGAAACCCAGAATTAAGGATATTTGCTGTCTTGTAACTTGGCAAACTCCAGCACTGAGATTTGAAAAGACAAAGGATGTTGCCTTTGGGACCAAAGAGACTTCAGATACCACTGTATCTTTCTTACGTGGAGGCTTGCCAGGGGTATCATGAGATTCATAGATGCCATGAGACCCAAAATCCCGAGGTATTCTCTCACAGTCACCAAAGTCTGAGTGGAAAACCTTAGAAATAGATTTAGATATAGACTTATTCTTTCCTGTGGAAGAAGAGCTCTTTGAACTGAAGTGCCTAGCTGACATCCCAGAAACACAATCCTGTGAGAAGAAGTCAAAAAGACTTTTGAATTTTCTTTTGGAATACCAGGTTGTGTAAAAAGTCACTCATCCAAGTGAGAGATTCCAGACACCGTGAAAAAGAATCTGCAAAGAAAAGCAAGTCATTTAAATATGAAAAAATGTGGATACTCTGTAGCCTGCATTGCAATATAGCTGAAGGTAGAGATTTTGTGAACAGTCTTGGTGCAGTGAATAGTCCAAAGGCTAAGGCGGAGAACTGACAATATGATCCAGGTGCACAAACCTTAAGAAACACCTGATGTCTGGATGAATAAGGATGTGATGATAAGCATCTTTTAAATACAGTGTTACCAGGAAACTTGAATGAGGAAGAAGAAGAGGAACCAGATTGTGTAGTGACATCATTTTAATTAGGGTACTATCACAAACAGGTTTAGGAAAGAGAGATCCAGAACTGGTCTGCAAACATTTTCTTTCTTTAGCACTAAAAACATCCTTGAATACAAACCTTTCCCTGCTTTGGAAGGAGGAACTCGTTCTATGACACCCTCTTCAGCATGTGATGAGGGACAGGTGGAAATAAAGGGTCTACTTCACGTTGTCGTAAGCTGACAATATCGAGTCTGATATTGCCAGCACGACAATATCGAAAGTGAAGAACATCATGCAAATAAACCGAAATCTCCGTAAGGGAAGATTTCCGTTTACCTCAATGTAGTGCGGTCTTGGAGTTGGTATATTTAAGTAGTGGGGTTGTAGGGGATGCAGGGGGGCTTGCCCCCCTGCCTACGCCATTTAGTTTTTTTTAATTTGTTTTTATTTTTACGTTATTCGATGTTTTACTTAATCGACCAATAAAAGTTTGACCTTTATTGATTCGATTAAGTCAACTTTCGATAACGTGATATAGACGCAAAATGTCTGGTCTAGTGGATGAGGCATTAGCCCCTGGAAAAGGGTAATTTCCTCCCACTGGCATCTCTAATCTTGATGAATGATCTTCAGATCCTATTTGTCAGAAACTATCTGCTGCCAAACAGAAAAGTCCAGATTCAGACTTTCTAGAAGGGAAATGGGGCTGCCAGAGTGAGAAGGGGACAAGGTCCCTTAAATACTCATTCTGACTTGTTGGACTGTCCTTGGTTTTGGGAGGTTCCAGAATTCTTTTTGGAAACCCTTTACCATTTTCTTCTTAAATGTGTGTTTACCTGCATTTTGTTGAGATTGTTTTTTTTGTTTGTTTTTTTTTTTTGCCCCAATTAGTTGAGGGGTTAGAAAATCCCTTAACAAAATCCCAAAAAGGAATGTGCAAAAATATTAGAGATTCCCTAAATCAACATACCACTTTCATCGCCCTTTTAATCACCTCTGCAGCAGAGGGCCCAAAAACTAAAACTTTATCCAAGGGAGAATTTAAAATCTAATTTTTAACATCATGTGGGAGGTTCTGAGAATGCAGCCAGCCAAACCACCTTAAAACAGTACCAGTGGTCATAGCCCTTGAAAAAGTGTTACTAGAGTCATACACACTGTAACCAAATGAGTAGTGACTTGTGCAATACAAGTAAGTTAATTATTTAAAGCAGATTTTCCTCACAAGAAGAAACTGCAAACAAAGCATTCCTCACACTTTCACAATTAGTTGCAACAAACTTTAACATATGAGCCTGACAATTCAAAATTCTAAAAATCAAAGTTGCAGAAGCATACACGTTTTCCTGTACTTATCAAGAATCTTCTCATTTCTCTCAGAAGTAGTAGGATTGGAATTAACTAAATGTTTAACAACAATAGGATTAACTAAAGTTATAACTGCTGGTTCAGGTTTGAGGAAGAGTGTATAAAAACATAAAAACTTGAAGAGCTTTATAGTATATGACTTGCCAGCCTTTTTAGGCCAGCTGGCTAACTATCAGGAAAACTAAAGGTAGCAGTAACACACACATACAAATATCCTTCAAAGCTGACAGAACTGGAGGAATGGGTAAAAGTACTGGAAAATTCTTCTGTAACAGCTCCTAGCATTTCCTAAGGGGATGAGAAACCTTAGTGTTCTCCCTCTGAAAACACTGGCACATTCTGGAAATTGACTCAGAAAAAGAGAAATCTCAAAAGGTAGAATCAGAAACCAAGCTCACCTCTGACTTGGAATCAGAAATATGAGTGAAAAACCCTGAATCTATCCTTTCATCTTCCTGTCCAGATTCAGAGTCTTGAATCTCTTCAAGAAAAGAGGTAGCCCTTTCTTTTACCAGAAACTACTTTGCAAGAATGGTTAATAGACTAAGTTAAACTCTGAGCTAGATCCAGTAAACTACGTATGTCTAAGGAAATATGAGGAGCAGTAGATACATGTTTATTTTTCTGTTTCTTTTTGACAGGAAAGATAGGGACAACCGTGTTGTTAATGGCAGCAGCTTTCCCAGAGATGGGCACAACATTCTGACTGATACTTAACGTTTGCAGAGAAGATAATGAACATTCTATAGTGTTATGCTCGCCAGGAGCAAAAATAGAAGATGTGAAACAAGCCTTGGAACGCCTTAATGCAAGGAAATATGAATCTGTTTTTATTCATGTCAGTACAAATAATCTCATCTGCAATGACTCTCTGACTGTTAGTAGGGAACATACAGCCCTCTTGGATAGTATAGCTTATACTGGCAATAGAACATATTTTTCACAAACCACATATCGAAAGGATAGCCAAGTCACTGTGAATGAAAAGATTTTTTGGGGTAAATACCTACATGGAAAAAATGTCCCATTTTAAAAATGAAAATGTGTAGAGCATCCCAACTTTAGTTTGGGGGTACATATGTGTTCAGACAGGATGGCGTGCATTTGTCAAGATCAGGGAAGAGAATTTTTGCATCAGATATTTTGCAATGTTTGACAAACACTAGGCAGAATTTTTGCCAGGTAGAAAATTTAAGTTGACAGATAGCAACATTTGATGCATCGCTGATGGTTGTTAATGTTAGTTGCATTAATAATAAAGTTTTATTTTTATTGGAAAATTTGCTACATTCCTACAAGATTTATGTTGTTATTGTTTGTGAAACATGGTTAAAGAATGATGACTAGAAATAAGTACTGTCAGGATATAAGTATTTTAACTGTAACAGACATTCTAACAAAAAAATCATGTGGAGGTACAGTATGTGGAGGTGTTATGATAGGGATTAAAGATAGTTATGAGACCTGTGATTATTACACATTCAGTGATAACACTAATACTATAGACTGTGTAACTGTAGCAATAAAGACAACCCTGGAACATATAACAATTGTTGGAGTGTATAGCCCACCAAAGTCAATTGCTGATGTCTTAGAAGAGTTTATACATTTCTTGCATGAAACAGAGGAGGGAAGAATAGCATTAGCTGGGGACTTAAATTTACCAGAAACAAGACTGGAATAATATTGATTCAACAACATTCGTAGGGAAATTATTCACAACATATGTTCAAGAACAACAATTGCTTCAGATTGTAAAGAAACCTACCACTGGTGATGTGCAATGATCATGGGGTTATAAAGGTTAATTTGTTGCTAGGTAATTCTGCCAAACTGAAATCTAAATCAATGCACAAAATGTTGATTACAGATTATATGGAAGCAAAACAGTCACTGTGTAAAACTAAGTAGAGTGATGTGCTCAATGGAAAAACTGCAGACTGAATGTGGAAAGTTTTGAAAGAGAAATTGTTTGAGTGCAAAAAAACATTTCCATAAGAACAATATACCAGATTAAAATGAGAGACAAAAAATATAAGAAATGGAAGAGAGGTCAAACTATAACTTTGAAAACTGAAATAAATAAGCTGGACAAACAAATTAAACATGATATGAGACAAGATCAAGAAAAAATTGAAGAAAATTTATATAAAGATATTGAGCATAATAGGAAATCTTCTTATAGAGACATAAAATGTGGAAGGAGTAAAGACATACAAATTGATAAACTGGGTATAGACTGTAAAATTTATTCCCAGACAAAACAGATTATAGATATATTTACAAAATCTTATGCAAAATAGTTTGGCTCCACAAAGGGGGTGATAAGTTGTCCTAGTGACATCCAGGCAATCTCAGATACTGTTATCAAATTAGATTATATTGAAAAAGAACTGAGCAAACTGGATCCAAGCAAAGCACAGGGAGGAGACATAATTAGTAACAATGACCTGAGAACATTTCAGGAAGAACTTATAGTATCATTACATCTATTATTTACTAAGTCATGTAAATATGGAGAAAATTCCTCAAGAATGGAGACATGTTTATTAAAAATGTCTTTAAGGGAAAGGGGAGTAAGACAAACACAGAGTCATATAGACTCTTAAGTCTACTTTCATGTTGTGGAAAAATAATGGAGAAGGCAATACTGGATAAGTGTTTGTCAGAATTGAATAGGTTGGAACTTGAAACCATATATGATCATGCATATGTTGAAAATAGATATATTATCACTTGTGACATGATGTTCTATAACAATATAATAACAGCTATGAATTAAAAATATGCTGTGATGTAATTTATACAGATTTAACTTCAGCATTTGACAGGGCCATACACAAATCACTGATCAATAAATTAGAACAACTAGGTATCAATGTATTCTTGATAAGATGGATAGCTGCATGGCTTACAAATCGGGCATGGCAAGTATCATCCAGCAATTGGACAGGTGAAATTCTTGGTTACAGTCAGGGTGTCCCACAGGGCTCTGTCCTAGGCATTTATTTGTTTAGAGTGTATCTTTCAGACCTAACGTTTTCATCTGTTCTACAGTCTATATGCAGATGACCTGAAATTGAGTAAACTGATTACATGTGTTACAGATAAGGCCTGTCTGCAATAGAACTTGACTAAATTGACCATATAGGCATATGAGAATAATATGCTGATAAATACAGCAAAACTAAGCATATGATATTTCAGAGAAATAAATTGAAAGGTAAATATTTAATACAGCACACAGTGACTGAAACTGTAGATTCATTTAAGGTCCTGGGTATATGGGTAGAACCAGCTTTGAATTTATCTAATCATTGTCAACCAATTGTTTAATGACAGTTGTAGAATTATAGGTTGTATAAAAAGATTTATACAGTCTGGGAAATCAGAAATGATGAAATCATTGTTTATTGGTTACATTAAACTCACACTTGAGCATGGAATAACAATATGGAAGCTTTATAAGAAAACAAGCAAGCAGCTTTGAGAGAAACCTAGCAAGTACTGCCAAGGATAACCATAAGGCCTTTTATAGCTATGTACATACCCTAAAGGGTAGAACCCAAGCATGTGCAGAACTGGTGGACAGCAGTATCACACACACTGACCCCACAGAGATAGTGAACCTGCTAGCGGACAGGTTTGGTGAACATTTCACTCCCTTATCCCCTCCTAACTAATAACAAACCCTTCCCTACCACCCACCTTACATATCTGAAGAGCAGGTCCTCAAAGCCCTATCCAAGGCAAAGAACATGGCCTCTATGGGACCAGATGACATCCCAAGCTGTCTTCTAAACAGGCTAACACATGAACTAACATCACCACTAAGTACCCTTTTCAATCATAGTCTAACCACAGGCTTTGTTCCTGCGGAATGCAGAACAGCTACAGTTATTCCCCTCCACAAAAGTGGCCTAGCAACAGACCCAGGGAATTGCAGACTCATAAGCCTGACCAGCCTCACCTGTAAGGCCATGGAATGTATCATTATGGACCTCATAAATAAAAGACATAGGTGACTTCCAAACCCTGGATCCTAACCAATTTGGCTTTGTGAAGGGCAGATCCTGCCTGTTAAACCTTGTGGATTTCTTCAAAAGTGTGACCTAGGACATTGATGAGGTCAGATCACACAGCATACCTCAACCTGGTAAAGGCTTTTGATACAATCTCACATTCAGGCATTACTGATAAACTTAACAAACTGAATGTAAACTACTTTGTTGTAAGATGGATTGCCAACTGACTCACAAACTGAATGCACACTATCAAAGTTGGTGACTCCACATCAGCCGGCATACCTATTACCAGTGGGGTGCCACAGAGGTCAGTGCTGGCCCCCCTACTGTTTGGTATATACTTCTCAGAAGTTCAGGTCAAAACTAAAGGGTTATGGCTGACCAAGTTTGCAAACAACTGCAAACTAGGTGCGATCATTGAATCCCCAAATGATGTCAGTATACTCCAGGATGGTCTCACACAGACCAACAATTGGTGTATTAGTCATGGTCTCAAACTGAATGCAAAGAAATGCATCATCATTCCTTTCAGCACAAATAATGTCCCTACATGCTATCAAATCAATAACAATACTCTAAGTACCCATAAAGTGGTAAGGGACCTGGGATCACAGGGTGACCGCGACCTTTTGACCACCACGTATGTAACGTTGTAAGGAAAGCTTTCTACATAGCTCACTTGATTAATAAAGGCATCACCTCAAGAGCAAAAGAAGTTATAACTCCCCTGTACTTGGCACTTATCCAGCCCATAATTGGGTATAACGCCCCATCTGGTATGTACTGTATTAAGCATCTACAGCAATTAGTGAGACCTCAGAGGTTTCTAACAAAGGAGATCAAGATCCTCCAGCATGTGCCTTATACGGACCAACTAAAATCCCTGTCGCTATACTCTTTATCGTATAGACTTCTTAGGGAAGACTTATGCCTGGTCTACAGAGCAACCCAAGACCCAAACCTAATGAACTTACTGCATATCCATAAATCAAATGGGTCTAGGGATAACTGTTCCAGGGAAATAAATAGGACTTTCTGAAGGGACAGATGTATCTCCCAGCAAATGCCACATCTTTGGAACAGGCTACCAATTCATGTGAAACAGAGAACCTCAATGACAGTGTTCAAGGGGAACCTGGATGAGTGGATAGGGCATCATAAATTCTTACTGGGGATAGCATCCACAACCCTCCTGGACATGGGTAGTCATCACTAAATGCAGTCTTGGGTATTGACTAGTATCTCTATGCTATTACATTGGGTTGAAATGGCTAGGTTTAAAATGACCTCCGGGTCGATAGCCTAGTAATCTCCTATGATCCTATAAACTGGAAAGAGTACATCAGAAATATACCAAGGGCATCCACAGATGTGAAAATTTAAGTCATTATGAAAGACTCAAATATCTAAACTTGTGCAGTGCCTCTTATAGATATTTAAGTGGCAATCTTATTCAGGTATATAGAGCATTTAGAGCAACTACCTCTGGGAATGTTTAGGGATATCCAAATGCAGCAGAGAATCATCAGACAACATATGTACAAGGTGGCTCTGTGGTGCAATGGATAGCACATTGGACTTCTAGACAAATCATGAAGTAATTCAAAGGTTCCGGGTTCGAGTCCCGCTGGAGTTGGGATTCTTTGGAGAAGCTCCCTGGTCAGCCTCAGTAAGAAACTTAGAGCCCTCATTAAATCCTCCAAAGCTAGCTATGAAAACAAGATTGACACTGATTCTAAGGACAACCACAAAGCATTCTATAGCTATGTCAAGAATCTCAATGACAACACCCAGGTCTGCTCTGAGTTACAACACAATGGCACATACATTACAGAAACAACTGATATCGCCAACATCCTGGCTGATAGGTTCAGTGCTAACTTTACCCCCCCCTCACCCCCTAAAAGTCCATACTATACTGGGAAGAATGCAGAGCCCCTGCAATCACAACTGTGCAGGTAAAAACTGCATTCTCCAAAGCCTAAAATACAGCTTCCATGGGACTGGACAACATCCCAGGCTGCATTCTACACAAACTTCAGAACAAACTGGCCACCCAAAGCACCATGTTCAGTCATAGCCTCACAATAGGCTTTGCACCCACTGAATGGTGCACAGCAACAGTTATACCACTCCACAAAGAAGGAGCCACCATGGACTCCGGGAACTATCGCCCTATTAGCCTAATGAGCCTGGTCTGCAAGGCCATTGAACGCATCATCATGGAACTCATAAACAAAGGCATAGGTAACCTCCAAACTCTGGACCCCACCCAGTTCGAGTTTGTGAAAGGCAGATCATGCCTCCTGAACCTAATTGACTTCATTGAAACAGTCACCAAAGCTGTAGATGAGGGCAAGGCACTCCACACAGCCTATCTTGACCTCACCAAGGCTTTCAACACCATCCCCACATTCTGGAATTATAGATAAACTCACTAAACTGGGTACAAATCCATACATCACAAGATGGGTTGTCAACTGGCTCACTGACAGAACCAACATTGTAAAAGTTGCAGACTCCAAATCTAACTTCAAACCAGTGACAAGTGGAGTACCACAGGGTTTAGTCCTGGGTCCTCTCCTGTTTAGTATCTACTTCTCTGAAGTAAGGGCTAACACAGAGGGCCTCTGGCTGATGAAGTTCACAGATGACTGCAAACTAGGTGCCATAGTTGAGTCCCCAAATGACATGGACATCATACAGAAGGGCCTCACTGAGACAGATGCCTGGTGTCAGAGCCATGGCCTTAAACTGGATGTGAAAAAGTGCATTGTCATCCCCTTTGGTAAAAACTCTGTTCCCATGAACTATCACATAGGCGGGTACTATGGGATGGTACTATGGATGAGGTTCAAGCCTTTGTGGACATGTTAGAGACTTCAACTAATTATTTGTCTTTTTCTCTGCACTATTCTGTTGACATCATTGATTTTTTAGACATTACTGTGAGCAAAGATATGTTAGGTAACATGTCCACTAAAATGTATAGGAAACCATGCAGGAAAAATAGCATCTTACATTGTTCTAGTATGCATCCATCCCACGTTACTAGGAACGTGGTTAAAAATCAGGTTCTTAGGTGCATGAGATTGCATACTAATGCTGACTCTTTAGAGCAAGCTTTAACAGTGCTAAAGACAAATCTATTGAAGAGGGGCTATAAGGGCAGTGAGATAGATAAGGAATTTAGAGAACTGAATACATCGGTTGGTGTCAAAGTAAAACCTTACTTCTCTGACAGCTCCTCAAGTATAGTGAGGGACACAGAGGCTAACAGCAACAAGGGTGTAAATAGGGTCTGTTTGACCTATTCAGCAGAGGTTAATAAAGTGTGTGAAGTCATAAAGAAAAATTGGTCTATCCTGTTGACTGATCCCTCTGTCAGTGAACATATAGAACAATTTCCTAAGTTTTGTTTTAAAAATACCAAGAACTTAAAACAGCGATTCTGTTATACACACACTGAACCATATAGGCACCTTACCTCCCAGCATAAGGGCACTCATGCATGCCGGTCTTGCAAGGCATGCAGTTATATATGGTCTACACACTTGATTATGCATCCATTAAGTATGGAATCTATGCATCTGTCCCTTTATGCAGATTGTTGTACAAAGAATTTGGTCTATATGGCTAAGTGTAATGTATGTGATTCATATTACATAGGAAAGACAAATCGTATGTATAAGGACAGGATTCTGCAGCATCAGAGTGATATAAGAAATAATAAATTAACAAATGCATTAGCGAAACATGTATCTGAAGCTGGTATGAGTCACAGCTTTAAGTTCTTGGTACTACAGAAATTAAATGAAAGTTTAAGGGAAGGGGATTTGAGTAATGAGACTGAATTTGCCGAGTTAAAATGGATTGTCAACTTTAAAGCATATGTGCCACCTGGTTTGAATAGTGCTGTTGCTTTAAAGCCTCTCCTAAAGAAGAGAGGCTTAGTTCACTGATAAGTGTTAACACTCAAGAGTTTTAATTGGTTTTAATTAACTGGAAGTTTTTTGTATTTAAAGGCCTGTTTTTCATACTGTTTGTTAAGGTCTGAAGAAGCGAGCAATCGTGAAAGCGCTTACCTGTTTTTATTTGTTTTTAAGAATTAAAAGTGTTCTTACTCAGCATTGGGCATCTTTTTGTTTGCTGGACTTTGTTTTTAGATATCCTAGATTCCACTACATTCTTTTGCTGCAGTCTTTTGGAATGTACCTCACAAGATATCTGCAGCAGGTGGAAAGGCCACATAAGGACCTCACAAAGAGGATTAGGGGCCTCAAACAGATATCCTATGCTGACCGGCTCAAAAAACATCAGCTTTACTCCATAGCATATTGCCTACTCCGAGGTGATTTCTGCCTAACATACAAAGCTATGTCAAACCAAGAGATGTTGGACATGCTACATCTAAAGAAATCCCAATCCCTCCGGGATAAATGCTCTAGGGACCTAAACCTTGTCACCACAATAAACAGAACATGCTGGAGGGATAGATTCCTGTCCCAGAGACTTCCCAAACTCTGGAACAAGCTACCTATCTATGTCAAGCAAAGTTCCTCATCAGCACTCTTGAAGAAAAATCTTGATGAATGGATGGGAATTAGGAAATTCACCCTGGGGATGACCGTTTTCTCCATACCAGCATTATTCTCAAGCTATGGATTTTACAATGGTCAACAGAATGCCTCCACTGTAAGTAAACCTATTTATCACTAACCTAGAAATGTATTTCTGTAACACTGTACATGCAATCTACTTGCTTAGAAAATGGAAATTTCACTCATTAATACCGCATTGGAGAACAATTGTTCTCCAGCAGGGCATTAATGAACAAGTAATGCCCGGTTAGAAACAAGTGAGATGCTTCATGACAGTATATTAAACCGCCGTGAAACTCGCACTGAAAAAACAAAATGTCTGCCATTTTTTTGCTCACTAACAGCGAGCATAACTAAACATTTACTGTCAGAAAAGCAGCAGAACATCACATCAACCTTTATAAGATATACAGAATAAAACTACAACAAGCAGTCCAACATCTAAGCAACCTTCATAACCAAAAACCAGGACAACACCAAACACGTAAATATTGCAAAAAATATGAACAACAGCCAGTAGTACAAAACCAATTCCACATTTAACAGTGTATCATAAAAAAGAAAAAAGAAATAGTTGATCCCAATACAATTTACAGGGCCTATTAACTCATGCAGGAGTAAATACTGAAACTATCAATAACTGCACTGAAAAACATTGTACCCCTCATTAAAACAAAGGTAATTCAAACAACTTTCTAAGTCTCTAAACTAAATGTTTAAACTTTATCCCTATATGAAAGCCTTTCTCCCTCAATAACATAAAAACTAACCTTAAATAACCAGCCAGCACCTAAGTATCCACAATTATCTTTGTCATTCATTACTACGCAGTTTAACACAGACCAAAACCAATTCAAAAAATGTAAACAAATATACCTAGTGGCTAAAAGTTGTAACAACAAATACCTTTGGAACTACATTAAAACCACACAATAAAATCACCGTTAATGTTTATGTACATATATATATATAAAATGTTAAAACAGCCAAACAAAATGCATGGTCACATGACCTCATAACCTAGCAACACAAATCAGAGCAGCAAAGTACACAACAACTGTAACAGAAGAAAACCCTGAAAGAAAAAATAAATGCAACAAGAAAATAAGGAAATATCAAACCTGTTTGCTATATCATTTCAGTTGTATGACTCAACTAATTTAAATAACCTCCTAGAAGATATAAATTAGAAAGGAAACTAAAGAACATATACAGCCAACACCGAAGAAAACCAAGAAGGAAGAACCTAGACTACAAACAATGGAGATTACAAAGAAACACAGAAAGAATCAACTACGGAAAATATAAATAGCACCACTATTTCCGAATCAAACATAAAAATGCTAAAAACAACAGAAAACAACCAAAAAAACATCAGAAGCAGCACCAGACAATGAAACAGAGGTACAAGTAATCCACAACCTCAAATACTGACAACTAAAGAACACGAAAAGGAAGACAATCAACAACCCACTTCATCAAATTCTTCTAACACTAAATCTAACAACAGACTCCGAACAGTATCAGATGAAGAACTAAAAAAAATAAAACACTGTAGTAAAAAAGAAAATACTCACAAAACACAAAATGGACAGTATCTGTATTATACGAACGGGCTCAATACAAATCATAGAAATAAACTTAAAAACTGACAGCATACAAAAAATTGCTGACCTCATAAATCTATGCTATGCTGAAATAAGAGCAACCAATGGCAAACAATATTCAGTGCAGAGCTATATATCATTAAGAGCTGGATTAAACAGACTCTTAAACGATGCAAATAATGACAGAAAAATAAACATTTTAACAGACACATTATTCAAAACAGCAAACAACATATTACACTCCATGATAAAAAACTAAGAAAAAAAACCCAAGATAATGCAAGGTATCATCCTGCAATTTCAAAACAAGACATGAAAAAAATAACAAAGCACTGTCACCAAACAGACCTCAAGGTCTTGTCAGAAAGGTCTGGTTCGATTTACAGCCCTACATGGCAAGAAGAGGGCGAGAAGGACAAAGACAACTGAAACCAGAATGCTTCACAATACTATCAGATTCCACAGGAACAAAACACTTGACACTAACAATGAATGAAGAAACTAAAAACCACAAAAACCCTACTGAAAGTAATAAACAATGATACAGAGGTCAACAGTATGGACAATACATTATGCCCAGTAATATCATATCAGAAATACATCGCAAAATTACCAGAAAATCCACCAGCATTATTCTTAAATCCAAAGAAAATACCAGAGCACCATCTTGATCTTCATACATGCTGGTACACCAGAGAACCTGTGGGAAAAAATACCTAGGATACATGATGCCACAGATAAGTGACTTAGCAAATCTTACCAGAAGATATATCAACCACAGCATAAGAGCGACTGCTATACAAATCCTTACAGAAGCAGGACTGTCCCCAAGAGAAATAACATCAATAACTGAACACAGATCAGAAGCAAGCCTTATAAACTACTGGACACCAACAAATGAAAACAGAAAACAATGGAGCAACATACTGTCATCAACAGAAGAGGCAACAGTACAGGAACAAAAACAATCAAATAACCAACAATGAAGAAAAAGCAGAAAATCTGAAAGAAGAAACGACTTATTTTAAACCAATATCATGCATATTCAATGCACCTATAACATTTTATGTTACAGAAAACAAAGACAAATGAACATTACATTACTAAACATAGAAATGCAATTCTTCTCATTAAAATATTATAGTTTTCATAAACTATTACTACACATATACATTTAATTGTTCTCTTTAAAATATTATAGTTTTCATAATTTAGAATGTTCAAATAAAATGTTATTAATGGAAAAGAAATGCATAGCAACAATACAGTTCTATAAATAATTAAATAAGGGACTATTTTATGTCAAAACTATTATAAAAATTAATTAAAATAAATTAAAAAAAGTAATTGAAGTCCTTTTTATAAAAAAATAAAGCCAGTAGTAATCTATTTTCTAAGTGCAATAATGCCCTCCAGGGTGTGTTAGTGTGTAATTAATGTCATTCCAGGGGTCTTCTGAGGCCCAACGCCACAGGTCTCACATTAACACACACCCTGTTGGGCATTATTGCTTGCTTGTTTCCATTTTATAAATGATTTATTCACAATTTTGGGCACATCACATTGACTCCCTTGAGGAGCTCCACCATAGTGACAGCAGAATCCACCCATCCATTAAACTCTCCTGAAAGTATTCTTTTTAAATATTACGGTCCTTGATACTAAGGATACTATAAACAATGGAACACTAAACATGTGTTCACTGGAAACCAAATGACAGGCAAATATGTCTGCACAAGAGCAGTAATCATTTCAGCCACAGAAAGAGGTCAGGAATTTATATCCAAGCACTAAGATATATCTGTGTATGTTCCAGTGAAGGAGAAATAGTGACAAAGCTAAAAAAACTAAAGGGCACCTTACAGGCTCAAAGCACCTCTTCCAAGCAGTTTGACAGAGCTGCAGCGAGAGTGGTATAGTTACCAAGAGAGCAGATGCTCCAGAATAAAGACAGACACCAGGATTTCATAAACTCTGTGTAGGCACAGTGTAGAGCCTACACAGAATGTTACTGTGTCTGTGTACACGGTTCCCCCTCGGCAGCATGATATGCATATTAATGATGAATCAGTGTAGAGAGTGTCGTGCTAACTGTGTCCACAGATGAGTAAGGCACTCCCTGCATTGCCCAATTGTATTATTCCAAAGTTATTTTTTTTTAAAAAAACATGTTTGCACAGTGCGGCGCAGAGCACAGCAATGCTAAGCTGTGTTGAGACACCTGCCAGACATTCAAAAATAGAAACTGGATGCATTTAATTATTTATTTAAATGTCATGTTTAATTGTAGCTGAGCAGGTTTGCATGGCATGATGCTCAGCAGTGATTATAGGTAGCTCAGAGGTATATGTAAAGGTATAGCAGAATTCCACACATCCATGTAGTTAACTGGGTAGAGCTACTGCTTTATGTGCAGTAGGTCCAGGGTTTAAATACATGGAAGGGAAAATAAGCATTAATTTTTAAAACAGAAATTATGTCAATTATTTTCAAATATGCCCTGCTGCACTCTGCTAAGCTCTTCTAAGATCTGCTAAGACCTGCTAAGCACTGCATAAACATGATGATGGCTAAAAATGTTTATGCACTGCTCAGCTCTGCTTGGAATGTTTGCTCACTGCTAAGCATATGGTTCTTCAGGTTTTTGCACTGCTCAGCTCAGCTGCACTGGTTTGCATGCTGCTAAGTGATGTGGTGCTTTTTTAAATGTTGCCCAATGACATGTAAGGGCAGAAAAAAGCAGCCTATATTAAGCTCAATAGATGGGAATATAGCAGAATCCATTGGAGTTTTGTCTCTGAAAGGTACTATGGCAGGAGTCGGTTGAGAGTTTGTGCTTTTGGGCACAGAGTTGGGGCATTCTAGAGTCCAGGATCATGGTTAGATTCCTAGTAAACAACATGATGACCAGCTACTGCAGGGAGGTTTCCAGGGCTCAGGGTATAAGGTAGAGCCCTGAGACTGGCTGGCTAGGGAACTCACCAATGTTACCAGTATCCCTGCACAGGTGAGCAGTGTTGCCACCACCATGGTGAACTGAAGAGATGAACGGGGGATTTTTTGGACACCTGGTTCCAAGAGGCTTGGACAGGGAATGCCCCACAAGTATGTAAATCATTTTACATATGTTTCACCAATATCTAATTTGAATGTCTGCTAAACTGGTAAGCATAATGGTGTGCTTCTCTCCCAACAGCTGCAGAGAAGAGGGTTTGCAACATCGAGGCGCATGCCAGTCACTTGACCAGGTTGTGCAGTGAGTCTGGTGAGTATGGCTATATTATGATAACTGTAGTGAAATAAGCAAGAAAGAGTAAAGCATTAGCTGCAATAAAGTATATACAGTAAAGTTTGTATTGCAATAAATGTGGACTTAGAGCTATAGTGTAATACATGAATAATGCCAACTGTAATGCAGTAAAAACATGAAACAATACCATTAAATGTATTAAAGTATATACAATAAAGTCTGTAATGCAATAACTGTGGAAGCAGAGCTGTATAGCAAGACCTGAATAATGACAAATGTTGCGCAATAAGAATTTGAAGCAATACTGTATTAAAGTATATACAATAAAGTCTGTAGTGCAATAAGTGTGGAATTAGAGCTGTTTTGCAAGAAATGAATAATGCCAACTGTTCTGCAATAACACATGAACTAATACCAATAACACCAAGGTAAATTATGTACATCAGGATTGTCTTGCTTTAACCATTGCAGCATAGCTGTATACATTCAGGCTGTAAGGTAAGGTGCTGCAGTCAAGTATAACACTGTAATTGCTGTAGAATGCAAATATAATGGTTGCCAAATTTATTGTTTAACACATACCATTCAAGGCTGTTTCTAGGCCAAAATTGTTCACATAATGCTCTGACAGCAGGTAAGCAAGGTATATGGGTGAGTAGCCCACTCAATTATCTGATATTGTTTGTTGACTTCACAGATACTTCAATTCACTAACAATATATTTTGTACACCTGCATTCTGTATACTAATGTACAGATTACCTACTATCTATGTCATGCTTGTAATTCATGCATGTGTGTTCTACTGTCACTGCAGTCTAGTATAAAACTGTAGTACTACTACCAGGTCATATTTTGGTTCCAGGTGAGCAAATATCAGTCAATCAGTGATCAGCAGTGATTCAGTAGCTCAGTTTGTTAAATGCTCTGTATGTAGTACATTTTGCCACACAGACCAGGGTTCGAACCCAATGCTATGTAGCACTAAATATTACAGAATTAGGCATGTAATGTTTACAGTATCTCTCTCCACAGGAACTACAGGTAAATGGGTGAGGTAGCCCATATTATGAGTAAATAATTGTGTATTTATATGTCACAGACTGTTAAAATCTTTAGTATGAATGTGAAAATACAGCATGAAATAAAGGAAATAAATATAATAATAATATAATAATAATAATAATGGTTTACTATCAATATCTCAAAATTTATAAAAAAAAGGTACAAAACAGTGAAGTGTTGTACTGAAACTGCACCTAAACAAACGGCCCTAATGTCAATAAACAGCCGTTAATGCCACCCTTACTGCAACTCCCAAATCCCTACACCTAATCTCCCATGTATGCAGGAGGCAAGCCCCTATGCATCCCCCTGTGGGGGGCTGCACTCCCCACACCCCCTAACTTAGTATTCCAACTCTGAGATGGCACTACAGTGGGGAAAGGGATGTATTTCCCTAACCGCACTATACCGCGATCCCTTTACATGAGCGAACGTTATATTTGTGAATGCACAGTCCATTCGCAAATATACCGTTCGCTCATTTAACCTGCCCACATATGAAGTATTCGAACATCTGTTGTTCGAATACTTCATAGCCGTGCAATTGCATGACAACATTTTAATGGTAAGCCATAATAATGACAATAATAATAATAATAATAAAATAAAATGGAATAAATAAAATGTGTAATCTTAGTATGGCTATATGCCTGGATCGTCTGTTAAAAGTTTCTGCAGCCAATTCATACATTCCATGCAGATGTCCTCTGCAGTCACTGCTATTAGATTCTATCCCCATCAATGCCAAGCAAGACATGATAGTTGTTTAGTTTCTGTACTGCACGCATACACATCTCTCAAGTGTCACGCTGTCATGTAATGCACTTAGTAGTGTGTAATCCATCTGTCACAGGATTACCATCAAAATGATTACCTAAATTGCAAAGTATCACTACATCAACCCACAGTAGACCTTGGTAGTTGTATAGGTCCACCAGATATGCAAGTGTTCTGTATAGTTGTGTACCCTTAGTTGTTACTCCTTGGCCCGTACTGTCCATTGAGACTAGCTTGAGAGGTATATATTTGTTACAGCAGCTATAGGGGACTTGTACACATAAAGAAAGGACAGACACATAGAGTAGATAGTAGCCTATAATGGTGCTAATGGACTGGTTTTCTCTCTCTTCCCACCCCTTATTTTCATTTATTTATTATTGTTATCCATTGGTTATGATTTACTATTAAGATATGTTGTTACATTAACTGTATTTTGTGGCATGTGTTTTATTATTTTTTTGTATTAGAATGGTTGCATATTAACATATCTTGTTGAATTACCTATTTTGTTGACCTTACGCTGTAACTGTTACTGGTATGCTGATAACATACTGACTGCTCTGTTATTTATTGTTGTGTTTCACAGAATAAGCATGGATATGTAATTGGGTAATTTCCACTGTTCTGGCATGCTGTTATTATTAACAATGTTGTGTTCATAACTAACCTATACTTATTGCTACACCTTCATCACCACAGCATGTCAAGGTATGCCGGTTCCCGGTGATCCTCATATCTAGACTTCAACTGGCCATGGCACCTGGTCCTGGCACATCTGGGGCCCAGGCCAGTGGTGTTTCCTACACTGCCCCTGCACCACCTGCGGCATTGGGTGGAACCACCTCAGGGAATGGGGCCCGACCTTCCCCTGGGAGCGATGGTAGAGGGGCTGCAGTAACCCAAGAGCAACTGCCAGTCATAGTGTGCAGGATCATTCATCGGAACTATGAACATTGCCTGCACCAGATTAAGGGCACACTGGCCAACCTGGTGGGGCAGGCTGGTCCTGGAACCCACCCTCCAACACAGCTTCCTTCAGGGCAGTGAGGGAGCAGTGTCGACTGTCCCATGGGTGGGGACATGAGTCATGCTGCTGCTGTCTAGAGGCATGTGCTTCTCAGAGTCCACAACACCCACCCCATCCAAGGTGTTTACCCCCTCATGTGTCACACACCACCACTGTCTGATGTCTTGTATGTCTTGTCTATATGCAAATGCATCCTCTCCTACCCACCTTACCTCCCCACACATACCTATGTCCCTTCCCCAACATTCCACTCTCTCCTTATTAAAAAAGAAATGGGGACCTCTAACACACATGTCCACTGGACACAACTAGTTTTGTCCAATTGGCTTGACAACACATTTATGTTGTCCTCACTTCTCTCTCTCTCACATTTAAAAGTCCAAATGCATCTAAAAAATCTATCAAAATGCACTGCTGTTGCTGTACAAGAAATGGATAACTATGGTTCTTTCCTACACCCTTCCTGCACATCACAACCTGTTTTACACTATGTTTTCCCCCTGCTTGCCCCAATTTCACCACTTTCCTATCACCCCCTTTTTCTTTTATTTATATATTTTTAGTGCATGTTTGCACAGAGTGGCACACTGCTCCACTTTGCTTAGCTCAGCTTAAATGAGCTTTAATGATTATATGTGTTTATTAGAGTGTTAGTCACATGTAGAAAATAAACACCTCTGCCAAATCTCAAATCTGGGACTCTCTTAACTATAGCATACTGTATTAACCCACCATGCTACACAGGTCTTACGTTAAATAAGTGTTTCCAGCAAAACATACTGATTGCTACCCACAGTCATTAAGCATGTAACTGAAATAAAAAATAATGGGAAAAATAGGAGTGTACTTTGGACTCTGGTGCAATAATACACCAGTGGACAGCCAAAGACATAATGATGGATGTTTGTGAGGCCTGTGATAGCAGATATATGTGCCCTTTTATCAGTAACGTGTGAAAATACACCTTGCTAAGGCAGCAATAGCAAAGTTTGACACTCAGATGTGTGTCTTTCATTACTGACATCAACCCACAATGATTTATCAGTGATTTCACAGATGACCACAATGTCATGAGACACTGACCACACATATTAGGTAAAACTGTGAACATACTGCATAAATCTCTACAGTTGACAATTAAGATATCTATCCTCTGCAATGCTGTAGTGTCCATGCCTCAGTACTGTCCATATGAACAGCTAAGAAAGGGGCCCAGGTCTACATGGAGACCTTATAATATTGCACTATGGTGGCATGTCATTGGCTAATAGTGCAATCCAGCTGTTTTGGCTGCAATTAGCATATTAGAGCCAGACATACATATGTTTAGGGTTATGGATGATAGCACAGTCTGACATCCATGACTGCCTCCACCGCACTGAGGAGACCCTGGATCAGTTCACTGATGCAGTGGACAGATAGTGGGCTGAGACAGTGTCTGTCTTGGACCACACATTGTCTGTGCTGGAACATCTGGTTGGAGTTGGGTGTCGGACACGTGGACGTAAGTCAGCAACACCATCTGCTGAGAGTCCACATGGCCATGCACAGTCACGCTCCCATAGTGGCAGTACCTCCAGCACTACAGAGGGAAGTGTGCTGTCCACACCACGATGTGGCAGATCATGGACACATGGCCCTGGGTGGCACCATGGGGGATATATCCCCAGCAGGCAGCAGTCATTGTCAGGTACTAGCACTGCATCTGACCTTGAGCATGGTGGTGCCAGTGCTAGTCCTGGCAGAGTCAGTTCCCATGTTTTTGGCCAGATACAGTGATATGTCCACTCTACCATGTACAATCCACAGCTGTCCACCATACACATGTAGGTCTAGCACTGGGCTTGACTGTGTACATGCACACTCTCAAACATCACTGTCACATGCAGGTCACCTACAGACACACAGGGCACCTCTCCATGGCCCATCTAACCTGCACCCCTTCCTGAGTCACACACATGCTGTCAACTGTTTGGCATAGCCTAGACATCAAGCACCCTCACACCACACCCTGTGCATGTGATGATACCTGTGCCGCATCCCTGTTATCCGTACCATCGATGCAGGGAAATGCAACTATGTGTCTGATACACAGGGTGACTTTATTACTTGACATGTACTTGCATAGTGCTGTATTGATTTGCCATGCCACATTCTGTGGCCCACAACAAGTACTGTATGCTGGCATGTGGCATGACTAAACATCAAACTTTGTGTATCTTATGTTGCATGATGTACTGGTGGGAGTGTTACAGAATGACAGGTGTGTCATGGACCTGTGTATGTTTCTGTTGCAGGGTTCTGAGGACATAAACCATAGACACATGGTGTCAATACAGCAGCACAGAACAGCATGACAGCACATCAGATATATGACAACAGCAATGTACGGCAGTATATGTGCATGGCTCCCTAGGTGCATATGTGTAGAACAGTCTATCAGGGACAATGGTGACAGTCAGTATACTCATGAATTCATACTTTGTGTTAAGGTCTGCTACCCTTGCTATGTGTCACTGGGTTTTCTGAACCTACAAATCAACAAGGTGTGGTGATGGAGTTGACACATGTACAAATATCCTGTGTCCAGATAAGACATGTGGCGGACATCAGTTATGCATTTCTAGAGGGGGGCTGTTTAGGGCCAGCTGCTAGTCACAGCACCATAAAATGATAGGCCATATGGGCATGTCTGTAGTGCTGTAAGGGGATATATTTAGACACACACACACACACACACACACACACACACACACACACACACACAGTTGGCTGATATGAGAGTAGAACCCCTACCTATCTAGTATTAGACATTACAGCTTGCAGTACTTATCACGTGCATCATGGAGTTTATCTGATATTAGACTGTCAGCCAGCACTCTTAAACTGGATGACATCAGCAGGCCTTGTAAAGGAGGCCAATGTAGAGGCCAGCAGGTAGTCACAGGGTCTTAAAACTCATAACCATTGCCCAGAGATAGGCCACATGGGCATGTCTGTAATGCTGCAAGGGGATATATTTACACACACACACACACACACACACACACACACACACACACACACACACACACACACACACACACACAGAGTGGGTTGATATGAGATTAAAACCCCTACCTATCTAGGTAGTGCACACTATAGTTTAGAGTATTTATCGCACGCGCCACAGGTAATATCTGTTGCATATATGAATGCAGGACAGTACTTGTGGAGTATGCAAAGTAGCCTTGTGTTAGCATGTGTAGCCTGGAGAGTGATATTGCTTGGTACTGTTATTGTATATAGTGTCCTAGGAGTGATATACCTGTTAATAGCCCTGTTATGTGTGTACAATTTCCAGTATAGCCATATGTGGCTGGTTGCATTTAGATAGGCAGACATGTGACCAGGGACAATATCGCTTGTCCAAGGCATGCATTGCAACCATTGTACATTACAATACCTGCTCAACTGTGTCTGTCTTCAGGGTGACATTCTGCAGACACAGGGGTCTGTGGGTGAGTGGATTATATACTGTGACAGCTTTGGTCTGGTCCCATCAGACAACTGTTGTGATGTGTAAGTGCAGATAACCCCAAAATTCAGAGGTTTCTGAGGACATTTGTACATCCCCACACATTTTATATATATATATATATATATATATATATATACAGAATAAATGTGTATAACAAGGATGTCTCCTTACCTGTTGCTGTGTGTGTACATTATGTAAATGTGTTATGTAGATATATGTGGAGAGTCTGTGTAACATTGTACTTTATATAGCTATATACATATCTCTCTCTCTCTCTCTCTCTATATATATATATATATATATATATATATATGGGTCTAGGACATTTCACTGAATGCACATTTCACTGAAACTCAAATGACTGAACACAAATCACTGAAAACACAATTAACTGAAAACTCAATTCATTGAAACACATTTCACTGAAAGTTATATATGGCCTTTTCCCCACTGTAGTGCGACCCTGGAGTTAGTATATATAGTAAGGGGGAGTGTGGGGGCATAGCCCCCCACATATTTTCAGTATATATTATGTTTGGAAAAGAGTAATATATTGGAATTGCAAGTATCCATGTATATAGTTAAAAATATTTAAAATATGTGGGGGCCTTTGACTCCCATACCCCCTTACTATATATACTAACTCCAAAGTCGCACTACAATGGAAAAAAAGGCCATATATAACTTTCGGTGAAATGTGTTTCAGTGAATTGAGTTTTCAGTGAATTGAGCTTTCAGTGAAAAGTGCACACTAATTTGACTTTCAGTGAAATGTGCATTCAGTGAAATGTCCTAGACCCACATATATATATATATATATATATATATATATATATATATATATATATATATATATATATATATATTTGCCACATGCTGATAGATACACTAATTGTGAGGGTGATAGGGACAGATACATAGCTGTCTGTATGTGCAGTCATATTTCCAAATGGCAGGTCTTTGTGAGGAAGAGACAACAGACTTGCACTCAGGTTAGCTAAGTGTAGGAGCATACCCAGTGTGACTGCCACTACTTACAAGCTGACTCCAGGCCAGAGCTGCCTCTGGGATTTTGTGTGCTGACATTGGCTGCTGCACCTGTTTCTGCCGTACAGCACTTCCCTGCACTTGTCCAAGGCATTCCCCAGCTGTTTGCTGTAGTCAATATGTGACTCATACCTCTCAAATATACAAATTTTCGCAGAGTGTCCAGATTTTTGCCTCATAGTATTGGTCCATTTTTCATAAAAGTGTGGTTTTCTGGAAGAATTAGTGGTAAATCACTACAGTTTGAAGTTAGAAAATGTGACAGACATTTGAGTTTCAAACTCTATACCCATCAGGAAATTCATGGTAATGCACAACCTGTTATTGTAGGTAGAGGTTAGGAGGTATGATGTGACTGGGGTACATGATGTAACTCGACACACAGGGTGACAGTCTGCATACCTCTCCCTGTACATGTCTTTACAGAATGTCCAGCATTTCACCCTGTATGTCTGGTCTGTTCTTCATACATTTGTGGATTTCTGGTAAAATACTGTAAATTGCAGTCATTGAATTGTTGTAACTACTGACACATTTAAGTGACGGCATTTACATCCTGCAGCTAATCTGTCCTGTTGCAACCTGTTGGTATACTAGCCACCTTCTAGGTTCATCAGAGCATGTGTAATGTCTGTCTGTCTGTAGTTGTGGCCCTTCGTCCCTCCATTCTCTTTGGCTTTGTCCAGCTTTCTTGCAGTAACAGATTGAGGGGTATGACAATCTGTGAGACTACCACCATATAAGTACCTCACATGAAAAAGATGTAAATGTTGCAAGATTCAAACCATCACCCATGCTGATGTCTCTATCCCAGTGAGCCACACCAGCCACCAGACAGAGAGGTTTCATTCCTCACACTGTCAACAGCATACAGTCATACATTGTCACCCCTGCATTATGTGAGAAATACGTGTGGACAGGTTTTCTGTCACAGCCAGTCTGCTGATATATCATTGCAGACTTACTGTTACAGCAGTTGTATTAGACAACTGATGTGTTGGGGTGGGGGACGACCAGCCCATGCTCTGCTGACATAAACAGTCGTGCGACTGTCCTGTGTCCCCACTGTTTGCCATCTCCCTTAAATACTGTACTGGATTTTCCGGTCATGTGACCTAGTGAATATTATGAGGCACATACTATTGGACAGAGTACCTGTTGTCCCAAGTGGCTATTAGATCTGCAAGTAGCCTAATAGCCTTATTCCCTTGCATACATGCGGCAGGTCCATACATATGCTACCATATTCTAGTACTTCTTATAAGTGATGTATAGGAGAGTGACTTACCTTGCAAATACAGTAGTTGACAGACCTGTATTTTGGGTCTGACTCTGTCTGATACACATAGTACACATCCAAAACATGGTTAGGTACAGGTTGTGTGGGCTGGCTGGCATCATTTTTACTATATGTATGCGAGTTGGAGTAAGGTGTCAGACCCTAGGGCCCTAGGTTGCCAGTGCATGTGCTATGCATTGTCTCTTGGCAAAGGGCAGGGCATACTGGGAACACCTACAGGGATGACCTCAGGGGGTTCCTCCTCTGAGTCCACCTGTGGGTGTGGCTGTGCATACCTAGGCACTGGTAGGGGCCTGTGTATCCTTTCCCCTTGCTGATCCTGCTGCAGCTATTTCCACAGGATCATATTGTGTAGCATGGCACATACTGTGAACATCTGTGCACATGTGGTTGGAAAGTACTGCAGGGCTCCACCGTATATATCGAGGCAGTGGAACTGTGACTTTAGCAGCCCAAACACATGCTCTATGATGTTCCTAGTTTGTGTGTTTGCCCCATTATGGCATTCTTCTGTGGGTGTGTGTGCATTTCTAATGGGTGTCATCATCCACATTTCCAGTGAGTAGCCAGCATCCCCCAGTAAATGGTCATGTGGGATGTCCGCCCTAGCAAACATGTGGTACAGCTATGATGTGTGCCAGACATGAGAGTCATGATAACTGCCAGGGCTACCAGCACACAGATTCATGATAATGCCCTGGGCATTGCATACGACCTGACAGTTGATTGAGTGATACCCCTTGCAGTTGAGGTAGATTCTACCCTCCTCACCCTGTGGTGCTTTGATGTATACATGAGTGCAATCTATGGCACCCAGTACCTCAGGGTAGTGTGCTACACAGCAGAAGTGTTGCATTCTACTGACCCTCTCCTCAGGGGTGTCAGGTAAATAAATGTGCTCACTGGCATATGGTAGCATGGCATCCAGGAGCTGGTAGAGTACCTTGGATGCTGATGCCTGCAATACTCCCATAGTGTCCCCAGTTGGTCTTTGGAAAGTACCTGTAGCTAGTATGCCAATAGCTACACATACCTTTGTTTCCACTGGGATGGGTTCCCCTCTGGTGGCTCTGGGTCTGAGTTGAGGGCAGCAGAGCTCAGTGAGTTCTTGTAGTGTGTCCCTGTCCACCCTGTAGTGTTCTACTATCTCCAGCTCATGTAGCTCCTGGTAGGTTACCCTGGGCCTGAACACTCTTCTCCTTCTCAGTCTGAGCCTATTGTCAGCACCAGCATCAGCACTGACCTCAACATCTAGCACACACAGATGTAGCAGATCTGCAGCAGCCCCTAGCATTCCTTCATTTAAAAATCCCAAGCTTGTACTCCACTGGTGCAGAGTATGGTGGGCAAATCAGATTGTAGGGTGTATGAAACCTTTATAGTGCTCTGCTGTTGGTGCAGCCTGTGTGATTGGCTACCTATGATGCATTCCACCTGCCAAGTCCATCATTAAGGAGTTTTAATGGAACTAGTTTAAGTGAAACAGGGGTCATCAGTAATTAATACATCATTGCTTTCTCAGCCAATTTTTTTTTTTACAGCCTTCCTCACTCAGCACTCTGGTGCTCCACACAAACCCATGCCTCAAAGATAAACAATGCTCAGCAGTCAGTAGACACTCCCCTATGGACGGGTATGCTCATGCTGTGCACATATGTGGAAACACG